>NW_012108164.1:441452-446859 GCF_000951045.1 Mandrillus leucophaeus | reverse complement strand
CAACGGAAGACATTTCCTTGCTCACCACAGGCCTCCGGGTGCCACTTAATATCGCTTCACAGATTCTTCGAAGATGGAGTTTCCAATCTTGGGAAACCAAGATTCCCCAGTACTCTTTGAGAAGAAAGGTATAACTCTGTGAGTGGAATGCACACGTCACAAAGCAGTTCCTCGGAAAGTATATCTCCAGTTTTTATCTGAAGATATTTCCGTTCTCACCGTAAGCCTCAAAGAGCTCCTGAATATCCATTCTCATGCTAAATATAAACAGTGATAGAATACTGTTTAACGAAAAGAGAAGCTGAAATGTGTGAGTGGCATTCACATGACACAGAGCAGTTTCACAGAAAGCTTCCTTCTGGTTTTTATCAGAGGGTATTTATTTTATAGCATACTCTAAACCTTCCTTCTGGTTTTTATCTGAGGATATTTCTTTCTTCATATTCTAAAGACCGTTCCCAAATGTCCTTCCTCAGATTCCACACAAAGAGTGATTTCAAACCTCTCCAACCAAATGGTGTAACTCTATGAGATGAATACACATGTCACAAAGCAGTTGCTCAGAAAGCTTCTATCCAGTTTTCAATGGAAGATATTTCCTTGCTTACCACAGGCCTCCAGGTGCCACTTAATATCCCTTCGCAGATTCCTCAAAGACAGAGTTTCCAAACTGGGCAATGTAGAGTAAGCTTTAACTCTGTGAAATGAATGCACATATCAGAGAAGAGTTTCTTGGAACGCTTCTTTCTAGGTTTTATTTGAGGATATTTCACTTTTCGCGATACTCTTCAATGCGCTCTGAAACAGCACTTTTTTGGTTTTACAGGAACAGTGTTCAAACACTGCCTTATGTGAAAAGAGATATTACTCACTGAGTGGAATGCACACATCACAAAGCAGTTTTTCAGAAAACTTCTCTCCAGTTTTTATCTCAAGATATTTCCTTTTTCACCATATGCCTGAATGTGCTCTCGAATGTCCCTTCGTGGATCCGTCCTTAATGGAGTTTCCAAACGGCATAATATAAAGAAAGTTTTATCTATGTGAGATGAATAAACATATCTATCACAAAGCAGTTTCACAGAAAGCTTCTTTCCAATTTTTGTCAGAGGATATTTCCTTTTTCACCATAGCCGTCCATAATCTCCTGAATGTCCCCTGGTAGCTTTCTCCAATAGGGATTCGACAATCCTCTATGAGAAGAAAGGTATCTGTCAGTGGAATGCACACGTCACAAATCACATGCTCAGAAGACTTATTTGCATTTTCTATCTGAAGATATTTCTGTTTTCACCGTATGCCTCAAAGTGCTCCCGAATATCCCTTCGTAGTCTTAAAAAACAGTCTTAGAACACTGTTCAATGAAAAGAGAAGCTGAACTGCGTGGGTGGACTTCACACGACACAGAGCAGTATCACAGAAAGCTTCCTTCTGGTTTTAATCTGAGGGTATTTCTTTTTCAGCATATTCTATAGATCGTTCCCAAATGTCCTTTCTCAGATTACACAGAAACAGTGATTTCAAACTGCTCAATACAAAGAATAATTTAACTCTATGAGATCAATACACACATCACAAAACAGTTGCTTAGAAAGCTTCTCTCTAGTTTTCAACAGAAAACTTTCCTTGCTCAACACAGGCCTCCGGGTGCCACTTAATATCCCTTCGCAGATTCCTCAAAGACAGAGTTTTCAAAGTGGTCAACATACACAAACCTTTACCTCTGTGAAATGAATGTACGCATCAGAGAACAGTTTCTTGGAACGCTTCTTTCTGGGTTTTATTTGAGGATATTTCACTTTTCACTGTAGTCTTCAATGCGCTCTGAAATATCACATTTTCAGTTTTAGAGGAACAGTTTTCAAAACTGCCTTATGAGAAAAGAGGAAAACTCCCTGAGTGGAAGGCACACAACATGAAACAGTTTCTCAGAAAGTTTCTCTCCAGCTTTTATCTGACGATATTTCCTTTATAACCATAGGACTGAATGTGATCCCGAATATCCCTTCGTGGATCCATCCATGACTTAGTTTCCAAGCTGTGTAATGTAAAGAAAATTTATCTATGTGAGATGAAAAAACATAGCAAAAAGCAGATTCACAGAAAGCTTCTTCCCAGTTTTTATCTCAAGATATTTCCTTTTTCACCATAGTCCTGAATGTGCTCCAGAATGTCCCTTCGCGGATCCGTTCTTGAAAGAGTTTCCAAGCTGCGTAATGTAAAGAAAGCTTTATCCACGTGAGATGAATACACATATCACAGAATAGTTTCACAGAAAGCTTCTTTCCAGATTTTGTCTGAGGTCATTTCCCTTTTCACCGTAGGTGTCAATATTCTCCTGAATATCCCTTGGTACCTTTTTCTCCAAAAGGGTTTTCCCATTGCTGTATGAGAAGAGAAGTATAACACTGTGAGTGGAATGCACACGTCTCAAAGCAGTTCCTCGGAAAGCTTCTCTCCAGTTTCTATCTGAACATATTTCCTTTTCCCCGTAAGCCTCAAAGCACTCCCGAATATCACATCAAAAGCTAAACATAAACAGTGTTAGAAAACTGCACAATGAAAAGAGAAGCTTAACTGAGTGAGAGGAATTCACATGACACATAGCAGTTTCACATAAAGCTTCCTTCTGGTTTTTTCTGAGGATATTTCTTTCTCCATATTCTAAAGAGCGTTCTCAAATGTCCTTCCTCAGATTCTGCAGAAACAGTGATTTCAAACTGATCAATCCAAAGAATGGTTTAACTCTATGAGATGAATACACACATCACAAAGCAGTTGCTCAGAAAGTTTCTCTCCAGTTTTCATCGGAAGACATTTCCTTGCTCACCGCAGGCCTCCTGGCGCCAATTAATATCCCTGTGCAGATTCCTCAAAGACAGAGTTTCCAAACTGGGCAATGTAAACTAAGCTTTAACTCTGTGAAATGAATGCACATATCAGAGAGCAGTTTCTTGGAATACTTCTTTCTGGGTTTCATTTGAGGCTTTTTCACTTTTCGCCATAGACTACAATACGCTTCAAAATATCACTTTTTCGGATTTACAGGAACAGTGTTTAAACATTACCTTATGAGAAAAGAGGTATAACTCTCTGAGTTGGATGCACACATCACAAAACAGTTTCTCAGAAAGCTTCTCTCCAGTTTTTATCTGAAGATATTTCCTTTTACACCTTAGGCCTGAATTTTCTCCTGAATGTCCCTTCACGGATCCGTCCATAATGGAGTTTCCAAACTGCGTAATATAAAGAAAATTTTATCTATGTGAGATGAATAAAAATATCTATCATGAAGCAGTTTCACAGAAAGATTCTTTCCAGTTTTTGTCTGAGGATATTTTCTTTTTCATCATTGCCGTCCATATGGTGAATGTCCCTTGGTAGCTTTTTCTCGAAAAGAGATTCCCCAATCCTCTAAGAGAAGAAAGTATAATTCTGTGAGTGGAATGCAGACGTCACAAAGAAGCTCCTCGGAAATCTTTTCTCCAGTTTCTATCTGAAGATATTTCCGATCTTACCATAAGCCTCAAAGCGCACCCAAATATCCCTTCGCGGACTAAACAAAAACAGTGTTAGAATACTTCTGAATGAAAAAAGAAGCTTAACTGTGCCAAGTATAACTCCCTGAGTGGAATGCACACATCACAAAGCAGTTTCTCAGAAAGCTTCTCTCCGGTTTTTATCTGAAGATATTACCTTTTTCACCATAGTCCTGACTGCGCTTCCGAATGTCCCTTCACGGATACATCCATGACAGAGCTTCCAAGCTGTGTAATATAAGAAAGCTTTATCTATATGAGATGAATACACATATCACAGAGTAGTTTCACAGAAACCTTCTTTCCAGTTTTTGTCTGAAGATATTTATTTTTTCACAATAGGACTGAATGTGCTCCCGAATGTCCCTTCCCGGATCTGTCCATGACAGAGGATCCAAGCTGCACAATATAAAGAAAGCTTTATCAATGTGAGATGAATACACATAGCACAGAGTAATTTCACAGAAAGCTTCTTTCCAGTGTTTGTCTGAGGCTATTTCCCTTTTCACCATAGGCGTCAATAGGCTTCCGGATATCACTTGGTACCTTTTTCTCCAAAAGACTTTCCCCAAACCTGTATGAGAAGAGAGGTACGACACTGTGAGCGGAATGCACACGTCACAAAGCAGATCCTCGGAAAGCTTCTCTCCAGTTTCTATCTGAATATATTTCCTTTTTCACCCTAAGCCTCAAAGTGTTCCTGAATATCCCTTCGCACATTAAACATTAACATTGTTAGAAAATGCTCAATGCAAAGAGACACTTAACTGAGCGAGAGGAATTCACATGACACATAGCAGTTTCACAGAAAGCTTCCTTCTGTTTTTTATCTGAGGATATTTCTTTCTCCATATTCTAAAGAGCGTTCCCAAATGTCCTTCATCAGATTCCACAGAAACAGTGATTTCAAGCTGCTCAATGCAAAGAATGATTTATCTCTATGAGATGAATACACACGTCACGAAGCAGTTGCTCAGAAAACTTCTCTCCAGTTTTCAATGGAAGACATTTTCCTGCTTACCACAGGACTCCGGCGCCAATAAATATCCCTTTGCAGATTTCTCAAAGACAGAGTTTCCAACCTGGGCAATGTAGACTAAGCTTTAACTCTGTGAAATGAATGTGCATATCAGAGAGCAGTTTCTTTGAATGCTTCTTTCTGGTTTTATCTGAGGATATTTCACTTTTCACCATAGTTTTCAATGCACTCCGAAATATCACTTTTCCGTTTTACAGGAACAGTGTTCAAATACTGCCTTGTGAGAGAAGAGGTGTAATTCACTGAATGGAATGCACACATCACAAAGCAGTTTCTCAGAAAGCTTCTCTCCAGTTTTTATCTCAAGATATTTCCTTTTTCACCATAGGCCTGAATATGCTCCCGAATGTCCCTTCGCAGATCCGTCCATGACGGAGTTTCCAAACTGGTTAATATAAAGAAAATTTTATCTATGTTAGATGAATAAACATATCTATCACAAAGTAGTTTCACAGAAAGCTTCTTTCCAGTTTTTGTCTGAATATATTTCCTTTTTCACCGTAGCCGTCCATAAGGTGAACATCCCTTGGTAGCTTTTTCTCCAAAAGGCATTCCCCAATCCTCCATGAGAAGAAAGGTATAACTCTGTGAGGAGAATGCACACGTCACAAAGCAGCTCCTCAGTAAGATTCTCTTCTGTTTCTATCTGAAGATATTTACAACTGTGGGAGTGGAATTCACACGACACAGAGCAGTTTCACAGAAAGCTTCCTTCTGGTTTTTATCGGAGGGTATTTTTTTTTCCAACATATTCTAAAGAGCCTTCCCAAATGTCCTTCCTCAGATTCCACAGAAACAGTGATTTCAAATTGCTCAATACAAATAATAG
>NW_012108164.1:430838-441402 GCF_000951045.1 Mandrillus leucophaeus | reverse complement strand
TTTGTCATATGAGAGCACATATCAGAGAGCAGTTTCTTGGAACTATTCTTTCTGCGTTTCATTTGAGGATATTTCACTTTTCGCCATAGTCTTCAATGTGCTCTGAAATATCACTTTTTTGGTTTTACAGGAACAGTGTTCAAACACTGCCTTATGAGAAAAGAGGTATAACTCCCTGAGTGAAATGCACACATCACAAAGCAGTTTCTCAGAAGGCTTCTCTCCAGTTTTTATGTGAAGATATTTCCTTTTTCACCGTAGGCCTGAATGTGCTCCCGAATGTCCCTTCGTGGATCTATCCATGATGGAGTTTCCAAACTGTGTGATATAAAGAAAGCTTTATCTATGTGAGGTGAATAAACATATCTATCAAAAAGCAGTTTCACAGAAAGCTTCTTTCCAGTTTTTGTCTGAGGATATTTCCTGCTTTGCCATAGCCATCCTTATACACCTAAATGTCTCTTGGTAGCTTTTTCTTCAAAAGGGTTTCCCCAATCCTCTCTGAGAAGAAAGGTACAATTCTGTGAGTGGAATGCACACGTCACAAAGCAGCTCCTTGGAAACCTTCTCTCCAATTTCTATCAGAAGATATTGCCATTTTCACCATCAGCCTCAAAGCTTTCCCAAACATCCCTTCGCAGACGAAACAAAAACAGTGTCAGAATACTTCTCAATGAAAACAGAAACTTAACTGTGTGAGTGGAATTCACTAGACACAGAGCAGTTTCACAAAAAGCTTCCTGCTGGTTTTTATCAGAGAGTATTTTTTTTTTCCAACATATTCTAAAGAGCCTTCCCAAATGTCCTTCCTCAGATTCCACAGAAACAGTGATTTCAAACTGCTCAATACAAATAATAGTTTAACTCTATGAGATGAATACACATATCACAAAGTAGTTGCTAAGAAATCTTCTCTCCAGATTTCATCGGAAGACAATTCCTTGCTCACCAGAGTCCTCCGGGCCACACTTAATATCCCTTCGCAGATTCCTCACAGACAGAGTTTCCAAACTGGTAGAGTAAGCTTTAACTCTGTGAAATGAATGCACATATCAGAGAGCAGTTTCTTGGAACGCTTCTTTCTGAGTTTTATTTGAGGATATTTTACTTTTCGCCATAGTCCTCACAGTGCTCCGAAATATCACTGTTTCGGTTTTACAGGAACCGTGTTCAAATACTACCTTATGAGAAAAGAGGTATAACTCCCAGAGTGGAATGCAGACATCACAAAGAAGTTTCTCAGAAGGCTTCTCTCCGGTTTTAATCTGAAGATATTTCCATTTTCCACATAGTCCTGAATGTGCTCCCGAATGTCCCTTCGCAGATCCGTCCGTGACAGTTTCCAAACTGCATAATGTAAAGAAAGCTGTATCTATGTGAGAGGAAAAAATATAGAAAAAAGCAGATTCAAAGAAAGTTTCTTTCCAGTTTTTATGTGAAGATATTTCCTTTTTCAACCTAGTCCTGAATGTGCTCCCGAATGTATCTTCGTGGATCCGTCCATGACAGAGTTTCCATGCTGTGTAATTTAAAGAAAGCTTTATCTATGTGAGATGAATACACATAGCACAGAGCAGTTTCACAGAAAGCTTCTTTCCAGTTTTTGTCTGAGGTTATTTCCCTTTTCAACATAGGCATCAATATGGTCCCGGATATCCCTTGGTACCTTTTACTCCAAAAGGGTTTTCCAGATGCTATATGAGAAGAGAGATATAACACCGTGAGTGAAATGCACACGTCACAAAGCAGTTCATCGGAAAGCTGCTGTCCAGTTTCTATCTGAATATATTTCCTTCCTCACCATAAGCTTCAAAGCGCTCCTGAATATCCTTTCGCATGCTAAACATAAACAGTTTTAGAAAACTGCCCAATGAGAAGAGAACCTTAACTGAGTGAGAGGAATTCACACGACACTGAGCAGTTTCACAGAAAGCTTCCTTCTGTTTTTTATCTGAGGATATTTCTTTCTCCATATTCTAAAGAGCGTTCCCAAATGTCCTTCATCAGATTCCGCAGAAACGGTGATTTCAAACTGCTTAATAGAAAAAATGATTTAACTCTATGAGATGTATACACACATCACAAAGCAGTTGCTCAGAAATTTTATCTCCAGTTTTCATAGGAAGGCATTCCCTTGCTCACCACAGGCCTCCGGGCGCCACTTAATATCCCTTCGCAGATTCCTCAAAGACAGATTTTCCACACTAAGCAACATAGACAAAGCTTTAACTCTGTGAAATGAATGTACATATAGAGAGCAGTTTCTTACAATGCTTCTTTCTGGGTTTTATTTGAGGATATTTCACTTTTCACCATAGTCTTCAATGCGCTCTGAAATATCACTTTTTGGTTTTACAGGAAGAGTTTCCAAACACTGCCTTATGAGAAAAGAGGTACAACTCCCAGAGTGGAATGCCCACATCATAAAGCAGTTTTTCAGAAAGCTTCTCTCTAGTTTTTACCTCAAGATATTTCCTTTTTCACCATACCCTTGAAGGTGCTCCCGAATGGATCCGTCCATGACGCAGTTTTCAAACTGCGTAATATAAAGAAAGTTTTTTCTATGTGAGATGAATAAATATATTTATCACAAAGGAGTTTCACAGAAAACTTTTTTCCAATTTTTCTCTGTGGATATTTCCTTTTTCACCATAGCCATCTATATATTCCCGAATGTCCCTTGGTAGCTTTTTCTCCAAAAGGGATTCCTTGGTTGGTTATCCTTTTTCACCAATGTCCTGAATGTGCTCCTGAATGTCCCTTCGCGGATCCATCCATGACGGAGTTTCCAAGCTGTGTAATGTAAACACAGCTTTATCTCTGTGAGATGAGTAAACATAGCAAAAAGCATATTCACAAAAGGCTTCTTTCCAGTTTTTATCTGAAGATGTTTCCTTTTTCACCATAGTCCTGAATGTGCTCCCGAATGTCCCTTCGCGGATCCTTCCATGACAGAGTTTCCAAGGTGCGTAATGTAAAGAAAGCTTTATCTATGTGAGATGAATACACATGTCACATAACAGTTTCACAGAAAGGGTTTCCCCGATGCTGTATGAGAAGAGATGTACAACACTGTGTGTGTAATGCAGAGGCTGCCTAAAGTAAACAAAGCTTTATCTATGTGACATGAATAAACATAACAAAAAGCAGATTCACAGATCTTCTTTCCAGTTTTTATCTGAACATATTTCCTTTATCACCATAGTCCTGAATGTGCTCCCGAATGTGCCTTCACAGATCCGTCCATGACAGAGTTTCCAAGCTGCGTAATGTAAAGAAAGCTTTATCTATGTGAGATGAATACACATATCACAGAGTAGTTTCAAGGAAAGCTTCTTTCCAGTTTTTGTCTGAGGCTACTTCCCTTTTCACCATGAGCATCAGTATGCCCCTGAATATCCCTTTTTACCTTTTTTTCCAAAAGGGTTTCCCCGATGCTGTATGTGAAGAGAGGTATAACACTGTGGGTGGAATGCACACATCACAAAGCAGTTCCTCAGAAAGCTTCTCTACAGTTGTTATCTGAAGACATTTCCTTTTTCAACATAGGCCTGAATGTGCTTCTAAATGTCCGTTCGTGGATCCGTCCCTGACGGAGTTTCCAAACTGCGAAATATAAAGAAAATTTTATCTACGTGTGATGAATAAACATATCTATCACAAAGCAGTTTCACAGAAACGTCTTTCCAGTTTCTGTCTGAGGATATTTCCTTTTTCACCATAGCCATCCATATATTCCCAAATGTCCCTTGGTAGCTTTTTCTCCAAAAGGGATTCCCCAATCCTCTATGAGAAGAAAGGTATAAATATGGGATTGGAATGTACACGTCACAAAGAAACTCCTCGGATAGCTTCTCTCCAGTTTTACCTGAAGACATTTCCGTTTTCACCATAAGCCTCAAAGAGCTCCTGAATATCCCTTAGCAGACTAAACAAAAACAATGTTTGAATACTGCTCAATGAAAAGGGAGGCTGAACTGTGCAAGTGGAATTCACACGACACAGAGCAGTTTCACAGAAAGCTTCCTTCTGGTTTTTATCTGAGTGTATTTCTTCTTAAGTATATTCTTAAGAGCATTCCCAAATGTCCTTTCTCAGGTTCCACAGAAACAGAGATTTCAAATTGCTCAATCCAAAGAATGATTTAACTCTATGAGATGAATACACACATCACAAAGCAGTTGCTCAGAAAGCTTCTCTCCAGTTTTCAACAGAAGACATTTCCTTGCTCACCACAGGCCTACGGGCGTCACTTACTATCCCTTCGAAGATCCCTGAAAGACAGAGTTTCCAAACTGGGCGAAGTAGAGTAAGATTTAACTCTGTGAAATTAATGCACATATCAGGGAGCAGTTTCTTGCAACGCTTCTTTTTGGGTTTTATTTGATTATATTTCACTTTTCGCCATAGTCTTCAAGGCACTCCAAAATATCACTTTTGCAGTTTTACAGAAACAGTGTTCAAACACTGCCTTATGAGAAAAGTGGTATAACTCCCTGAGTGGAATGCACACATCACAAAACAGATTCTCAGAAAGCTTCTCTCCAGTTTTTATCTGAAGATATTTCCTTTTTCACCATAAGCCTGAATGGGTGATCCCGAATATCCCTTCGTGGATCCGTCCATGATGGAATTTCCAATCTGCATAATGTAAAGAAAGCTTTATCTATGTGTGATGAATAAATATAACAGAAAACAGATTCACAGAAAGCTTCTTTCCAGTTTTTATCTGAAGATATTTCCTTTTTCACCATAGTCGTGAATGTGCTCCCAAATGTCCCTTTGCGGTTCTGTACATGACAGAGTTTTTAAGCTGCGTAATGTAAAGAAAGCTTTATATATGTGAGATAAGTACACATAGCACAGAGCAGTTTCACAGAAAGCTTCTTTCCAGTTTTTGCCAGAGGCTATTTCCCTTTTCACCATAGGCATCAGTGTGCTCGGATATTCCTTGGTACCTTTTCCTCCAAAAGGGTTTCCCCAATGCTGTGTGAGAAGACAGGTATAACACTGTGAGTGGAATGCACACGTCACAAAGTAGCTCCTCAGAAAGCTATTCTTCTGTTTCTATCTGAACATATTTCCCTTTTCACCGTGAGCCTCAAAGCACTCCCGAATATCCCTTCGTACGCTAAACATAAACAGTGTTAGAAAACTGCTCAATGAAAAGAGAAGCTTAGCTGTGCGAGTTGAATTCACACGACACAGAGCAGTTTCACAGAAAGCTTCCTTCTGGTTTTTATCTGAGGGTATTTCTTTTTCAGCATATTCTATAGACCGTTCCCAAATGTCCTTTAGCAGGTTCCACAGAAACAGTGATTTCAAACTGCTCAGTCAAAAGAATGATTTAACTCTATGAGATGAATACACACATCACAAAGCACTTGCTAGAAAACTTCTCTCCAGTTTTTAATGGAAGACATTTCCTGGTCACCATAGACCTCCGGGAGCCACTTAATATCCCTTCGCAGATTCCTCAAAGACAGAGTTTCCAAACTGGATAACGTAGAGTAAGCTTTAACTTTGTCATATGAGAGCACATATCAGAGAGCAGTTTCTTGGAACTATTCTTTCTGCGTTTCATTTGAGGATATTTCACTTTTCGCCATAGTCTTCAATGTGCTCTGAAATATCACTTTTTTGGTTTTACAGGAACAGTGTTCAAACACTGCCTTATGAGAAAAGAGGTATAACTCCCTGAGTGAAATGCACACATCACAAAGCAGTTTCTCAGAAGGCTTCTCTCCAGTTTTTATGTGAAGATATTTCCTTTTTCACCGTAGGCCTGAATGTGCTCCCGAATGTCCCTTCGTGGATCTATCCATGATGGAGTTTCCAAACTGTGTGATATAAAGAAAGCTTTATCTATGTGAGGTGAATAAACATATCTATCAAAAAGCAGTTTCACAGAAAGCTTCTTTCCAGTTTTTGTCTGAGGATATTTCCTGCTTTGCCATAGCCATCCTTATACACCTAAATGTCTCTTGGTAGCTTTTTCTTCAAAAGGGTTTCCCCAATCCTCTCTGAGAAGAAAGGTACAATTCTGTGAGTGGAATGCACACGTCACAAAGCAGCTCCTTGGAAACCTTCTCTCCAATTTCTATCAGAAGATATTGCCATTTTCACCATCAGCCTCAAAGCTTTCCCAAACATCCCTTCGCAGACGAAACAAAAACAGTGTCAGAATACTTCTCAATGAAAACAGAAACTTAACTGTGTGAGTGGAATTCACTAGACACAGAGCAGTTTCACAAAAAGCTTCCTGCTGGTTTTTATCAGAGAGTATTTTTTTTTTCCAACATATTCTAAAGAGCCTTCCCAAATGTCCTTCCTCAGATTCCACAGAAACAGTGATTTCAAACTGCTCAATACAAATAATAGTTTAACTCTATGAGATGAATACACATATCACAAAGTAGTTGCTAAGAAATCTTCTCTCCAGATTTCATCGGAAGACAATTCCTTGCTCACCAGAGTCCTCCGGGCCACACTTAATATCCCTTCGCAGATTCCTCACAGACAGAGTTTCCAAACTGGTAGAGTAAGCTTTAACTCTGTGAAATGAATGCACATATCAGAGAGCAGTTTCTTGGAACGCTTCTTTCTGAGTTTTATTTGAGGATATTTTACTTTTCAAAATAGTCTTCATTGTGGTATGAAATATCACGCTTTCAGTTTTACAGGAACGGTGTTCAAAACAGCCTTATGAGAAAAGAGGTATAACTTCCTGAGTGGAATGTACACATCACAAAGCAGTTTCTTAGAAAGCCTCTCTCCGGTTTTTATCGGAAGATATTTCCTTTTCCATCATAGTCCTGAATGTGTTCCAGAATGTCCCGTCGCAGATCCGTCCATGACTCAGTTTCTAAGCTGCGTAATGTAAAGAAAGCTTTATCTATGTGAGATGAATAAACATAGCAAAAAGCAGATTCTCATGAAGCTACTTTCCACTTTTTATCTGAAGATGTTTCCTTTTTCAACATTGTCCTGAATGTGATCCCTTCGCGGATCCATCCATGACAGAGTTTCCAAGGTGTGTAATGTAAAGAAAGCTTTATTTCTATGATATGAATACACATAGCACAGAACAGTTTCACAGAAAGCTTCTTTCCAGTTTTTGTCTGAGGCTATTTCCCTTTTCACCATAGGCGTCAGTATGCTCCCGGATATCCCTTGGTACCTTTTTCTGCAAAATGATTTCCCCAATGCTGTATGAGAAGAAAACTATAACACTGAATGGAATGTACCTTTCACAAAGCAGTTCCTCAGAAAGCTTCTCTCGTTTCTATCTTAACATATTTAATATTTCTGTAAGCCTCAAAGCGCTCCTGAATATCCCTTCAGACGCTAAACATAAACAGTGTTAGAAAACTGCTCAATGAAAATAGAAGCTTAACTGAGCGAGAGGAATTAACATGACTCATAGCAGTTTCACAGAAAGATCCTTCTGGATTTTATCTGAGGGTATTTCTTTCAGCATATTCTAAAGAGGGTTCCCAAAGGTCCTTCCTCAGATTAAACAGAAACAGTGATTTCAAACTGCTTAATCCAAAGAATGATTTAACTCTATGAGATGAATACACACATCACAAAGCAGTTGCTCAGAAAGCTTCTCTTCAGTTTTCATCGGAAGACGTTTCCTTGCTCACTACAGGCCTCCGGGCACAACTTAGTATCCCTTCGCAGATTCCTCAAAGGCAGAGTTTCCAAACTGGGCAATGTAGGGTAAGCTTTCACACTGTGAAATGAATGCTCATGTCAGAGAGGAGTTTCTTGAAACGCTTCTCTCTGGGTTTTATTTGAGGATATTTCACTTTGTGCCATAGTCTTCAATGCACTCCCAAATATCACTTTTTCGATTTTACAGTAACAGTGTTCAAAGAAGGCCTTATGAGAAAAGTGTTAAAACTCCCTGAGTGGAATGCATACATCACAAAGCAGGTTCTCAGAAAGCTTCTCTCCAGTTTTTATCTAAAGATATTTCCTTTTTCACCTTAGGCCTGATTGTGCTCCCGAATGTCCCTTCACGGATCTTTCCATGATGAAGTTTTGAACCTGCGTAATATAAAGAAAATTTTATCTATGTGAGATGAATAATCATTTCTATCACAAAGCACTTTCACTGAAAGCTTCTTTCCAGTTCTTGTATGAGTATATTCCCTTTTTCACCATAGTCATCCATATACACACGAAAGGCCCTTGATAGCTTTTTCTCCAAAAAGGATTCCCCAATCCTCTATGAGAAGAAAGGTATAACTCTGTGAGTGGAATGTACACGTCTAAAAGCAGTTCCTTGGAAAGCTTCTCTCCTGTTTCTAACTGAAGTTATTTCTGTTTTCAACATAAGCCTCAAAGGGCTCCCAAATACCCCTTCACACGCTAAACATAAACAGTGTTAGAAAACTGCTCAATGTAAATAGAAGCTTAACAGTGTGAGTGGAATTCACACGACACAGAGCAGTTTCACAGAAAGCTTCCTTCTGATTTTTATCTGAGGGTATTTCTTTGTCAGCATATTCTAAAGAGCGTTCCCAAATATCTTTCTCAGATTTCACAGAAACACTGATTTCAAAATGCTCAATACAAAGAATGATTTAACTCTATGAGATGAATACACATATGACAAAGCAGTTGTTCAGAAAGCTTCTCTTCAATTTTCAACAGAAGATATTTCCTTGCTCACTACAGGCCTCTGGGGGCCACTTAATATCCCTTTACAGATTCCTCAAAGACAGAGTTTACAAGCTGTACAATGTAGAGTAAGCTTTTACTCTGTGAAATGAATGCATATATCAGAGAACAGTTCCTTGGAACGCTTCTTTCTGTGTTTTATTTGAGGATATTTCGCTTTTCACCATAATCTTCAATGCTCGCTGAAATATCACTTTTTCGGTTTTACAGGAACAGTGTTCAAACACTGCCTTATGAGAAAAGAGTTATAATTCCCTGAGTGGAAAGCACACATCACTAATCAATTTTTCCGAAATCTTCCCTCAAGTTTTTATCTGAAGATACTTCTTTTTTCACCCTAGGCCTGAAAGAGATCCCTAATATCCCTCCCCGGATCCATACATGACAGACTGTCCAAGCTGCATAATGTAAAGAAAGCTTTATCTATATGAGATGAATAAACATAGCAAAAAGCAGATACACAGAAAGCTTCTTTCCAGTTTTTATCTGAAGATGTTTCCTTTTTCACCATAGGCCTGAATGTGCTCCCGAATGTCCCTTCGCAGATCCATCCATGACAAAGTTTCCAAGCTGCGTAATGTAAAGAAAGCATTATCTATGTGACATGAAAACACATATCACAAAACAGTTTCACAGAAAGCTTCTTTCCTGTTTTTGTCTGAGGCTATTTACCTTTTACCCATATGCGTCAATATGCTCCCGAATATCCCTTGGTACCTTTTTCTCCAAAAGGGTTTCTCTGATGCTGTATGATAAGGGAGGTATAGCACTGTGAGTGGAATGCACACGCCACAAAGCAGTTCCTAGGAAAGCTTCTCTCCAGTTACTATCTGAACATATTTCCTTTTTCACCATAAGCCTCAAAGTGCTCCTGAATATCCCTTCAGACGCTAAACATAAACAGTGTCAGAAAACTGCTCAATGAAAAGAGAAGCTTAACTGAGGGAGGGGAATTCACACGATACATAGCAGTTTCACAGAAAGCTTCCTTTTGGTTTTTATCTGAGGGTATTTCTTTCTCCATACTCTAAAGATCGTTCCCAAATGTCCTTCCTCAGATTCCACAGAAACAGTGATTTCAAACTGTTCAATCCAAAGAATGATTTAACTCTATGTGATGAATACACACATCAGAAAGCAGTTGCTCAAAAAGCTTCTCTCGAGTTTTCAACAGAAGACATTTCCTTGCTCGCCACAGGCCTCCGGGCGCCACTTAATGTCCCTTCGCAGATTCCTCAAAGACAGAGTTTCCAAACTGAGCAATATAGAGTAAGTTTTAACTCTGTGAAATGAATTCACATATCAGAGAGCAGTTTCTTGGAATGCTTCTTTCTGGATTTTATTTGAGGATATTTCACTTTTCGCCATAGTCTTGAATGCGCTTCGAAATATCACTTTTTTGGTTTTACAGGAACAGTGTTCAAACACTGCCTTATGAGAAAAGATTTATAACTCCCTGAGTGGAATGCACACATCACAATGCAGTTTATCAGAAAGCTTCTCTCCGGTTTTAATCTGAATATACTTCCTTTTTCACCATAGGCCTGAATGTGCTCCCAAATATCCCTTTGCAGATCCGACCATGACGGATTTTCCAGGCTGTGTAATGTAAATAAAGCTTTACCTATGTGAGGTGAATACCATAAAAACCCTAGAAGAAAACCTAGTTAATACCATTCAGGATATAGGCATAGGCAAGGACTTCATGTCTAAAACACCAAAACAACGGCAAAAATAGCCAAAATTGACAAATTGGATCTAATTAAACTAAAGAGCTCCTGCATAGCAAAAGAAACTACCATCAGAGTGAACAGGCAACCTACAGAATGGGAGAAAATTTTTGCAATCTACTCATCTGACAAAGGGCTAATAT
>NW_012108164.1:427539-430528 GCF_000951045.1 Mandrillus leucophaeus | reverse complement strand
GAATACTATGCAGCCATAAGAAAGGATGAGTTTGTGTCCTTTGTAGGGACATGGATGCAGCTGGAAACCATCATTCTTAGCAAACTATCGCAAGAGCAGAAAACCAAACACCGCGTGTTCTCACTCATAGGTGGGAACTGAACAATGAGATCACTTGGACTCAGGAAGGGGAACATCACACACTGGGGCCTCTCATGGGGAGGGTGGAGGGGGGAGGAATTGCATTGGGAGTTATACCTGATGTAAATGATGAGTTGATGGGTGCTGATGAGTTGACGGGTGCAGCACATCAACATGGCACAAGTATACATATGTAACAAACCTGCACATTATGCACATGTACCCTAGAACTTAAAGTATAATAATAATAATAATAATAATAAATTTAAAAAAAGAAAAGAAGAAACAGTGAAAGATAGGGTCAGGCAAAGTCATAGTCACAGCAAATGTGCTAGACATCCACCTGTGTGTGGTCCATTGCAGTTTAAAGAAGTTCTCTCATGAGTAACCATCTGTTTGAAAATAGAACTGCAGATGCTTTGTTTGAAAACAGAGTTGCAGATGCTTATGATTATAGCTAGGGCATGTGTAGGAAATCCCTTTCCTAACAAATTGAGCTACATATCAACTTAGGACGATGTGACAATAGAAGCTAATTAGGAGGAAAAGATCTTTCTGAGTGTTATCTAAACTATTTATTTGTGAATCCAAAAATCTCAGTGTTTATGTCTAAGAATTTTACTGTAGAACTTTGCACCTTATTGTTATATATGTGTGTTTTAAAACTAAAACTGGGTTTTCACTCACATAAAATTGATGGCATATTCAGAAATAATGACTGAGTCTTATAGAAAGGTGATAAAAGTGAGCTTAAGAGAAGTTGAATTCATTGAAGATATTCTACATTTTGCTTTTATTTTTCATGCTTTGAATGGAACAAACCAAGAAGCAGAGCATGGCATAACTGTATCCAACCACCTGCTGGACAGTGTGTAGGAACCATATTGCACAACCACGTTTAGCCTCAAGCTGTCTTCCAACAACACTCCGTACTCTTCAAAACCAATGTTTATGACACTCAGCAATCTCAAGTGGGAACAACGTCCAGAGACCGTTTTTCACAGAAATTTGGGTTCACAGTGCAAGACAAGGTAAGTGCTATTCCTTAAACAGGTGATATTTGGAAGTAGAAGTGTCCAGAGACAATGTAGAATTGGAAAAAGGAGATATAAATCGATGCAAGTAGAGTGAACATAGATTCTTTAGAGGATATTATTAAGCCATTGCGGCCTAGCAAGGAAAGTGTTTAGATTTATAATGCTAACAAGGTAAGTTTCAATGCATCTCTGCACATGGTTTTTCAGAAGGCATGGAGAAATTCAAATGTCTCTTATCTGTTCTGAAAATCTCCTCGCCCTTTCCCCATATTCACAGGCATCAGGGAGCACTGGTATAAGTTAGAAGCCTATGCCAGCCTTCTTCTGAATTCCCCATCATGGGAGCTCCCCATTGCAGACAATCTTGGTTACATAAGCGTAAGTCCCAGAGAATATCCTTATAGTACAGACAATCCCAAAAGGATTACAGATTATAAAGTTCCTCACTATATGAGTCAAACAGTGTAATTTCGGGCTATGGAAGGCATGTTGATCTTCATTCCTTTTCTTCAAAAACCCCCAGGACAGGGCTTTAGGAATAAGGCACATTAGTATGTGGCTATGAACTATGGGAGAAGGCCCCCAAAGCTAGCAATGGGAATGACTGGGGAGAATCCTCTGAACAGCCCCTCAGACTGCTGCATAGTTCAAGAGGAGAATGGTAAATTAGAAAGTGCCTACAAGCCTCCCACTGGCCAGCTTCTGCTGGTAGGAACATTCCTAATGCAGCCTTCTCCCAGCCCTGAGGATGCTTGAGCCATGTCCACCTATACACAGCAGGAGTTAGGGGAGAGGCAGGCAGAGGATAGTGCAACCCTAATCATAGTGCTAGGTTTCAACCCAGCTTGAGAAGGAAACTATTCCTCCCATTCCCCTGAAAAATATTCACCATGGCACATCCAGAAGTAAAAGTAAAGGAGAAGGGAGAGTGTAGTAAATATATTGTCTGTAACGGGCAGGCCTGGAAGTGGCAGCGAGATAAGACGCCTGAAATGAACACAGATCCTGCCTCCCTGGTGCTTTGGATGCCTGGAATGAGCACAGACCATGCCTCCTTCATGCTTTGAACAGCCTCAAATGTGCATACAGCAAGGCACTAACCGACCCTCTAAGGAGGGCGTCTGCCTGAACAGCTTCTGAGAACTGAATCCCTTGACTGTTCTGCTTGGACACAGTATCCCACAGAGCATTGCCATTTGTCTGATCTTACTCCCTTCTCAACTATCCCACCTTCTCTGTTTTCCCTTCAGTCAGCTTTCTATGTTCAATTTCATTCAGCAAAGTGTTCTAAGACAGTTCTACTGCAGATAGACAAGCAGATAAACTGCAGATATTAGTGACCAACAGATTAGCAGATTCTCTTCTCGGTCTCATCGAGGATTTATTTAATTGGCAGTTGCTGTCTTCAGTGTTAATAGCTATAGATTTTTAGGGTTAGAAATGGAGAACTCTAGCCCATCTACTTACCATCACTTCACCAACAACACTAACAAGCAGTATAGCTCAGCGGTTGAGCCACAGGCTCTAGAATGAGGGTGCCTTGTTTTAAATCTAAACGCTGACCTTTACTAAATGTGTGAGTTTAAGCAAGTTCCTTAACACTCAAGCTTCAGTTTTCTCATAGAAAAACAGGATCCTTTCCAAGAGGACCATCGTGAGGAGTAATCATGAGGAGTCAATGAGTTAATACCTAGAAACAGTGCTTGGCATCAAGTCTTAGCTTTTATTATTACAACTGGAGCTGTTTAAACAACTGGAGCTGATCTCATTTCATAGTAAATGTATTTTGACTCTCCCTAGTACACAACTAGGCCTCATACATATTAAATAAT
>NW_012108164.1:424811-425634 GCF_000951045.1 Mandrillus leucophaeus | reverse complement strand
TGAGAAGGGATATTTTGGATCGCCATGAAGCCTATGGTGACAAAGGGTGTATCCCTACATAACAACTAGAAATAAACTCTCTGATAAAGTGCTTCATGATGTGTGAATTCATCTTACAGAGTTACACTTTTTCGTTCAGCAGCTTGCTAAGTCCGTTTTCGTAGAATGTGCAAAGGGATACATGGGAGGACTTTGAGGCCTATGGTGAAAAACGAAGTATCCTCAAATGAAAACTGGACAGAAGCCTTGTGAAAAATAGCTTTTTGATGTGTGCATTCGTCTCACAGAGATACACCAGTTTTCTCATGGAGCAGTTTTTAGCACTCTTTTTTGGTCTCTGACGAAGGATTCTTTGGATCGCCTTGAAGCCGATGGTGACAAAGGAGATATAGCAAGATAAAAACTAAAAAGAAGCTATCTGAGAAATGGCTATGAATGTGTTAATTCATCTTACGGAGTTTTCCTATTCTTTTAATGGAGGTGTTATATAACCAAATAAAACTAGAAAAAAGCTTTTTCTAAAATAGCATTGTGATGTCTTGATTCATCTTGTACAAGTAAACCTTCGTTTTAATTCAACCAGTTAGAAAGTCTCTATTTTTAAAAAATAGGCCAGGCATGGTGGCTCACTCTTGTAATCCCAGCACTTTGGGAGGCCGAGGCGGGCGGATCACGAGGTCAGGAAATTGAGACCATCCTGGCTAACACTGTGAAACCCCGTCTCTACTAAAAATACAAAAAATTACCCGGCCGTGGTGGCGGGCGCCTGTAGCCCCAGCTACTCAGGAGGCTGAGGCAGGAGAATGGCGTGAACCTGGGAGGC
>NW_012108164.1:419804-422651 GCF_000951045.1 Mandrillus leucophaeus | reverse complement strand
GACCAATATTGAAAAAATGAATACCACAATATAAAAAGTAAAGAAGCTATCTGTGAAACTGCTTTGTGATGTGTAGCTTAATCTCATAAGTTAAACTTTATTTTGATTCAGCAGTTTGGAAACTTTTTTTTCTGAACCTGTGATGTGGAATTTTTCATCCAAAGACAGCTAGAGTGAAAAACATAATATCCTCAGGTAAAAACTAGACAGAAGCAACCTCATAAACCACTTTGTAATGTATTAATTCATCTCACAAACTTCAAACTTTCTTTTGATTTATCAGGTTGGGAACACGTTCTGTAGAATCTGAGGGAGGAAATTTTTGAGCCCAATGAGGCCTAGAGTGAAAAACCCAATATCCTTGGATATAAACTAGAAAAATCAGTACAGGCACATTGGTTCATGCCTGTAATCTCAGCACTTTGGGAGTCCAAGGCAGGTGGATCTCCTGATGTTGGGATTTCCACACCAGCTTTACTAAAATTGAGAAAGCTCATTTCTACTAAACATACAAAATTAGCTGGGCATTTTGGCACAGGCCTGTAATCCCAGCTACTCAGAAGGCTGAGGAGGGAGAATCAGTAAAACCCAGGAGGTGGAGGTTTTAGTGATTTGAGATCACACCATGGCACTGAAGCCTAGGCAAAAGGAGAAATTAACGCATCAAAAAAAAAAGTGGAAAAAATTACAATGAACTCATGTGTGATATGTGGATTCATCTCACCAAGATAAACCTTTATTTTGATACAGCAGGCTGTAAACCCCGTTTTTGTAGAATCTGCAGACATTTCGGGGTCAATTGATAATTGTAGTGAAAAACTGAATATCCCCACTTAAAAACTACAAAAAGCTATCTGTGAAACCGATAGTTGGAGATCTCTGGATTCTCCTCACAGAGTCAAACTATTCTTTTGATGCAACAGGTTGTAAAAACTGTTTTCATAGAATCTTTAAAGGGACATTGAGGTCTATAATTGTAAAGAGAAGGTCTCCAGGTAAAAATGAGAAAGAAATGATATCACAAACATCTTTGCAATACGTGGATTCATCTAAAGAGGTAAACTTTTCTTTAGATTCAGCAGATTAGAGACATGTTTTCTGCAGAATTTGCAACTGGACATTTGGGAAACCTGTGAGACCTACAGAGAAAAACAAAATGTCACCAGATAAAAACTTAAAAAGTTATCTGTGAGACTGCCTTGCGATGTGAGGATTAATCTCACAGTGTTAAAGCTGTCCATTTTTGACTATAATGAAAAATGGAATAAGGCCAGGTAAATCCAGAAAGTAGCTATCTGTGAAACTTCTTTTCAATATGTGGATTCATATTACAGAGGTAAACCTTTCTTTTGATACAGCAGGTTTGAGACACTGTTTAGGTAGAAACTATGAAGTGACATTGAAAGACCCTTAAGGCCTATAAGGAAAAACTGAGTATCCCTTGATTCAGTGTAGAAAGAAGATAAATGTTGCATCAATTTGCAATATGTGGACTTATCCCTAAAAGATAACTTTTCCTTTCATTCAGCAGGTCGGAAGCTGTCTTTTTGCAGGATCTGCGATGGGACATACGGGATCCCATTCAGGCCTACAGGGAAAAAGTAAATTTTTGCAGGAAAAAAAAAAAACAGAAAAATCATATCTGTGAAACCGCTTTGTGATGTTTGGGTAAGTTGTGACCACCCTTTGGAGAAATGGCAAAGAGACATTTAGAGAATCTATAATGATATATAATTATCCCCAGATAAAGCATGGAAGAACCTAGCTGTGAAACTGCTTTTTTATGTATGCATTCACCTCACAGAGTAAATCTTTTTTTTATTCAGCAAGTAGGAAACACTATTTTTTTAATGAATCTCTGTAGGGATATGTGAATGCCCGTTGAAGCCTACAGCCAAAAACAACGTATCTCATGCAAAATCTACGTATGTTATGTCTGGTTTCAATTCACTTAGTTCAAGGTTTCTTTTGATTCAGAAGGTGGAAAGAGTGCTTTTGTAGTGTATGTGAAGGGACATTTTGGAGCCCATTGAGGTTTCTAAGAGAAAACTTAAAATCAGTTGATGAGAACCAGATAAAAGCTATCTGTGAAACTGCTTTCTGATGTGTGGATTTCTGTTACACAGTGAAACTTTATTTTCATTCAACAGATTGGATGCACTCTTTTGGT
Organism: Mandrillus leucophaeus; assembly: GCF_000951045.1. NCBI lineage: Eukaryota > Metazoa > Chordata > Mammalia > Primates > Cercopithecidae > Mandrillus > Mandrillus leucophaeus. Next base: position 420,481 of record NW_012108164.1, on the reverse strand, counting down.
ACACTCTATGAAGGGAAATTTGGGTGCCCATTGAGGCCTATCAAAAGAACAAAATATGCACGGATAAAAAACAAGAAAGAAGATATCTGTGTTAGCGCTTTGGTCTGTTTGGCTTCACCAACAAAAGTAAAACTTTCTTTTCATTCAGCAGGGTGCAAATACTATTTTTGTATAACTTTCGAAAGTTATACAAAACTTGCGAATCTGTGAAACAGCTTTATGATATGTGGATTCATCTTACAGAGTTAAACTTTTCTTTTTTTATTCAGAATGTTGTAAACATTCTTTTTGTGGTGTCTGCAATGGGAAATTTTGGAACTCGTTGAGGCCTTTAGTGATAAAATGAATATCTCCACATTAAAACAAGAAACTGTGAAACTGTTTTGAGATACATGGATTCATCTCACAAAGATAAACTTTTCTTTTGATTCAGAAGTTTGGAAAAGCATTTATTGTAGATCTTGGAAGGAAACATTTAAAGCCCATTGAGGTCTAGAGTGAAAAATTGAATATCCAACCAACAGTGTAAAAGTGTTCCTATTTCTCCACATCCTCTCCAGCACCTGTTGTTTCCTGACTTTCTAATGATTGCCATTCTAACTGGTGTGAGATGGTATCTCATTGTGGTTTTGATTTGCATTTCTCTGATGGAGAGTGATGATGAACATTTTTTCATG
>NW_012108164.1:411705-417573 GCF_000951045.1 Mandrillus leucophaeus | reverse complement strand
GAGTAGCTGGGACTACAGGCGCCTGCCACCTCACCCGGCTAGTTTTTTTGTATTTTTTTAGTAGAGACGGGGTTTCATCGTGTTAGCCAGGATGGTCTCGATCTCCTGACCTCGTGATCCGCCCGTCTCGGCCTCCCAAAGTGCTGGAATTACAGGCTTAAGCCACCGCGCCCGGCCTAAATGGATAATTTTATAACAATGTTGGCAATACAAGAATGAACCATTTTGAAGTTAATGAGTAAATGGATAATTTTATAACAATGTTGTGAAGGATCCAATAGAGTTAAATTAAGCATGTGTTTTGGTGAAGGCAAGAAAGGAAATGAGGTGTGGGAGATATTCTTTGCAGAAGGAATTATTGGGGAAGGTTATGGAGGGGAGGAAGTTACGGCCAGTAACCCATGAGAGAGATGCCACAGGAGAGAGAGAATTCTAGGACTCTTGTGCAAAAGGCTGCTAGGAGAGGGAGGTGAGACAGGGCAGTCCTGGGTCTCAGTGCTTACTGAATGGCTGCTCACAAAGAGCTCGGGTCTCTCTGGAAGGACATCCTGGATTATGGTCATGAGTTAGTGCTCAACTATAGCCAAGACCAATGTCTCCAGGATTCACCTGTGTGTTTCTTTCTCTGGACATGTTTCTTTAGGGACTTATTTATGGAAATAGTGTTCCTGCTGCTGGAAGTAGCTAGGAACTTTGAGACATGTATTTTATCTTATCCAAATCAATCCTATGAAACTATGCTCATCACCCTTTGTAGTTGTGGATCGCACACCCCTCAGCCCCTCACTATGGGGTCATTTAAATCTTCTGTGTTTTATTTGTTTGGATCCATCCTCTTCAGTCAAAACCATCTGACTATATTGCTTTCTTTTTTTTTTTTTTTTTTTTTTTTAGCCCCTCTGGGTGTGTCAGTATTATACTGCTTAGAAATTGTCTTAGAAAACTTCTGTTTCCTGAAAAAGAAAGTGCCTTACTCATGTCATCCTCTTCTTTACTCCACCCCATTATTGCCTATTAAAGTCTTATCCATCCTTCAAGAACCTGATCAGATATTTTTTTCTCCATGAAGCCTTCCCTAATCACTCCAGCTTAAGAGATTTTTTTCTTTCTTTATAATATTGTGTCACATAATATTTCTAACAGTGCATCCAATGCTTGCTTGATTATTAGTGTTACTCAGAGGGAATTTTTAAAAAATCAAAATCAAGTTTGTATTCTAGAACAGGTTTTTTTTGTTTGTTTTTGTTTTTGTTTTTGTTTTTTTTGGTCTTGCTCTGTCACCCAGGCTGGCATGCAGTGGCACAATCTCGGCTCACTACAACCTCCACCTCCTGGGTTCAAGTGGTTCTCATGCCTTAACTGCCGAAGTAACTGAGATTACAGGTAACTGGGATTACAGACACTCACCACCATGCCTGGCTAATTTTTGTATTTTTAACAGAGACGAGGTTTCACCATGATGGCCAGGCTGGTCTCGAACTCCTGACCTCAGGTGATCCGCCCACCTCGGCCTCCCAAAGTTCTGGGATTACAGGTGTGAGCCAATGTGCCTGGCCTTCTAGAACAGTTTTATATTTACATAATCATTGTGAAGCTAGTACAGGAAATCTTTGTATATCCCACATCCAGTTTCCCCTAGTATTATCATCTTATATTAACATAGTACATTTGTCAAAATGAATGAACTGATATGGATACATTATTATTAGCTAAAGTCCATTCTTTATTCTAATTTCCTCAGTTTCCCCTAATGTCCTCTGTCTGGATATAACATTACACTTAGTCATCGTGTCTCCTTAGGCTCCCTTAGCTGTGACAGTTTCTCAGACTTCCTTGTTTTTAGTTACCTTGACAGTTTTGAGGATTACTCAACAGAAACTTTATAGCATTTCCCTCAATTGAGATTTGTCTGGTGATTTTTTCATAAGTAGACTGAGGTAATAGGTTTTTGGGTGGAAGACCACAGAGGTGGTCTTTTCATCACATAATATCAAGTACATTTTGTACATTAATAAAAGTACAAAAGTGTCATTTTCATCACATAATATCAAGTACACATACCATCAATATGACTTATCAGTGTTGGTGTTAACCTTGATCACCCTGTCTTGAGGAAGTGTTTGTCAGATTTCTCCACTGAAAAATGACTCTTTTTCTTTCTCCATTTTTACACTGTACTTCTTGGGACAAAGTAACTACATGCAACTAACTTTTAAGGTGCTGGGGAAGGGAGATAGTAATGCTTCATTTCCTTGAGAGCAGATTATCTACATAAATTATTTGGAATTCTTTTGCATTGGAAATATGCCTATTCTCCCCATTTATTTATTCAATTATTAATTTATAGCAGCATGGACTCATGGATATTTATTTTATTCTTTGGTTTATAATTCAATACTACTTTTTTTGGAGGGGGAACTCATTAAGTGAGCTACTGTATCCCTTTGACATCCCCCATAATCTTTTTGCGTGTACGTTTTCTCAATTTCTGGCACTAAAAGATACTCCAAGTCTATCTCGTGCATATTCTGCACCATTCCCAGAATCAGCCATTTTCCTGAGGAATCCTGTCTCCTTTTATTGAAGAATGGTTATTAAAAATCAAGATCTGAGCACTAGGTTTTCTCATTGCTACTGGGATGTCATTGCCTCTAGGCCCTCTCAGCGGATGGAACATATGTGTGTATACTAACCCAGGCATATACACATGTCTACAAATATTTCCATATATAACTATTTGTATCCTTATTAAGCTAAACATGAGTTCATACTGATGTCTCCAAATCTAATCTATTATCATATGAATCATTCTGGGGAAACCTGAAAATACAGAATCCCAGGTATCACTCCAGAGATAATGAATCGATATTTGAAAGGCAAACATTAAAAGTATTGAATGTTTCTCTTGGTTGAATATTGGAATCAGTATTAAGATTTTGAAAACATCAGTTTACATGATAAATATAAGTTTTACTTTGCCATTATTCACCATTTGGGTAAGTATTTATCTGAGGAAAACTTTGTTGTCTGACTGTAGTTTTGCTAATTTAAATTTCATGAGTGTGCAATCTGATAGAGTTTGAAAATTATTGTATTAGGTGATTATTGGATGTGCCATTCAACTCCCAAAGTCTATGATTTGAAGTCCCATATGTAAAAATAAACACTGCAGGAACACAAAATTAACTGTGAGAAATGTATTCATTCACGTTGGCAGTATCTGCCTCACTCATTTCCTCTCCTTCCCTTTCTGTTTTCTTGCATTATTGGTTGGCGACAGACTCCAGTTCCAACACCATCTTCTGAGATGATCCTGATTCCCAGAATGCTCTTAGTGCTGTTCCTGCTGCTGCCTATCTTGAGTTCTGCAAAAGCTCAGGTTAATCCAGGTAACATGGCTATTACTCAGCTATATGCTAGAAGACCGGCAGAATGTTAAAACCCATCAATGTTCAATAGTAGGTCTAAAAGCTGCCAAGAGGGTCTACAAAGTTCTTTCTCCATGGTGAAATAAGAACAAAAACTAATATTTTATATATATACACACACATATATATATACACACACACACACATATATATATATGTATTTTAACACAACCTGTTGATTATTGTAAAAGATTTTCTTATATAGAGTACGGTGCAGTAAGAGGGCATTTAAAAAATGGGAGGTGGCAGAAGGAACCATTTGCTTCTGTATCTTCTGAGAAAAACAGGACAGAATTTTTAGATGTCTTAGAGAACTTCTTCAGGTTGGTTTACAAGTTGTTTCTGGCTGTCTTAGGCTTTGATTTTACTTGGATGTCCTGTTATGCTTTTGGGATCCTGGTCCTGTGGGATCTCTTTCCTCTATGGTGCAGCCATGCTCAAAATAAATAGGTTAGGAGAATTTTTTGAGCCTAATTTTGTGGGATTATGTTGTATTACATGCATTTTTAAAGTTTAAATGGAAGTAAATAATTGTATTATTTGTTACACAATAATGCTGCTTAACAACCTATCCAAAGCTCAATGTCTTTAAATGAACATTTTTTGGCTCCTAGCTGGACTTGTTTGGACTGTTCTCTGTTCTGTGTTGATTCACTCAAGCATAACTGAGAGTCAGCTGGCTATTGGCTCATCTAGGATGGCCATGGCACAGATGAATGGGGCAACTTTGCTGTTCTCTGTTTCATCCTCCTGCACACTAGCCTGGGTATGTTTTCCTGGAAATTGCACAGGAACAAGACCAGAAGCCAGAATATTCAAACATTTTTCAAGTCACTGCTGAAATCATGTTTATGTCTCATTGGCCAAAGCAATTCATGTGGCCAAACCCAGAGTCAGAGTGGGAGAGCACAAAAAATTAGATGGTAAAGATCTGGGATGCAGGTATTGGAGAAAAATTGGAGTCATTTTTTTTTCATTTTGCCACAAATATGAACATGGAAAAGTATACACAGCTTAAGTGTTGAATTTTATGAATTTTATAAACTGAACACAACTAAAAAGTACCCGAATTAAGAAACAGAACTATACCAGCATTTCAGAAGCTCTCTTCATGCTCCCTTCCAGTAACTTTTCTCACCACCCCCCAAAGGTAGCCATTATCCTGCTTTCCAGCAACATAGATGAGTTTTGCCCATTTTTGTACTTATATACACGGAATTAGATGATGCACAAATACTCTTTGTGTCTGGCTTCTTTCACTCAACATTTTGTTTATGAGATTCATCCTACTGTTGCATGCAGTTGTCAACTATTCATTTTCATTGTTGTATATTACTTTGTTTGAATATTTTATTTAGCCAATCTACTGTAGATGGGAATTTGGATAATTTCTAGTTTGGGCCTATTATGAACAAAGCTCCTATAATTATTCTTGTATAAAACTTTTAGTAGAGATAAGTACTCAGTTCCTTTGAGTATACACTTAGAAGTGGAACTTTCATATGTGTAGCATATGATGTACTATTCTGCATATTACCAAAAATTGTTTTGAAGTGCTTTACCATTTTACCATCCCGTAGCAGTATATGTGAGTTCCAGTTATTCCATGCTATATTTTGATACTGGAGGGTGCTTTAATTTTGTCCTCTTCATAGCATAAGAGTTCATTTGTGAAATGCTTGCTCTCCTCCTTTCACAAAAGTTCCATGTGCATGGGTTTTTCTTTATACCTTCAATAGAAAATATTATCAAAACTCCTTAAAATCAAAGAATAATTGGTTGAAGAAGCCCAGTGCCTTGTTACTTTCTCGTAATAAGCTCAGCTGTTGCATCTCGGATCCTAACTTGGGTAGCATTTTTTCCTTTTTCTGCTCTGTATTCCTCTCAATCAATTGTTGATGTTTGGTTGCCTCCTACTACATTCTTCATGCTCTGAGTTCCAAGGAAGAGTGCTGTGAGTGCATGGAGTGGTGGGATGTTTTGGTGGTAAGCATACTCACAGAGACTGGCATACCATGAGGACATTTAAATGACTAACCAGGAGAGCTAATCTTCTGTGTTAGAGTCCACACTGTGGGTCCTGGAACAGGAAATGGGCTGTTTGAAGACAGCAAATAGTCATCTTTTTTTTTTTTTCTATTTCTGGTGTCAGGTATTTCTGTTGGCTCTTTCTGACAGGGAAAAAGAAACAGACATCTCGATTTGCAAAGAACTTTATAGGAAAACAGGACATGTTGAAGGACTAATCCTTCCCCCTGCCATTTCTTTCTATTTTACCAAGTCAAACCAGAGATGAGTGTTTGAAGCAGATCAGAAATTTTCATTCATTATCAGTGATAAAGAGCCTATCATGAATCCTGAGGCTCATGGAATGTTATAGCTTGCACACTGCTGAGCATAAAGTCAACATATAATAAATGCATGTTGATTTAAGGATGAC
>NW_012108164.1:408318-411655 GCF_000951045.1 Mandrillus leucophaeus | reverse complement strand
TTTTAAACCCTAAAACTCTGCTTAGTGGCAGGTGAGTGCAGAAACCCTGCCCTAGCCTAACCTGCAGGAGCATCATAGTGCTACAAGCCACCCTGCTCCAGTGCATCTTTTGCTCTAGAGGTGAGACCAAGAAGTAGCATTTCAGGCTGAAGATACAGCATATGCAATGGCTGAGACGAGGGAGAGGAACATGTGGGGCTCCTAGTGGAGGGTAATGAGTGAGAGAGCCAGCAGGGCTATGTAGGGGATCCATTCCTCTGTGGGATCCTTGAGTCAAGTTTCCTTATTTCCAACTTGGGCTGGGACTGCCAAACTTGATAGGAGAACTAAGGGTATCTCCATGGGAACGGGACCTCTTTAGACTCCACAATCATGTGCTAAAATACTGGGCTGCAGTAGTTGTCTGAGTGTACATCAGTGTCAGGCTCCCCTAGGGGTCATAAAACCATTGTTGCAATGGTTGGTGAGGAACTGGCTCCTTATGTTTTTCCAGATAAGAGGATGAACAGAAGTATCCTGATGATCCTGAAATTCTAGCCCAGCGGTCTGAAGCCCTGGGACCCACTCAGCCAACTAGAGGACTGTTGTGTATAAAAAGTACAGGGCTGCTTATTCTCACTCCCCTGACTTGGCCTGTGACAACTGTTTGTGGTTAGGAAAGGGAGAACCATCTCTTCTTCTCAACAGGCAAACCAGGCCTTTAGGATCCATGGTACAAAGCTGGGGCACGGCAGTGCTGGGACTTCCCATTTTCATCTCACACTTTACCCTCATAGGAAGTAGGCAACTTACTACCAGTTCAGAGTCCTGGGGTGGGAGTCCCCTTTTGGTATTCAGAATGCTTCCACTTTGAAAAAGAGTGGCAAAGCCATTCAGGGTTTGGGATTAGGAGAGGAAGAGTTTTTCTTCTCCTGGCCCCAAATTTATTTTAGGTGCACCACTGTGGTTTTTGTTCTTTCCAGCATCAATCCCATGTGTCATTGAGTTCTTAGGGTCAGACAACTAGAATTTCTAGACTATTCATTTTGGAATGGACCTTAGAAATATCTAAGTCACTCTTCCTCATTTTACAGATGAGGAAACGGAGTCAAAACAGGTGAGTGATTTGCCCATGCTCTACATTTAGCTAATAGTAAAGCTAAGACAAGGACGCAGTGCTACCTGTCTCCCAACCCCAGGTGATTTCCACCTGGGCCCTCAGAGAGCAATGTGCTGAAGTGACCTTTACCTAAAAATCATGTGTATCTGCGCAGCCTCATGGCTTCCTTTCTGCAACCAACTTCCAATGTACCTTTATGGGGGTGAGATGTAATTGAGGTTTGAGGGACAGCCTGAGGCCAAAGAATGGAGTCAGATGAATAGGATATACAGTGCCCACACCTAGTCTCATTAGGCTAAATGAGGAAGGCTGGAGCTAGAAGCCCTGCAGGGCCAACTTACCCCTACCCAGAAACTGAAGCACCAGGGATGCTTTGGTTCCCTTCTGCACCAGATTGTCCCTTTATCACCTCTCCCTTGTCTTCCACCAAGGCTACTATGTGTTAATTCACCTACACATATTTCCAAATTGGAAACTCACTTTTATTTCCCTGGGTTCTCATCATTCATGTTCCCAGAGATGTGCTGAGAAGGTTTATGTGGCCTTGTCTGTTAATGAAAAGGTGATTTCAGGTTTGTGAAACCAGGCCTGAGGTACTAGTGTTGTGATCTGTGTGTATGTGTGTGGGGGGGTGGGTGGTAGGGGGGACTGTGTGTTAGATGGCCTGAACAGGGCCCTGAGACAAAGACATAAAAGGTTGGCAAAAGACCTCTTTGGTTGAATTTATCTTAAGTGAGCAATGCTAGAAGCTGCCCAGATTGGCTCTTTCTTGCTTGTGTATTTGTTAAGTCTAGGCTGACGTCTGAGAGTTCCCTTTGGCATCCTTCCTGCCAGTAAAAGAGTCTTTCTGTGGGTAAAACAGAAACTCGTCTGCCTCTTGAGCCCCCTTGGTTGTGCCAAATAGGGAAAAAGAGAATTCAAAATTCAAAGAATATTCAATGAACACTTAATATATTCTGGGTACCATTTTAAGTGGTGTCAACAAATTTAATCCTCATAATAATCTTATTAGTATTAGTATTATTACATAATAATAGTATTATTATTCCAGTTTTACAGAGGAGAAAGTGAGGCCAAGAAACATTAGGTAACTCACACCAGGTTATAGAGAAAGCTAAGTGGCAGAACTGGGATTCGACCCAGCTCCAGCAAGCATGCTCTTTTCTTCTACTTCTTTTTCCTTTATCCTTTTTTTTTTTTTTTCGAATTTCCAACAATGTATCAGTTAAGAGTGTTTTGTTTGTTTGTTTTTGGAGAGGGCATCTTGCTCTGTCACCCAGGCTGGAGTACAGTGGCATGAACATGACTCACTGCAGCCTTGACCTCCTGGGCTCAAGCGATCCTCCTGCCTCAGCTCCTCAAGTAGCTGGGACTACAGGCATGCACCACCACACCCAACTAGTTTGAGTGTTTTTTGTAGAGAAGGGGTTTTGCCATGTTGGCCAGACTGGTCTTGAACTCCTGACCTTGCCCTCCTAAAGTGCTGGGATTACAGGTATGATCCACCACACTCAGCCACAAGCATGCTCTTGACCTCTGTGCTCTACTGCCTGTGGAGTGTGAGACTCAAGGAATGTCAAGGCAGAGGAACCCCAGATTCACGGACCAGCCATGAATGGGCTACAGAGACCTGTGAATCCCCTGAAATTGCATTCCAAACTTAATGTGTGAAAACAAAAGTACATTTGCAGAAGGAAAAAATTTTCTATTATCAGATGCTCAAAAGACTCTGTGACCAGTTCCAGAAAAGGCTAAGAATGACTGATTTAATCTAATCTTGTACGATTGAGGAAACTGAAGTTTAGGGAGATAAAGTGATGGGAAGAAACATGTTTGAAAACACTATTACTGGACCTAACCAGTCTTTGCCTACTTGCTGGGAGAGCATGGTCAGAGTTTTGGCTTCTCTAACTGCAGTCTTGACACCTCTCACTGATCGCTGCCTTAAGGGCTGCTACAAAGAGTAAGAGAATATATGTAAAGTACCTAGCATAGCATCAAACACACAGAATGTGATTAATAAATGCTAGAACTTCTGTCCTCTTCCTTAATTTTGTATATTATGCTGTGATAATGGCAGACTTCATTAGTCTTTCCATTATTCTATACTGTTCTCTATATTTTAACTTAATTATTTATGCTATACTATAAAAATATTTTATTTTCTTTGAGGGCAGACTTCTCCTAATTCCTGGGCTTTGTATCTTGGGATAAAAGGGTTCCAAATGCATCTACTGC
>NW_012108164.1:406327-407303 GCF_000951045.1 Mandrillus leucophaeus | reverse complement strand
TTATAGCTTGCACACTGCTGAGCATAAAGTCAACATATAATAAATGCATGTTGATTTAAGGATGACTCTTCAGGAGTCCTTACTGGTGTCAACTGAAAGACTGACTATAACCAAAAGTATTGAAAGGTAACTGAAGGCACTGAAAGACTGAGTAAATTCTTGGCCAGTTAGGTTTTTCCCATAGGGTGGCCACATGATACAACAAATAGAACTTAAGCCAAGAGACCTGGGTTATAAGCAAATCCAATATGCAACCAATTATTAAATTATTGAAACATTTTAGTTGCTTATTGCATATAAAATATTGGTTGGTTAATAGTTACTGAGCTAAGCATTAAACTCAATAAAATAAAAATAAAATAATAATTAGTTGAAGCTCATTGTTGAAGACTTTACAGTGACTATTGGTCAATAAGCCTTCAGTATTAGCATGATTTAGTTGATAGCAGAAACATTGAATATGATATGATATGAAATATCCATCTTGGGATCTCAGAAGATACCAAGAGAGGATAAATAATCTTGTTTATATTTTAAAAATTCTCTACTATTTTAAATCATAAATGTCTCACTGGTGTCATCCAGGGAGGCTGCAGAGTAGTGGTAGTATGACAGAGATAGTTGGCCAAGGCACGAAGGCAGCAGAGTTCTTGGCTCACTGTTCTAAAGCATCTGAGTTTTGGCAAAGCAGGCAGTGAGGCATGCGGTGTTAGTGGCATTTCTAGTAATGGCAGTGTTAAAGGCAGCATTGTCAAAGGGGCCTGCAGCGTAGGCTATGCAAGACTTTGTGGGAAATGCTGACACGAAATTGTATATACATAGTCCTGAATTGTGGGCAGTGTTCTCACCTATCTTCCAGCTGCAACGGTGCACCAGGAACTGGAACCTAATCATCATTCATCCAGTGGGGGAAGTTACTGGAAGAATTTGAGGCAGTCTCTTATATCCAAATCATGGATCAGAAATACCATTTAGC
>NW_012108164.1:404813-405406 GCF_000951045.1 Mandrillus leucophaeus | reverse complement strand
AAACTTTGCCTTTACCCTGTTGTTTTGCATTCTGAGGCCTGGATTCCTAACTTGTAAAAGGCAGTCACAGGAGCTAAAAGTAATGCAAGAAAAAACAAGGCTGAACTTTTTTTCTGTGGTCAGTAGGGATGGAGGCCACAGAGACCTAGTCTCCTTGAGTCTAAACGTTGGGGCCAGGAACATGATCATGGGACTGCAGGAAGAGCTTCACACAAAGTCCGTTCTCTGGACCTCTCAGTTTTCACAACCACCTGCAGAGCTCAGGGTTGCTCAGAGCTCTCATGTGGAAAGACTAAGAGTCTACAGAAGAACAACAGTGTTGGCAGGAGCGGACAAGGAGACAGGGACCCTGCTTACCACGGAAATCAGGCACTGGGGTCATTAGGGCCGTACATCACTGGTGCTTCACATATTTGCTTATTAATGTTTTTTTCTGAAAGCTGACAAGAACTCTAGGGGCTTCAAGTCTATAAGATCAAAACATACAGTATAGTGATGTAAGTATGTAAGAAACATTGATACAGATAAAAAATAGGAAAAGGATATGAAACAAATATATATACAGGATAAAAAGCAATATAAATATTATAATA
>NW_012108164.1:398631-399543 GCF_000951045.1 Mandrillus leucophaeus | reverse complement strand
ATATTTTATAAATATATATGTAAATATGTTCTCATTTTACCCAATCAGGTCAAATCTCCGGTGTCATGCTAGTTGAGATACTGAAGGTATGAGAGTTAGCTGGAGCTGAAAGAATTTGCTAGGCTAGGTGAAAAGAGGAAGGGAAAGCTTTTGAGCCAAAGAAAAGGCGCAGAGGCACAAATAGAAAAACAAGAGTCAGGATAGTGATTATTGAGGGGTCATGAGGGAAAAGGTGGGGGTAGGATGGGACCAAAAGTAGGAACCGTATAGTCTTGGGATACTCAGTATATGACAAATGCCTTATGATCAAAGGCCTCGCTTCACCTGGTGTTAACATAATGCTATGCCTTGCTGTCTTTCCCAGGGTGCACGTTCCTTTTGCTATCATATTTCAACAAATCCTGGGACCAGCGTGTTCTAAAAATTACACAAACAATAATCCTCCCTCGGCTCTCTGTCCAAATTCTTCCCCAGCTTGGTGGTTCTTGACCCTAGGGATCACACTATAAACAGGGTGTGTGTGCTGGTAGCAGTGTGTGATGACCGTGTGATACGGTTACTAGACAATGACAATGAGGATCAAGAGATCCAGATTCTACTTCCAGCTCTGTCACTATTTAGCTTTGTGACTTTAGGTAAATCTCTGCACCTCACTTTGCTCATTTATAACATGGGGTCCATAAACTTTGCTCTCTGAACTTCATAGGGTTACTGCAGGGGATTGAATGAGAAAATGGAAATAATGGGCTTTGAAAAGTTACATGCAAATATCAAAGACTGTGACTTACTACTTTTGGAAGAGAAGAAAATGAAAATAAACACTATGAAACAATAGTTTCTATCAAGCAGATGATGCCGGAGGAAGAAAGAGAAAAAAACTCCATTCGTGACCATTAAGGTCCTTTGTGGTCC
>NW_012108164.1:395623-397823 GCF_000951045.1 Mandrillus leucophaeus | reverse complement strand
TCTCTGCACCTCAGGCCTCATGTGGGCCATGTGTGTGTTTTCCTGGAAGCTGCATAAAGGACACTCATTGACGGGGAGCCTGTGGTCTGGAGCTAGTGGTGAGATGGTAAACATCATGGAACAAGCAGCCCTTTCAGGCTGTCAGCCTTGGCAGGATAGTATGAAAAATAATTCTTGGGAAGCTGGGGACTGGTGGCAGCTGCTTCTCCTCAGCCTGCCTGCCAGGCCCTACCAGAGCTTGGAGGGCTGGAGCTCTTTGCTGGGCCTGCCACGGACTGTGCTGGTAGTTTTCCACTCTGGGAAGCTGGAAGAGTGAATTGGCTTCTCTGTCCAGGAGATTGGTGGGTAGAGGGAGCATCAGAAAACCACTAAGGCAACTCAGCAGGAAAAACCAGGAGACACTTCTTTGCTGCAGGGTCTCCTGTTTCCCTTGACATTCCCCACTTTTTCATGCTTCTTTACAGTTCATAATAGAACAAAGACAAACTGGTGGGATTTGATGAATGAGGAAGTGAAGTTGGGGGAAAGCAAGGAGACCTGACATTAAGGTCTTGGGCCAACTTGGCATTTCTGAGTCTTGACTATTGGCTGAGATCCCTTCCACAGAAGGAGTTTACCCAAAATAGACACATTCAATGGGAAAACCACACTGGTACAGCTGAGAAGTGCCACGTTGGTTGCCCTGGGCTTCTCCTGGTTCCAAAGATTCAGTAGGATGAGAAAGGTCATCCAAGATCATCTTGTCCATTTTCCTGTGCCCTTTCTCTAAGGCCCTTGGACATACTGAATCACTGAGAAACATTGCCTATTTTCTTAATGTGGCTATTGCTGATTTACTAAATTCTTATCTCTGAATTGTCTATCCTCATCCTTATATTACTTTGTCCCAATTTCTAGACCTCCATCCTAACTTTCGTTGTCTGGAGATTGTGTGCAATACTTGTAGCCTTCTCTGCTTTTTCATCTACTTATTTATTTGCCAGATGTGTATTGAACAGCTCATGGATGCTGTGTGTTGGCAGGTACTGAGGGAGAAAAGGAAGAATCTGACATGATTGCTATTCTCAAAATTGCTCACAATTTCAACAAGGAGGTAAACAAGCACAAGAGAAACAGAAAATCTCCATTGAAGTTTGTTACTTAAAAGAGCCCCCCTACACACCATCAGCACTTCTATCCGATATCATGTTTTAGTATTTTCCATAGCTTCTTCACACTACCTGAATAGAAAGAGCCAGTAATAGCTACTGTCAAATACCTAATCAAATTGTGTCTATTTGATTATGAAAAATCTATGGTCTTTTTTTCTGTTTCCCCTACCAGAATGTAAGATTCATGAGATAAATTACTTTATCTGTCTTGCTTACTACTGTATCTTCAGAAGAACACCTGATACACAGCAAAAACTTATTTATTAAATAAATACATACATATTCATAGAAGAAATACATTTGTTAACTAAATACATGCAGGTAAAGATAGATTGCAAAAAAATATATCATGACCCAGACTTACAAGGAAGTTTCCTGTATCTGTTGTCTGCTAAAGCACCATTAGCCAAGGCAACCCTTGATCAAACTCCCAGGACTTTGTTTTTAAGACTTGTAATGATGAACAACAGAAAACACTTCCTTTATCACTTTTCAACAGACGTTTATTGAGCACTTGATTAATGCCAGACATCCTACTAGAAACTGGAGATACAACAGAGAAAGATAGACATGATCCTTGACCTCATAACACATACTGTTGAGTGGGCAGACAAAACTTAAGCAATTATTTACATTACAAGTGTAAAAAGTGGTATGAATGAAAACCAGTGTGTTATAAGAGCATATAATAGAAATTCCTAACTTAGCTGGGGGCTTGGAGGAATTCCTTGGGGGAGTGACTGGCTGACAGCTGGAGGATGAGCAGGAGCTAGAGAGTGAAGGAGGGAGGATGCACATCCCAGGTAAAGGGAGCATCATGCGCAGAGACCTTGAGCCTGGAACTGAAATAAGGTCAGCATGCTTGGTAGAGAACAAAGAACAGAGAGTAGCCAGAGATGAGGCCAGAGTGTAGGCTGAGACCCGATCATGTGGACCTCATGGGTCACATTTTCTTAACAAGAATGGAAACCTGTTAGAAAGTTCATGACAGAATAAAGTTTTAGGAAGCTAATTTGGGCTGTTGTGTTGAGAAGGGATGATAGAGGAAT
>NW_012108164.1:390380-395033 GCF_000951045.1 Mandrillus leucophaeus | reverse complement strand
TGAACTTCATAGGGTTACTGCAGGGGATTGAATGAGATAATGGAAATAAATGGGTTTTGAAAAGTTACATGCAAATATCAAAGACTGTGACTTCTTACTTTTGGAAGAGAGGAAAATGAAAGTAAACACTATGAAACAATAGTTTCTATCAAGCAGATGATGCCGGAGGAAGAAAGAGAAAAAAGCTCCATTTGTGACCATTAAGGTCCTTTGTGGTCCCCAAGACAGACTTAAGTTGCTTTTGGGGAATGGAGCTTCTAACAGTCCTGAACTCTGGCCACCCTAACTCTAAAGGGATGTAGGGCCCTGTGCTCAGGCCAAGCATATCCATTACTATATATTTATATGTATATATATATTTTTTATTTTTTATTTATTTATTTTTTTTCTGGGGAGAATAGTGTGATTGTTGACTTAGTTCTTGGTCTTGGCCTGTGGGTCTCTGAAGAGCATGGATGTGGCAAGATAGCCCTCACAGAATTTTTCAGTGGTTTGGACACATACACAGTAAAGTAGAAGACACTAAAATCAGTGAGGTTTTTTTATGAGCTTAAGTGGGAGGTGATGAGTTGTTAAAAAAATTTATGCAACTTTTTTTTTTTTCCTGCTTCAGAGATTTTTATGACTTTGGTCTTTGTCTTTGGTGTAATGATAATCTTTTGTGTCTTCATAACTAGCACCTATGACAGTGCTTGGGTTATATAGGCAATCAACAAATGTTTGATGAATAAGAAGAGGTAGGGAGAAAAAGGAAGTCAAGGAAACTCCCAGGCTTCTTTGTATTTATTTATTTATTTTTTTGAGACGGAGTTTCACTCTTATTGCCCAGGCTGGAATGCAATGGCGTGATCGCGGCTCACTGCAACCTCTGCCTCCCAGTTTCAAGAGGTTCTCCTGCCTCAGCCTCTCAGGTAGCTGGGATTACAGGCATGCACCACCATGCCTGGCTAATTTTGTATTTTTAGTAGAGATGAAGTTTCTCCATGTTAGTCAGGCTGGTCTCGAACTTCTGACCTCAGATGATCTGACCACCTTGGCCTCCCAAAGTGCTGGGATTTCAGGTGTAAGCCACCGCGCCTGGCCCTTTTTTTTTCCCCCCCTAAAGAACAAAACAAAAAAGATCTAAATGATGCCGTGTGAGACTTGATCTCAGAAAGATGTTGTGAAGCTGAGAAGGAACCCTTAGGAATATCATCCTTTTAAATGATGAGATGCTGAGTATGGAATGAGTAAATTAGAGGGAAGATAATGAACCAAGGCCGCTTTAGCTGAAGCTACTAAAGTGCAGCACCAGGGGTCCAACCTTCTAGTGTTAGAGAACTGGGAGAGCCCACCTCCTTGAAGCGGTAGAGCAGCCCGGGGCTGCGGGGGAGGGTGAGGCCTTCATGTTTGTTCCTAAAGGCCACAAGTGGAGCATTTTGATCATTATACTTAAAGGAAAATGTGGTTAAATTTGACTCAAATATATGTAAAAATCCTATGATTGGCATTTCAAGGGAGGAAGTCAGATTCAATCTTTCGGCTACTGTAACCTATATTAAAGATAGGAAGTATGCAATGATGTTTACTGTCTATATACAGGCATTGCTAACTTGAGAAATGTATTGGCATGGGAGGAGCCCTGGGCTTAGGCATGGGGCAAATCCACCTCGAAAGCAGAGCAAAGTGTCTTCATTCTGGGTAGCTGGTAGAATATAAGCCTGAATTCTTGGTCTTCCAGTGCTGCTTAAAAACTCCCACGTGTTCTCTCTCCCCGCCAGGTCCTGAACTCTAATCTGTGTCTTGTCCAACTCTCAAAAACTCAGCTCACCTCATCAGAGGGCTTCTCCTTACATTCCTCCTCCACACAGCCCCAGCATTTGGCACATGTGCTGAGTGAGATATGCTGCATGCTCGAGGGATACCAGGTCTCCCTTAAAAACTCTGCTGATTTTGTCCCGTAGCAACCCTCTGCTAGTGCCAAACCCGGAGTCAGCCTCCTGCCCCTGCTCCAAATGGGCAAATGGCTGAAAGTGGCTATAGAAGTTCCCTCACCTCTCTGAGATTCTCCTTTCTCTGAAGTCTTGGTCTCTGCATTCTCATTGCCTTAGAAACAATCAGATTCCTTCAAGTAGATGATTTATGAATTTTATTTAGCTCTTCCAGTTACTTTTAGAGGGAGCACTGATTACTTACTGCATGCTACTCCATCCCACCTAGAAACAGAGACATTAATAAAAAGTGGATTTATACTTTGTTGCCACTGTGATTCATGTTAACTAATTATGTTTTACTTTTTGACTTGATTTCTAGGAAGCTCAGAGCCAAAGTTGAAACTCATCATCAGCCAGTGGTATAGAACCAAATGCAATACACCTTCTATATTAACTTTAGCTCTAGCTTATCTTGTTCCTATTTTCTTTTTCCTTTATCCAGATTTCTCCCTTCCTTCCTTTCTTTCTTTCTTTCTTTCTTTCTTTCTTTCTTTCTTTTTCATTTACTTTTATCTTATGCAACTTTGAAAGCCGACTCCAAAATTTACCGAATGAGTCAAAGTAAAAATAATTAAAAAACAAATAATATCTAACTTTGTTGAACGTTAGTGCTCTATGTGCTTGACAGAATTAACTCATATATTCCTTATGGCATGCCTATAAACAAGTGCCATTACTACCATGAAATTGAGAGGCTGAAAGCTTAAGCAACCTTTCTAAGGTCATAAAACCTTTGAATTATTTAAGAAAGACTGAATGTAATATTTAAAACAAATGATTCTCTCTTCTCCTCCTAGATATCATTTATTGAGCCCCATTACATTCTATGAAGTATGCTAACTTCTTTGTATACATTATGTTAAATCTCTACAACAACCTTGGTTTGGCAGGATTATTAAAGATGAAGAAATTGAAGTTCATAGAGGTTTGGTAACTAACTGGTAGTGGGGTCCCATAATTCAGAAGTGGCAGAGCCAAGTCTTAAATATAAACTTTCCATAATTCCACACCATGGCCTCAGTTTTCTTCTTCACTCCTGATCTTCATAGCTACCCAGTTTTCTCTTAAACTTCTTTCTTGTTGGGGAAAGGACATACTATTTACTATGAAAGCTTCACTGACTTTGTTAACCAGGAAGAGGAATTCATTATCTGATCCCTATCTTAGTACCCTGAAACCCACTACAGCTTGGGGACTGCCCTTCTGGGGCTCTGCGAGAATTGTTTCTGGAAAGTATTTTGGGCTTCCAGGAAAACTGCAATCCTAAAGGTCCATTCCTAAGGGGAATTTCAACTTGCACAAGAGGTCTGGGTGACCATTGTACCCAAAGAATAGCCCTGTAGGCTGAAGAAAGAAACCCAAATAATCTTTCTTGGCCCCACTGTGGAATCCCATTGTGTCAATATTTATCTGCACAAAGGAGCAGTCTGAAATAGCCTGCTCTGTGAAACTTGTGGGAAGCAGGGCCTCTGTGACAGCTTCTTTAATTGGACTACCTTGTCCTTTCAGAAACTGGAAGAACTATACCACGGTAGCCTAGGGTTGGAGAAGGAAGAACCAGGGATCAGGAGACCTGAATTTCAGTCCTGGTTACCCTAGCCCTCTGTGTGAACTTGAGTAAGTCAGTTCACCTTTCTGGGCCTCAGAGGTTCTGATATTTAACATGGAGACATTGGAGGGATTGGCTTCTTAAATTTGCTTCTGGACTCCAAAGTTTTATGATTGTAGATATCCGTTTAGATTGTAGACTGGCTTGGGACCCCTGACCCCAATAATGCCCCCTAGTCAGTCTTGTCTGGGCCCAGAGAGGCCCAGGTGTCAGGTCTCTGCACCTCAGGCCTCATGTGGGCCATGTGTGTGTTTTCCTGGAAGCTGCATAAAGGACACTCATTGACGGGGAGCCTGTGGTCTGGAGCTAGTGGTGAGATGGTAAACATCATGGAACAAGCAGCCCTTTCAGGCTGTCAGCCTTGGCAGGATAGTATGAAAAATAATTCTTGGGAAGCTGGGGACTGGTGGCAGCTGCTTCTCCTCAGCCTGCCTGCCAGGCCCTACCAGAGCTTGGAGGGCTGGAGCTCTTTGCTGGGCCTGCCACGGACTGTGCTGGTAGTTTTCCACTCTGGGAAGCTGGAAGAGTGAATTGGCTTCTCTGTCCAGGAGATTGGTGGGTAGAGGGAGCATCAGAAAACCACTAAGGCAACTCAGCAGGAAAAACCAGGAGACACTTCTTTGCTGCAGGGTCTCCTGTTTCCCTTGACATTCCCCACTTTTTCATGCTTCTTTACAGTTCATAATAGAACAAAGACAAACTGGTGGGATTTGATGAATGAGGAAGTGAAGTTGGGGGAAAGCAAGGAGACCTGACATTAAGGTCTTGGGCCAACTTGGCATTTCTGAGTCTTGACTATTGGCTGAGATCCCTTCCACAGAAGGAGTTTACCCAAAATAGACACATTCAATGGGAAAACCACACTGGTACAGCTGAGAAGTGCCACGTTGGTTGCCCTGGGCTTCTCCTGGTTCCAAAGATTCAGTAGGATGAGAAAGGTCATCCAAGATCATCTTGTCCATTTTCCTGTGCCCTTTCTCTAAGGCCCTTGGACATACTGAATCACTGAGAAACATTGCCTATTTTCTTAATGTGGCTATTGCTGATTTACTAAATTCTTATCTCTGAATT
>NW_012108164.1:389456-390330 GCF_000951045.1 Mandrillus leucophaeus | reverse complement strand
CCTCTAAGAAAGAAAAAAAAGCTACTGCCAGTTAAACTATGACACTATTTGCTTGTGAAGTGCATCCAGATTTCAGAGATGTTAATATGTGAAAGAATGGGCAGTGTGGTATTTCACTTCTCTTTTCTCAACTCTATTTTACTTTACTGAATTAGATACTTAATAGCACATTAAAATTCCTGAAGGAGAAGTATACTTAGTGTGTTTGAGGAACAACAAGGACGCCAGTGTGGCTCATTGTAAGGACAAGGTCCAAGAGAGCCAGGGGGTGTCTGATTCCATGTCTTCACTATAGTGAATAGTGTCAGCAGAAGAGTTTCATGATCTGACTTACATTTTTTTATGACTACATAGTGTTCCATGCTGTATATGTACCACATTTTCTTTTCTCTTCTTTTCTTTTCTTTTCCTCTTTTCTTTTCTTTTCTTTTTTTTGTTTTGTTTTTCTTTTTGAGATGAAGCATCTCTCTGTTGCCCAGGCTGGAGTGCAGTGGCACCAACTCAGCTCACTGCAACCTCTGCCTCCCAAATTCAAGCAATTTTCCTGCTTCAGCCTCCCGAGTAGCTGGGAGTACAGGCGCCTGTCACCAGGTTCTGCTAATTTTTTGTATTTTTAGTAGAGACAGGGTTTCACAGTGTTAGCCAGGGTGGTCTCGATCTCCTGACCTCGTGGTCCACCTGCCTCGGCCTCCTAAAGTGCTGGGATTACAGGCATGAGCCACCGCACTGGAACTATTTTTTTAAAAAATAGAGACTTTCCAACCGGTTGAATTAAATCAAAGGTTTACTTGTACAAGATGAATCAAGACATCACAATGCTATTTTAGAAAAAGCTTTTTTCTAGTTTTATTTGGTTATATAACACCTCCATTAA
>NW_012108164.1:388708-389406 GCF_000951045.1 Mandrillus leucophaeus | reverse complement strand
AAACCTGTTAGAAAGTTCATGACAGAATAAAGTTTTAGGAAGCTAATTTGGGCTGTTGTGTTGAGAAGGGATGATAGAGGAATGACGAAGAAGAGTTAGAAGACATTATAGTGGCTCAGATGGGAGGTCATGGAGGTTGTGCACTGCATGGGAAGAATAGAGGAGAGAAACAGCTGGACTCGACTGCAGGAGATAGGATTTGTAGAACTTGCTGATGGACTGGATGATTCTCAAAGACCAAGCTTGCTTCTCATTCCTTGACTGCCTCCTGTTGAGAGTAACATGTTACCTATCATTCCTGAACTCTTCCTCTCCAAGAATTCTATGTTGGTCTCCAGGCAGAGATTGACTCAGGGAGAGCCTTTCCAATTTTCGTCAATGTCATTGCCACGCTGCTGTCCACCATACTGTTGACCTAAACCCTCTGTAAGCTGGAAGGGCTAGAGGAGTTGAGGAGGAGGGGAGCACAAATTATTTACATGAAGTGAAGCCTCATGTCCTCCCCTACTTCTTCTAATTCTCAAGCTTGAGTCTGCATTAGGGTCACCTAGAGGAGTGGTTAAAACACTGTTCCCTGCCCCCTCCCAGCAACCCCACCAGAGCTTCTGATTCAATAGATCAAATGGAGACTAATAATTAGCATTGCTAATGAGTTCCCAGGTGATGCTGATGCTGCTGGTCCTGGAAGCATATTTGGA
>NW_012108164.1:359409-386298 GCF_000951045.1 Mandrillus leucophaeus | reverse complement strand
CATTAAAAGAATAGTAAAACTCCATAAGATGAATTCACACATCACAAAGCCATTTCTCAGATAGCTTCTTTTTAGTTTTTATCTTGCTATATATCCTTTGTAGCCATTGGCTTCAAGGCGATCCAAAGAATCCCTCATCAAAGTCCAAAACCAAAGTGCTAAAAAACTGCTCCATGAGAAAACTGGTGTATCTCTGTGAGACGAATGCACACATCACAAAGCTATTTTTCACAAGGCTTCCATCCTGTTTTCATTTGACGATATTTCATTTTTCACCATAGGCGTCAAAGTGCTCCCATATATCCCATTGCAGATTCTACGAAAACAGACTTAGCAAGCTGCTGAGTGAAAAAGTGTAACTCTGTAAGACGAATTCACACATCATGAAGCACTTTATCAGAGAGTTTATTTCTAGTTGTTATGTAGGGATACACCCTTTGTCACCATAGGCTTCATGGTGATCCAAAATAGCCCTTCTCAGATTCTATCAAAACTTTGATGCTAAACTGCGCTATGAAAAAGAATAGTTCAGCTCTGTGAGATGAATTCACACATCACAAAGCAGTTTCTCCAAAAGCTTCTTTCCCCTTTAATTTTTTTTAAATTATATTTTAGGTTCTAGGGTACATGTGCACAACATGCAGGTTTGTTACATATGTATACATGTGCCATGTTGGTGTGCTGCACTCATTAACTCATCATTTATGTTAGGTGTATCTCCTAATGCTATCCCTCCCCCCAATCCTCCCCACAATGGGACGTGGTGTGTGATGCCCCCCTTCTTGTGTTCAAGTAATCTCATTGTTCAGTTTCCACCTATGAGTGAGAACATGCAGTATTTGGTTTTCTGTTCTTGTGTTAGTTTGCTGAGAATGATGGTTTCCAGCTGCATCCATAACCCTACAAAGGACATGAACTCATCACTTTTTATAGCTGCATAGCATTCCTTTTTGTATGTGGGCCACATTTTGTTAATCCAATTTGCCACTGATGGACATTTGGGTTGATTCCCAGTCTTTGCTATTGTAAATAATGCCACAATAAACATCCATATTCTTGAGTCTTTAGAACAGCATGACTTATAATCCTTTGGCTATATGCCCAGTAATGGAATGACTGGGTTGAAAGGTATTTCTAGTTCTAGACCCTTGTGGAATAGCCACAATGTCTTCCACAACGGTTGAACTAGTTTACAGTCCCAACAGTGTAAAAGTGCTCCTATTTGTCCACATCCTCTCCAGCACTTTTTTCCTCATTTTTAAATGATTGCCATTCTAACTGGTGTGAGACGGTAACTCACTGTGGTTTTGATTTGCATTTCTCTGATGGTGAGTGATGATGAGCATTTTTTCATGTGTCTGTTGTCTGTATGAATATCTTCTTTTGAGAAGTGTCTGTTCACATCATTTGTCCACTTTTTGATGCGGTTGTTTTGTTTCTCGTAAATTTGATTGAGTTCTCTATAGGTTCTGGATATTAGCCTTTTGTCAGGTGAGTAGATTGAAAATTTTCTCCCATTCTGTAGGTTGCCAGTTCACTCTGATGGTAGTTTCTTTTGCTGTGCGGAAGTTTAGTTTATATCTCAGTTCTCAACTTTCGCTTTTGTTGTCATTGCTTTTGGTGTTTTAGACATGAAGTCCTTTTGCCTATGTCCTGTATGGTATTACCTAGGTTTTCCTCCAGGGTTTTTATGGTTTTAAATCTAACATTTATGTGTCTAATCAATCTTGAAATAATTTTCGTATGAGTAAGGAAAAGATCCAGTTTCAGATTTCTAATAAAGGCTTTCTACTAAAGAGGGCATCCCTGTCTTGTGCCAGTTTTTAAAGTGAATGCGTCCAGTTTTTGCCCATTTAGTATGGTATTGATTGTGGATTTGTCATAAATATTTCTTATTATTTTGAGATACATTCCACAAATACCAAATTTATGGAGACTTTTTAGCATGAAGAGCTGTTGAATATTGTCAAAGGCCATTTCTGCACCTGTTGAGATAATCATGTGGTTTTTGTCTTTGGTTCTGTTTTTATGCTGGATAAGGTTTATTCATTTCCATATGTCGAACCAGCCTTGCATCCCAGGGATGAAGCCCACTCGATCATGGTGGATAAGCTTCTTGATGTGCTACTGGATTCGGTTTACCAGTGTTTCATTGAGGATTTTTGAATCGATGTTCATCAGGGATATTTGTCTAAATTACTTTTTTGTTGTATCTCTGTCACACTTTGGTGTCAGGATGCTGTTGGCCTCATAAATGAATTAGGGACGATTCTTTCTTTTTCTATTTATTGGAATAGTTTCAGAAGGAATGGTACCAACTGCTCCTTGTACCTCTGCTAGAATTCTGCTGTGAATCCATCTTGTCCCGGACTTTCTTTTGTTAGTAGGCTAATTACTGCTTCAACTTCAGAATCTGGTATTTGTCTATTCATGGATCTAACTTCTTCCTGGTTTAATCTTCGGAGAGCATGTGCCCAGGAAATTATCCATTTCATCTAGGTTTTGTAGTTTATTTGCCTAGAGATGTTTATAGCATTCTTTGACGGTAATTTGTATATCTGTGGGGTCAGTGGTGATATCCCCTTTATCATTTATTGCGTTTATTTGATTCTTCCCTTCTTGTTTATTAGTCTTGCTAGCGGTCTATCAATTTTGTTGATCTTTTCAAAAAAACCAGCTCTTGGGTGCATTGATTGGAGAGGTTTTTTTTGTCTCTATCTCCTTCAGTTTTGCTCTGATCTTAGTTATTTCTTGCCTCCTGCTAGCTTTTGAATGTGTTCGCTCTTGCTTCTCCAATTCTTTTAATTGTGATGTTAGGGTGTAAATTTTAGATCTTTCCTGCTTTCTCTTGTGAACATTTAGTGCTATAAATGTCGCTCTACACACTGCTTTAAATGTGTCCCAGAGATTCTGCTATGTTGTACCTTTTTTCTAATTGGTTTCAAAGAACATCTTTATTTCTGCCTTCATTTCATTATACACCCAGTAGTTATTCTGGAGCAGCTTGTTCAGTTTCCGTGTAGTTGAACGGTTTTGATTTTCTTAGTCCTGGGTTCCAGATTAATTCCTCTGTCATCTGAGAGACAGTTTGCTATGATTTCATTCTTTCACATTTCCTGAAGAGTTCTTTACTATGTGGTCAATTTTGGAATAAGTATAATGTGGTGCTGAGAAGAATGTATATTCTATTCATTTGGGGTGGAGAGTTTTGTAGATGCCTAATAGGTCCACTTGGTGCAGAGTTGAGTTCAATTCCTGGATATCCTTGTTAACTTTCTGTCTCATTGATCTGTCTAATGTTGACAGTGGGGTGTTAAAATCTCCCATTATTATTTTACGGGAGTCTAAGTCTCTTCATAAGTCTCTAAGGACTTCCTTTATTAATCTGGGTGCTCCTTTATTGGGTGCATTAATATTTAGGATAGTTAGCTCTTCCTTTACCATTATGTAGTGGCCTTCTTTGTTTCTTTTGACCTTTGCTGTTTTAAACTTTGTTTTATCAGAGACTAGGATTGCAATCCCTGCTTTTTTGTTTGTTTGTTTTCCATTTGCTTGGTAGATCATCCCTTTATTTTCAGCCTGTGTGTGTCTCTGCATATGAGATGGGTCTCCTGAATACAGGAAACTGATGGGTCCTGACTCTTTATCCAATTTGGCAGTCTGTGTCTTTTAATTGGACCATTTTGTCCATTTACATTTAAGGTTAATATTGTCATGTGTGAACTTGATCCTGTCATTATGATATTAATTGGTTATTCTGCTTGCTAGTTGATGCAGTTTCTTCCTAGCATCGATGGACTTTACAGTTTGACGTGTTCTTGCAATGGCTGGAACCAGTTTTTCCTTTCCCTGTTTAGTGCTTCCTTCAGGATCCCTTGTAGGGCAGGTCTGGTGGTGACAAAATGTCTAAGCCTTTGCTTGTCTGTGAAGGATTTCATGTCTCCTTCACTTATGAAAATTTTGGCTGGATATGAAATTCTTGGTTGATATTCTTGGTTGAGAATTTTTAAGAATGTTGAATATTGGCCCCCACTCTTCTGGCTTGGAGAATTTCTGTCGAGAGAGCTCCTCTTGATCTAATGTGCTTCCCTTTTTGTTTAAACAGACTTTTCTCTCTGGCTGCCTTTATTTCAACTTTAGTGAATCTAACATGTGTCTTGGAGTTGCTCTTCTCAAGGGGTATGTTTGTGGCCTTCCCTGTATTTCCTGAATTTGTGTGTCGGCCTACCTTACTAGGTTGGGGAAGTTCTGGAAGTTCCTGCAGACTGTTTTCCAACTTGGTTCCATTTTCCCCATCACTTTCAGTCACACCAATCAGACGTAGATTTGGTCTTTTTACATAATCCCATACTTCTTGCAGGCTTTGTTCATTTCTTTTTACTCTTTTTTCTCCACACTTCTCACTTCATTTCATTCATTTGATCTTCAGTCATTGATGCTCTTTCTTCCAGGTGATCGAGTCAGTTACTGAAGCTTGTGCATTTGTCATGCATTTCTCATGTTATAGTTTTCATCTCTCTCAGTTCTTTTAATGTCTTCTCTGCATTGATTATTCCAGTTATCCATTCATCCATTCTTTTTTCAATGTTTTTCCTTCTTCGCTTTGGTTATGTAGTTCCTCCTTTAGCACTGAGAAGGTTGATCGACTGAACCTTCTCTCAACTCGTCAGTCATTCTCCATCCAGCTTTGTTCCATTGCTGGTGATGAGCTGTGTTCCATTGGAGGGGGAGATATGCTTTGTTTTTTTTTTGAATTTCCAGCTTTTCTGCCCAGCTTTTTCCCCCTCTTTGTGGTTTTATCTCCCTTTGGTCTTTGATGATGGTGACATACAGATGGGATTTTGGTGCGGGTGTCTTCTCTTTGTTAGTTTTCCCTCTAATGGGAGCCTTAGCTGCAGGTCTGTTGGAGTTTGCTTGAGGTTCAATCCAGACCCTGTTTGCCTAGGTATCAACAGCGGAGGCTGCAGAAGATAGAATATTGCTGCACAGCAACTCTTGCTATCTGACTCTTGCTCTGGAAGCTTCGTCTCAGTGATGAACACTGCCGTGTGTGGAGTGAAGTGTCGATCTGCACCTAGTGCGAAATATCTCCCAGTTAGGCTACTAAGGGTACAGGGACCCCCTTGAGCAGGCAGTCTGTCCGTTCTCAGATCTCAACCTCCATGCTGGGAAACCCACTGTTCTCTTCAAAGCTATCAGACAAGGGCATTTACCTCTGCCGAGGTTTCTGCTGCTTTTTGTTTAGATATGCCCTGTCCCCAGATGAGGAGACTACAGAAGCAAGTTGGCCTCCTTGAGCTGCAGTGGGCTCCACCAAACTCGAGCTTCCTGGTGGCTTTGTTTAAACACTTAAGCCTCAGCAATTGAAGGCAGCCCTCTCGCAGCCTCACTGCTTCCTTGCAATTAGATCTCAGACTCCTCTGAAAATAACGAGGCAGGTTTCTTGGGCATGGGAACCTCTGGGCCAGGTGTGGGATATAATTTCCTGGTGTGCCATTTGCTAAGACCTTTGGTAAAGCACAGAATTAAGATGGGAGTTACCAGATATTCCAAGTGTTGTGTGTCTCCATTTCCCTTGGCTTGAAAAAAGGGATTCCCTTCCCCCTTTTGCTTCCCAGATGTGGCAATGCTTTGCCTTGTTTCAGCTCTCATTGGTCTGGCTGTACCAGCTGACTAGCTTCTATTTTATGGCACTACCTAGTGAGATGAATCAAGTGCCTCAGTTGATGCAGAAACCAACCGTCTTCTGTGTCACTCACACTGGGAGCTGGAGGCTGGGACTGCCTCTATACAGCCATCTTGGTCAGGCCACTCTTTCCAGTTTTCACCTGAAGAAATTTCCTTAACAGAATACCAAATATCCCTTTGCAGTTTCCAGGAAAAAGTGTTAGCAAACTGCTGTATGAAAAGAAAATTGTAACTCTGTGAGATTAATTCAACATCACAAGGCAGTTTCTCACAGAACTTCTTTCTAGTTTTTATCTTGGGCTATTTCCTTTGTCACCTTCATCTTCAAGGCAATCCAAATTCTCTTCTCAGATTCCAAAAAACAGTGTTTAAAAACTGCTCCATGAAAATTAAGGGATAACTCTGTGGATGAATTCACACATCACAAAGAATTTTCTCAGAAAGTTTCTTTCCAGTATTCATCTGAGGATATTTTGTTTTTCACCATAGGTCTCAAGGCACTCAAGAATATCCTGTAGCAGATTCCACCAAAAGAGTGTTAGAAAACTGCTCAATGAAAAGAAGAGTGTATCTCTGTGAGATGAAATCACACATCACAATGCAGTTTGTCACAGATATCCCTTCTTCCTAGTTGTTATCTTGGGCTATTCCGTTTGTCCCCCTAAGCAGTTTCTCAGAAAGTTTCTTTCCAGTTTTCATCTGATGATACATTGTTTTTCCCAATAGACCTCTATGTGTTCCAGAATATCCCATTGTGGATTGCACGAAAATAATGTTAGTAAGCTGGTCTATGTATAGAAAATTGTACCTCTGTGAGATGAATTCATACATCTTAAAGCAGTTTCTCAGAAAGTTTCTTTCTAGTTGTATTCTGAGGATACTTCCTTTGTCACCCCAGGCTTCAAGGTGATCCAAAATATCCCGTCTCAGATTCCACAAAAACTGTGCTAACAAACTGTTCCCTAAGACAGGTATAACTCTGTGAGATGAATTGACACATCACAAAGCAGTTCCTCAGAAAGCTTCAAATTCCACGAAAACAGTGTTATCTAGCTCCTCAATGTAAATAAATGTGTAACTCTGTGAGATGAATTCACACATCACAAAGCTTCTTTCTAGTTTTCATCTGAGGATATTTCATTTTTTCACAACAGGCCTCAATGTGCTCCGGAATAGCCCATTGCACAATCCATGAAAAATGTGTGAGCAAAGTGCTCAATGAAATGAAATGTATATATTTATTATGTATCTAATGCTTTGAACTATGTATACATTGTAAAATGGCACAATCTTGCTATCTAACATATATAACCTCTCATACTTACCTCTCTTTAAGTGATTTTTGTATATACAATACATTATTATTTACTATGCTCACCATATTGTACCACAGATCTCTTGATGTAGAGATGGTTTAAGGTATATGAGAGAATATGTGTAGGTTACATGCAAATATGATTCCATTTTATATAAGTAAATTGAGCATCTGCAGATTTTGGTAGCTTTGGTGGTCCTGGAACCAACACCCTTTGGTTGCCAAGGGATCATTATAATCTTTTCATTTATCACATATTTTTTAACTGTCTGTTCTGCAAGAACTGTTAGATTAAGTTTTATGTATAAAATAATGTAAAAATAATATTACAAATATACAATCAAGGAAGTTTACACATATGCGTGCATGTTAACATGTACTGTACCATATATAACACACCATTCCTAGGCTGGGCTTTGTTGGAAGGTTAAAGACGATACATAATGAAGCCATGATCTAGATAAAGTTTTTATTTTTTCTAAGGTGTATCTTGATGGCCTTGTCTCTAGGCCAGACTACCTGCCTGTCCAAGAATAAACTGATACATCCGTAGTGAAGCTATGAGTCAAATATTTCAGCTTTGCTATAAAGCATTTGTTAACTTAAACACAAGATACTCGAAATTTGTCTTCCAATTTCCCAAATTCTGCAATCAAATCTTCTAAAAACTATTACACAAAGAATGAACAGTGGGAATTATCCAACAGACCTTCTAAATACAACACACAGTACAGCAACATTGGAATTACATAAGACTATTTTTCACTAATTTCTATCCTTGATCACAAGGAGTTTAGCCAACAGAACAAAGTAATCCGTTTGAAAGAAACCCAGTATTGCAAAACAACATCAGTGTTAGAAGTACTAATGAAACGAAACTCTTGGTATGTGAGTCATCATAAACTCACCAAATACAGTAGAGGAAACATGAAAAATACTCTTATAATACAATGATAGTCAAAGCTATAAACACAAATAAAACATTAATCTGAAAAAAATCACTTTTGAAAAAGTCAATTTCAAAACCTTTTTAAAAATCACAAGCAGGAGCTGTGTGAACCATTCAATATTTTTTCCTCAAATAATCTGCAAATGAATATTTTCTCAGTTCTATTATGAGAAGATTACCTGAGATTGCTTGAAAAGTTTGCTGTTTTCTGGATTTATGCCACAGGCAAGAAAGACAGCAGTCATGTCCAAGATGCTCTGCTGAAGGACACCTGGGTCTTGGGAGCCAGTAATGTAGTGTAGGTGAACAATGCTGTATAATACAGAGTCATATTTATCTTGTAACCTCAACCATTTCTCAATGGCTCCCAGGTAATTGCGCAGGTGGAGGATTCCTGTAATCTGAATGCCAAAAGAGATTCGCTTCCTGTTGTCTTTCTGGAATAAAAGAAACAAACATATATGTTTTTGAGGCGGAATCCCATGAATTCTATTCCCGTGTTTTCATAGCTATGGCAGCTAGCTGTATTTCTCTAAACTACAGTCTGAGTAGCATCATCCATTTATTTTGGGCCTACTGTGTAAATCACTATGCTAGATAGTACTAGGGAGAAAAAAATATTAAAAATATTTTCACTCTCAAACACATACAAATGTAAAGACACAGATGAAAATAACTGCAGGCCAGCCTACTGGCTCATGCCGGTAATCCCAGCATTTTGGTAGGCCAAAGAGGATGGATCACTTGATGTCAGTGGTTTGGAACCAGCCTGGCAAACTGGGGAAACCCTGTCTCTACTATTGTGATGTGTGAAAAAAAGTACACCTTTTATTCATTGAGGACTTTGCCAACACTCTTCTCATGGAGTTTGCAATTGGGTATTCCAAAGTGCATTGAGGCCTTGGGTGAAATAGGAAAAATCCTCAGATAAAAATAGGAGAGAAGGCTAATGAGAGGTGCCTTTTTGATACGGTCATTCATCTCATAGAGATAAATGTTTTTGTTGAGAGAGCAGTTTGGTATCAATATTTTCGTGGAATCTAAGATGAAATATTTTTGGCGCATTGAATGCTATGGCAACAAAGGGAATAACTTCAGATAAAGCTAAAAGGAAGCTTTCTCAGAAACAGCTTTGAGAAGTGTGAATTTATCTTTTTTCATTGACCACTTTGCTAACACTATTTTTAGGGAATATGCTTTGGGATATTCAGGAGCACCTTGTGGGTATGGTGACAAGCAAAACATCCTAGGAAAACTAGAATGAATCTTTCTAAGAAGCTGCTTCATGTTGTGTGCATTCGTATCACAGAGATACAGTTTTCTTTAAATTTACCAGCTTGTTGACACTGTTTTCGTGGAATCTGCAAAGGGATATTCAGGAGCAGATTGAGGCCTAAGGTGAAAAATGAAATATCCTCAGATGCAAACTGGAAAGAAGCTTTCTGAGAAACTGCTTTGTCCTGTGTCAATTCATCTCACAGAGTTACCTCTATTCTTCTTTGCATAGTTTTCTAATACTGTTTTTGTGGAATCTGCAATGGGATATCCTGGAGCACTTTGAGGCCTATAGTGAAAAACGAAACATCTTCAGATGAATACTAGAAAGAAACCTTGTGGGAAACTGCTTTGTGACGTGTGAAATCCTCTCACAGAATTACACTTTGCTTTATATTGAGCTGTGTACTCTCCTTGTTTCCATGGAGTCTGCAATGTGATAATCGGGAGGGCATTGAGGCCTAATGAGAAAATAGAAATATCCTGAGATGAAAACTGGAAAGAAGCATCCTAAGAAACTGTTTCATGATGGGCCTACTCATCTCACAGAGTTACACCTTACTTTTCATGGAGCACTTTGTTAGGACTGGTGTTTTGGCATCTGAGAAGGGATATTTTGGTTGGCCTTGAAGCCCATGGTGAGAGAGGAATTATCCTCAGAGTACAACTAGAAAGAAGCTTTCTGAGAAATCTGTTTGTGATGTGTGATTTCATCTCACAGACGAACCCCTTTCTTTACATTGAGCAACTTGATAACACTGTTTTCATGAAATCTGCAGTGGGATATCCTGGATCGCACTGAGGCCTATGGTGGAAAAGGAAATATCCTCCAATGAAAACGGCACAGAAACCTTCTGAGAGCCTGCTTTGTGATGTGTGCATTCAGCCATAGAGTTAAACATTTCCATTGAGGGAGCAGCTAGCATCAACATTTTTATGGAAAGTGAGAAGTGATATATTGGATCGCTTTGAAGTCTATGGGGACAAAGGTAATATCCTCAGATAAAAACTAGGAAGAAGCTCTGTGAGAAACTGCTTTGTGATGTGTTAATTCATCTCACAGAGATATAACATTCCTTTCATGGAGCAGTTTGTAAGCCCTCTTTTTGTATAATCTGGGAAGGGATATTTTTGATCACCTTGAAGCCTATGGTGACAAAGGAATTATCCTCAGAACACAACTAGAAAGAAGGTCTCTGAGAAACAGCTTCATGATGCGTGAATTCATCTCACAGAGTTACACTACTCTTATATTACAATTTGTTAGCAATGTCTTGTAGAAATCGGAGAAGGGATATATTGGATGGCCGTGAAGCCGATGATGAAAAGAAAATATCCAAATATAAAAACTAGAAAGAAGCCCTTTGAGAAATTGCTGTGTGATGTGTTAATTCATCTCACAGAGTTACTCTTTTCTTTTCATTGAGTTGTTTTCTTACTCAGTTTTCTTGGAATATGCAATGTGATAATTCTGAGCACCTTGAGGCCTAAGGTGAATAAAGAAACATCCCCAGATGAAAACTGGAAAGGTTTCTGATAAACTGCTTTCTGAAGTGTGAGTCCATCTCTCAGAGTTACACCAAAATTTTCATGGAGTTGTTTGTGAACACTGTTTTGTGGAATCTGAGAAGGGATATTTTGGATGGCCTTGAAGCCGAAGGTCACAAATTAAATACCATCAGAATACAACTGAAAGAAGCTTTCTGAGAAAAGGCTTTGTGATGCATGAATTCGTCTCGTAGAGGTACACATTTATTTACATTGACCAGTTTGGTAGCACTCTTTATGTGAATTGTGCATTGGTATATTTGGGAACACTTTGATGCCTATGATAAAAAATGAAGTATCGTCACATGAAAACTGGAAAAAAGCTTTCTGAGAAACTGTTTTGTGATGTGTGCATTCGTCTTATAGAGGTAAACCGTTCTCTTGAGGGTGCAGATTGGTATCAATGTTTTTTGGAATCTGAGAACGGATATTTTGGAATGCAATGAAGCCTATGGCCACAAGGGTTTTACCCTCACATAAACACTTGAAAGAAGCTTTCTGAGAAACTGCTTTGTGTGGTTGAATTTATCTCACAGAATTACCCCTTGCTTTTCATTGAACACTTTGCTAACACTGTTTTCTTTGAGTTTACAATGGGATATTCGGAAGAGCATTGAGGCCTATGGTTAAAAAGCTTATATCCTCAGATAGAAACTGGACAGAAGCCTTCTGAGAAACTGCTTTGGTATTTGCTTATTCACTAATGGAGATAAACCTTTTTCTTTGTGGAATCTGAGATGGGATATATTGGAACTCATTGAAGCCTATGGCAACAAAGGGAACACCGTCAAGCAAAAACTAGAAAAAACTTTGTATTAAGCCGCTTTGTGATGTCTGGATTCATCTTGTACAGATAATTTTTTTTTTAATTCAAGTGATTGGAAAGGCTCTATTTTTTTGGAAAAATCATTTAAGGGACACTAGAGAGGCCTTTGAAACCTATAGTGAAAAAACCGAATATCCTCGGATAAAAACTAGAAAGAAACTGTGAAATCACTTTCCAATGTGTGGCTTCATCTCCCAGAATTTAATTTCATTTGACTCAGCTTGTTGGAAAGGAATTATTTCTCTAATCAACCCTGGACATTTCTGAGCCCATTGAAACCTGCAGGATAAAAACCGTCTATCCACAGATGAAAACTACAAAGAAGCTATCGGCAAAACTGCTTTGCAATGTGTGGATTCATCTCACAGAGTGAAAATTTTCTTTTGATTCAGTACTTTGGGAAATCCTTTTTTAGAATTTGTGAAATGAAATCTGTGAACACATTGAGGATTATACGCAAAAAAAGTATGTCCAGTTAAAATCTTGAAATAAATATCTGTGAATTTGCTTTGTGATATGTGCTTTCATATCACAGAGTTAAACATTTCTTTTGATTCAACAGGTTGGTAACGCTCTTTTTCAGAATCTGCGAGGGGCCATTTTGGAGGCTCTTTAGGCCTGCAGTGGAAAACAAAGTATCCATAAGTAAGTACTAGAAAGAAGCTCTCTGTGGAACCACTTTGGTATACGTGAATTCATCTCACCGGGTTAAAGGTTTTTCTTGATTTATTTGGCTGGAAACACTCTCTTGTAATATCTGCAAAAGGACATAGTGGAAGCCATTGAGGCCTAAAGTGAAAAACAATGCAGCCTCAGATAAAAACCAGAAAGAACCGATCTGTGAAACTGCTTTGAGATGAGCGAATCCATCTCACAGTGCTAAATGTTTCTTTTAATTCAGCATGTTAGAAAGACTCCTTTTATAGAATCTGTGAAAGGACACTTAGAGCCCATTGTAGCACATAGGGAAAAAAGGAATATCCCCAGTTAAAAACTACAAAGAAGGTATCTGTGAAATTGTTTGCAATGTGTCGATTTCTTTCACAGAATTAAACTTTTTTGACTCAGCAGGTTGGACATACGCTTTTCGTAGAATCTCTGAAGTTATATTTGGGTGCCCATATCAGCTTATAGTGAAAAAGAATGTACACAAATAAAAAATAGAAAGAAGCTATCTGTGAAACTGCTTTGCTATGTGTGGATTCATCTCAAAGATTTAAACTTTTCTTTTGATTCAGTAGGTTGGAGACACACTTTTTGTAGAATCTGCAAAGGAGCAGGTTTGAGACACTGTAAGACCGTTAAGACCTATAAGGAAAAACTGACTATCCCTTGATTCAGTCTAGAAAGGAGGAAAATGTTATATCAATTTGCAATAAGTGGATTTATCTCAAAAAGATAACTTTTCCTTTCATTCAGCAGCGCAGAAGCCGTCTTTTTGCAGGATCCACAATGGGACATACAGGAGCCCATTCAGGCCTATAGTGAAAAACTAAATATTCACAGAAAAAAAAAAAAAAAACTAGAAAAAGCATATCTGTGAAACTGCTTTGTGATGTTTGGGTAAGTTGTAACGATCCTTTGGAGAAACTGCAAAGAGATCTTTAGAGAACTTATGATGATAATGTAAATATCCCTGGATAAAACAAGGAAGAAACTAGTTGTGAAACTGCTTTTTGATGTATGTATTCAACTCACAGAGTAAATTTTTATTCAGCAGATAGGAAACACTCTTTTTTATGAGTCTGTGTAGGGACATATGGATGCCAGTTGAAGCCTATAGTGAAAAACAAAATATTCCATGCAAAAGCCACAGAGAATCTATGTATGAAACTGCGTAGTTCTGTCTGAATTCAATTCACTTAGTTCAAACTCTCTTTTGATTCAGAAAATGAAAAGACTGTTTTTGCAACATATGTGAGGGGACATTTTAGAGCCCATTGAGGTTTCTAAGAGAAAACTGAAAATCACTTGATGAAAACCACATAAAAGCTATCTGTGAAACTGCTTTGTGATGTGTGGGTTTCTGTTACACAGTGAAACATTTATTTTCATTCAACAGATTGGATGCACTCTTTTGGTACACTCTGTGAAGGGAAATTTGGGAGCCCATTCAGCCCTATCAAAAGAACAGAATATGCACAGATAAAAACCAGAAAGAAGCTAGCTGGATAAGTTCTTGGGTCTGTGTGGCTTCATCTAACAAAAGTAAAAGTTTCTTTTCATTTAGCAGGGTGCAAATACTATTTTTGTATAATTTGCAAAAGAAAATTTGGAAGCCCTTTGAAGAATACAGTGAACAATGTAATAGCACCAGATAAAAACTAGAAAGACTCTATCTGTGAAACAGCTTTGTGATATGTGGATTCATCTTACAGAGTTAAACCTTTCTTTCTATTCAGAATGTTGGAAACATTCTATCTGTAGTGTCTGCAATGGGAAATTTTGGAACCCATTTTGGCCTTTAGTGATAATATGAATATCTCCAGGTTAAAACAAGAAACTGCTTTTTGATGCACGGATATACCTAACAAAAGTAAACTTTTGATTCAGAAGTTTGCAAAAAACATTTATTTTAGATCTGGGAAGGGACCATTTGAAGCCCATTGGGGCCTAGAGTGAAAAACTGAATACCCTTGGATAAAAACTAGAAGGAAGTGTGAAACCACTGTGCAATTTGTGGATTCATCCCACAGAGTTAACGCTTTCTTTTATTCAGCAGGTTATAAACACTTTTCTTAGAAACTAACAAGGCACATTTGGGATCCCATTGTTGCCTACAGTGAAAACCAGAATATGCATATATAAATTCTAGAGAGAAGTTGTCTGTGAAAGCAAGTTGTGATGTGTGGAATCATCTCACAGAGTTAAACCTTTCTTTTGATTAATTAGCCAGGAAACTCTCCTTTGTCGTACCTGCTAAAGGATATGTGGGAGCCGCTAGAGGTCTATGGTGCAAAACAAAATATTCCCAGATAAAAAATAGAGAGGAACTGTCTGTGAAACTGCTTTGTTTTATGTGCATTCATCTCACAGAGGTAAAATTTTTTTTGATTCAGCAGACTGGAAGCACTGTTTCTGTAGAATCTGTGAAAGACATACTAGAGTCCCTTGTAGCCTATGGTGAAAAAATGTGCCCTGATAAAAACTAGAAAGAAGCTACCAGTGAAATGCTTTGTGTTGTGTGGATTGACTTCACTGAGTAAAACTTTTCTTTTTATTCAACAGGTTGGAAACACACTTATTGTAGAATCTTTGAAGGGACATTTGAGAGCCCTGTTAGGACTTCGGGAAAAATTGAAGTCCCAAGATAAAAAAGATAAAGAAATTATTGGTGAAACTTCTTTCCAATGTGTGGCTTTATCTCATAGAGTTAAATGTTTCTTAAGAAATATTTCTTTGCAGATAGTTTAAAAAGGGTATTTCCAAATGCTGAATCAAAAGAATAGATTGAGATGAATGGACATATCAAAAAGTAGTTTCACAGATAGCTTCCTTTCAGTTTTTCATGATATTCAGTTTTTGACTAGGTCAGTGGGCTACCAAATATTCTTCACCACGACCTACAAAAAAAGTTTCCAACATGCTGATTCAAATAACGGTTTGTCTGTAAAATGAAACAACCGGTCACAAAGCAGATTCACAAATTGTTTCTTTCTAGATTTTATCAGGAGATATTCTGTTTTTGACTGTTGGTCACAATGGGCTTCAATATGTCACTTCACATTTTCTATAAAAAAGTGTTTCCAACCTACTGAAGCAAAAGAAAGGTTTATTTCTGTTAGGTGAATCCACAAATTGCAGAGTGGTTTCCAGATTTCTTTCCAGTTTTTCTTTAAGGAGATTCGGTTTTCCGCTATAGACCCCAATGCTTTCCAAAATATCCGTTCACCGTTTCTACAAAAAGAATGTTGCCGTTTGCTGTTCAGCAATATTCTCTATCCTGCAGCCTCGGCTGCTGATACCCAGAAAAACAGAGTGTGGAGTGGACTTCTAGAAAACTCCGAGACCTGCAACTGAGGGTCCTGAATGTTAGAAGGAAAAAGAGCAAACGGAAAAGTTATACACACCAAAATCCCATCTGTACGTCAGAATCATCAAAGACCAAAGGTAGGTAAAACAACTAAGATGGGGAAAAAAATAGCAGAAAACCTGAAAGTTCTAAAAATCAGAGCACCTCTCCCCCTCCAAAGGAAGGCAGCTCCTCACCAACAATGGAACAAAGCTTGACAGAGAATGGCTTTGAGGCATTGAGAGTGAAAGTCTTCAGCGGATGAAACATCCGAGCTAAAGGAGGAAGTTCAGAATCATCGCAAAGAAGACAAAAACATTGAAAAAAATTAGAAGAATGGAAAACTAGAACAACCACCATAGACAAGTCCTTAAATGACCTGATGGTACTGAAAACAAGAACTACATGACTAATGCAGCAGTTTCTGTAACTGACTCGATCAACTGGAAGAAAGGGTATCAGTGATTGAAGATCAAATATATGAAATGAAGTGAGAAATTTAGAGAAAAAAGAGTAAAAAGAAATGAACAAACACTCTAAGAAATATAGAACTATGTGAAAAGAACAAATCAATGTCTCATTGGTGTACCTGTAAGTGATGGGGAGCATGGAATCAAGTTGGAAAACACTGTGTAGGGTATTATCCAGGAGAACTTCCCCAACCTACCAAGGCAATCCAACATTCATATTCAGGAAATACAGAGGGCGCCACAAAGATTCTCCACCAGAGGAGCAACTCCAAGACACATAATTGTCAGATTCAACGAAGATGTAAAGAAAGAAAAAATGTTGAGGGCAGCCAGAGAGAAAGGTCGGTGTACCCACAAAGGGAAGCCCATCAGACTAACCACGGATCTCTCGGCAGAAAATCTACAAGCGAGAAAAACAGTAGGGGCCAATATTCCACCCTAATTTCCAATTAAAAGTCAAAGACTGGCAAATTGGATAAACAGTTAAGACCCATCTGTGTGCTGTATACAGAACACCCATCTCACGAGCAGAGACACACACAGGCTCAAAACAAAGTGATGGAGGAAGACCTATCAAGCAAATAGAAAACAAAAGAAGGCAGAGGTTGCAATCCCAGTCTCTGATAAAACAGATCGTAAACCAATAAAATTAAAAAGGGACAAAGAAGGTCATTACATAATGGTAAAGGAATCAGTTCAACGAGACGGGCTAATTATCCCAAATCTAAATGCACCCAATACAGGAGCACCCAGATTCATAAAGTAAGTCCTTAGAGACTTAAAAAGAGACTTACACTCCCACACAATAATAATGGGAGAGTTTAACACCCCACTGTCAATATTAGACAAATCAACGAGACAGAAAGTTAACAAGGACATCCAGGAATTGAACTCAGCTCTGCACCTAGTGGACCTAATAGACATCCACAGAATTTTTGACCCCAAGTCAACAGAATATACATTCTTCTCAGCACCACATCTCACTTATTCTCACTTCTCAGAATATACATTCTCCTCAGCACCACATCTCACTTATTCTCACTTCTCAGAATATACAGTCTTCTCAGCACCACATCTCCTTTAAAAACTGACAACATATGGAAACCATCACCTCAGCAATCTATCGCAAAGAGGAAAAACCAAACACCACGTGTTCTTACTCATAAGTGAGAATGGAACAATAGAACACTTAGAGACAGGAAGCGGAACATCACACACAGGACCCTGTCATGGGGTGGGTAGAGGGGGGAAGGATAGCATTAGGATATATACCTAATGCAAATGATGGGTTAATGGGTGCAACACACCAACATGGCACACATGTACATATGTAACAAACCTGTGCGTTGTGAACATGTGCCCTAGTATTTAAAGTATAATAATAAAGAAAAGAACGTTGCCACCATGCTGAATCAACACAAAGTTTACCTCTCTGAGATGAATTCACACATCACAAAACGGTTTCAAAGACAGTTTCTTTCTAGTTTTTATCTGGGGTTACTCCGTTTTTCAGGTTAGGCCTCAATGGGCTCCTAAATATCCCTTTACACTCACTGCAAAAAGAGGTTTTCCAACCTGCTGCAACACGGAAAAGTTCAACTCTGTAAGGTGAATCAACACTTTGCAAATCAGTTTCATGGAGAGTTTCTTTATAGTTTTTATCTTTGAATATTGAATTTTTTTTGTATATGCCTACATTGCCTCCAAAAGACCCTTCAAAGACTACGAAGCAGTGTTTCCAACATGCTAAATCAAAGGAAACATTGAAATCTGTGACATGTATCCACATTTCACAAAGCTGTTACACAGATATCTTCTTTCTAGGTTTTATCTATGCATATTCTGTTTTTAACTATCAGTATCAATGGAAGCCAAATATCCCTACTCAGGTTCTAAAAAAAGAGTGCTTCCCACCTGCAGAATACAGAAACAACAGAGAGTTTTATCTCACTCAGATGAATCCAACAAGCACACAGCGCTCACAGATAGCTTATTTCTAATTTTTATAAAGGATATTTGTTTTTTCACTAGAAGACCGCATGTCTTACAAAATGTCCCTTCGCAGATTTTACAAAGAGTGTTTTCAGACTGCTGAATCGAAAGGAAGATTTAACCCTGTGAGATGACTCCACATACTACAAAGTGGTTTTACAGATAGATTCTTTCTAGTTTTTATCTGGGGATATTATGATTTTCCTATAGACTTCAGTGGGGTCCCAAATATCCCTACAGAGATTCTGCAAAAAGGACTTCCCAACTGTTGAATCGAGAGAAAGTTTTAACTCTGTGAGATGAACATACATCACAAGGTGGTTACACAGGTAACTTCTTCCTAGTTTTTTTCTCTGGCTATTAAATTTTTAACTATCAGCATCAATGGCCATTATAATGTCCTTTCACAGATTCTAGAAAACAGTGTTTCTAAACTGCTGAATCAAAAAAAGTTTAACTCTGTTAGAAGAATCCACACATCACAATGCGGTTTCACTGATAGCTTCTTTACAGTTTTTGTCTGAGGATATTCCATTTTTCACTATAGGTCTCAAGGGATTCCAAAATGTCTCTTCACACATTCCACAAAAAGATGACTCCAACCTGCATAATCAAAAGAAAAGCTTATCTCTGTCAGATGATCACACATATCACAAATGAGTTTCACAAATCGGTTTTTCCTAGTGTTTATCTGAGGTTATTTCGAATTTCAATATAAGCCTCATTGGGTTCCCAATTATCCCTTCACAGGTTATTCAAAAATATCGTTAACAATCTGCTGAAACAAAAGAAAGTTTGAACTCTGTGAAATGCATGCACAGTTTGCAAAGCGGTTTCACAGATAGATTTTTTTCTAGATTTTATATGGGGAATTTTTTTCCTATAGACCTAATGGTGCTCCCAAATATGCCTTCCAAACTGTGTTTCCACCCTGCTGAATCAAAAGAAACATTTAACTCCGTGACATCAATCCACATATTCCAAAGTGGTT
This sequence comes from Mandrillus leucophaeus, assembly GCF_000951045.1. Classification (NCBI taxonomy): domain Eukaryota; kingdom Metazoa; phylum Chordata; class Mammalia; order Primates; family Cercopithecidae; genus Mandrillus; species Mandrillus leucophaeus. Next base: position 367,232 of record NW_012108164.1, on the reverse strand, counting down.
TCACAGATTTTTTTTTCTTTCTAGATTTTATCATGGGTTATACTGTTTTCCCTTAGGCCTCAAAGTACTCCAAATGCCCCTTCACAGATTCTACAAAAACAGTGTTACCAACCTGCTGAAACAATAAAAAGGTTTAACTCTGTAAGATGAATCCACAAATTGCAAACTGGTTTCACAGATTCTTTAACTTTTATGTGGGGACATTTGGTTTTTCACTAAATGCCTTAATAAACTCCCAAATGCCCCTTTGCAGATTCTACAAAAAGTGTTTCCAACTGCTGAAGTTAAAAAAAGTTTAACTCTGTGAGATAAATCCAAAAATGGCAAAGCATTTTCACAAATAGCTTCTTTCTACTTTCATCTGGTATATTTGTTTTTGCACTATAGACATCAAAGGGCTTCGAAATGTCCCCTCACAGATTCTTCAAAATGAGTGTTTCCAACCTGCTGAAAAAAAAGATAGGTTTATCACTGGGAGATGAATACAGACATCACAAATATTTTCTCAAAGAGCTTGTTTGTAGTTCTTATCTGTGGATATTATACTCTTCACTATAGATGTCAATTCACTGCAAAATATCACTTCACAGCTTCAATAAAAAGAGGGTTTTCAGCCTGCTGAATCAAAAGAAATGTTGAACTCTGTGAGGGGAATCAACACATTGCAAAGTGGTTTCACAGATATTTTCTTTCTAGTATTCTCGGGGAATACGTCATTTTTAACTGTATGCCTCAATTGGCTCCAAAATGTCCCTCCGCAAATTGCACAAAAACAGTGTTTCCAAAATGCTGAATCAAAAGAAATATTTAACTGTGTGAATAACCCACAAATTTCAAAGGAGTTTCAGTTTCACAGATAGCTTCTTTCTGGTTTTATCTGGGGATAAAATATTTTCAGTATAGGCCTCAATGGACTTCAAATTATGTCTCCATAGAGTCTCCAAAACGGTACTCCAAACCTGATAATTAAAAAAAAATCTGTTTAACTCTGTGAGATGAATCCTCACCTTTGAAAATGGTTTTTAAGGTAGAGTCTTTTTAGTTGTTAATGTGAGGATATTCGAATTTTCTCTATAGGTCTCAATGGGTTCTAAAGTGTTTTACGCAGATTCTAGAAAAAGAGTGTTGCCAACTTGCTGAACCAAAAGAAGGATTTTACCCTGTGACATGAAGCCAATAACAGCAACGCAGCCTTCTAGATATTTTCTTTCTAGTTTTTATTGGGGGATATTTAATTTTCCACTACAGACCCTAGGGGACTCCCAAATATCTTTTCTCAGATCCTACAAAAAAGATGTTTCCAAAGTGTTGAATAAAAATAAAGATTGAACTCCGTGAGCTGAATCAACATGTTGTAATATAGTTTCACAGATAGCTTCTTTGTGGTTCCTGTCTGCAGATATACTGTTTTCCTCCATAGGGTTGAAGGGGCTCCCAAATTTCCCTTCACAGACTCAAAAAAAACAGTGTTTCTAACACACTGAATCAAAGGAAAGTTTTAACTCTGTGAAATAAATCCACGTGACTTAACGTGATTTCACAGACAGCTTCTTTCTAGTTTTTATCTGGGCCTTTTCCATTTTCACTCTAAGCCTCAAGGTGCTCCAAAATGTCTCTTTGGAGATTCTACAAAAAGAGTGTTTCCCACAGGAAGAATTGAAAACTGAGTTTCAACTCTGTGAGATGAAGCCACACATTGCAAAATGTTTCACGGATAGCTTCTTTCTAGCTTTCATATGAGGATGTTCTCTTTTTCACTGTAGTCCACAAAGGGGCTCCCAAATTTTCCCAAACAGATTATACAAAAACAGTGTTTCCAAACTGCTGAATCAAAAGAAACGTTTGGTTTTCTGTTCTTGTGGTAGTTTGCTGACAATACTATTTCCCAGCTGCATCCATGTCCCTACAAAGGACACAAACTCATAAATTTTTATGTCTGCAGATTATTCCATGGTGTATATATGCCACATTTTCTTAATAGTCTGTCTCTGATGGACATTGGGTTGATTCCAAGTCTTTGTGATCCTTCAAGGATCTACAACTAGAAATCCCGCTTGACCCGGCCGTCCCATTACTTGGTATATACCAAAAGCATTATAAATCACTCTGCTATTAACACAATAACACACGAATGTTTATTCGGCACTATTCATAGCAGCTTCTTTCCAACTTTTATCTGGGGATATTCTGTTTTCCACTATTAGTAACAATGCAGTTAAAAGTGTTCCTTTGCAGATATTAGCAAAAGACTATTTTAAACATGCTTAATCAAAAGGATGGTTTAGCTTTCTGAGAAGAATCTACATGTCACAGATAACTTCTTTCTGGTTTATTCCTGGGAAAATCGTTACTTAGGAGACAAAATATGTTCCCAAAAATTCTTAAGTAGATTCTACAATAAAAGTGTTTTCAGTATGCTGGATCTAAAGAAATGTGGAACTCAGATAAATTTACAAATTGCAAAGCAGTTTCCTAGATAATTTCTAGCTTTTTTTTTTGTTTTTCTGTTTTTTTTTGAGACAGAGTCTTGCTCTGTCACCCAGGCTGGAGTGTAGTGGCCGGATCTCAGCTCACTGCAAGCTCCGCCTCCCAGGTTTATGCCATTCTCCTGCCTCAGCCTCCCGTGTAGCTGCGACTATAGGCACCCGCCACCTCGCCCAGCTAGTTTTTTGTATTTTTTAGTAGAGACGGGGTTTCACCGTGTTAGCCAGGAAGGTCTCGATCTCCTGACCTCGTGATACACCCATCTCAGCCTCCCAAAGTGCTGGGATTACAGGCTTGAGCCACCGCGCCCGGCCTATTTCCAGTTTTTAATCTGGAGATATTAAGTTTTTCACTGCAGACCTCAAAGGACTTCCTTATAATTTTGCGGATTGTACAAAAAGTGTTCAAAACCTGCTGAATCCAAAGAAGGATTTGCCTCAGTGACATGAAGGCACATATCACAAACCCATTTCACAGATAACTTCTGCCTCTTTCTACTTTTTAACCTGTGGCTATTCAGTTTTCCACTATAGGGCTCCCAAATGTCTCTCTGCACTTTCTACAGAAACAGTGTCTCCAATCTGCTGAATTATAATAAAGGTTTAATTCTGTCATGGTGAATCCACACATTGCAAAACAGTTTCAAAGATAAGATTCTTTCTAGTTTTACCTGTGGTATTCAATTTTTCACTATTGACCTCATTGTGCTCCCAACCGCATCTTCACAGATTCTACAAAAAGAGTGTCTTCTACCTGCTTAATCAAAAGAAATGTTGAGTTCATTCTGTGAGATAAATCCACACATTGGGAAGAGGCTTAACAGATAGCTTCTTTTTTGTTTTCTTCTTTGGATTTTTTTCCCCCTTTGGCCTCTATGGACTCCAAAATATCCCATCATAGTTTCTACAAAATGTTTCCAACCTGCTAAGATGAATCCACACATTGCAGAGTGGTTTCAGAGATAGCTTCTTTCTAATTTTTATCTGGGGATACACAGCTTTTCGCTATAGGCTCCGAAAGGATTCGAAATATACCTTAATAGATTTTCCTAAAAAGTGTTTTCAGCCTTATTAATCTAAAGAAAACTTTATCTCTGTGAAATGAATCCGCACTTTGAAAGGGGTCTAACAGACACATTCTTTCTAGTATGAGCTGGGAATATTTGATTTTCCATTATAGGGCTCAAAGGGCTCCCAAATGTCCCTTTACAGATTTTACAGAAAAAGTGTTTCAAACCTGCTTAATCAAAAGAAGTGGTTAACTTTGTGAGATGAATCCACATATTGAAAATTGATTTTACATACCAGTTCTCTCTAGTTTTTATCTGGGGATATGTAGTTATTTTCTACAGGCCTCTGTGGGCTCCCAAATATCCTTTGGAAGATTCTACAACCTGCTGAATCAAAAGAAAAGTTTAATTTTGTGAGATGGGTACACATATTGCCACGCAGTCTCACAGATTTCGTCTTTCCAGTTTTTATCAGGGGATATACTGTTTTTCACTATAGGGCACCATAGGCTTCCAAATTTCCCTTTGCAGATTCTACAAAAATGTTTCCAACCTGTTTAAAGAAAGTAAAATTCTAACTCTGTGAGATGAATTCAAGCATCAAAAGCTGTTTCACAGTTTCTATCTAGTTTTTATCTGCTGATATTAGATTTTTAACAGCAGGTTCCCATGGACTCCCGCCCAATTTTCTCTTGTCAGATTCTCACAAAGAGAATTTTCCCTCTGCTGAATCAAACACTGTGAGATGGATCAATGCATGGCAAAGTGGTTTCACAAAAAGCTTCTTTTTGGTTTTATCTGAGGATATTTGCTTCTTCCCTATAGGTCTCAAAGTGCTCTCAAATGTTCCTACCCAGATTCTATAAAAAGAGTGTTTCCAACAGGCTGAATCAAAACAACGGTTTAACTTCTTTCTAGTTTATATATGGGGATATTTGGAATTCACCATAGACCTCAATGGGCTTCCACATATCCCATCGCAGATTCTACAAAAGCAATGTGTCGAATCAGAAGAAAGAGTGCGAAGTTGAGGGGAAAGAAGAGAAATAGTCAGGGTGAGGGACCTAGAGAGACTTAAATTTGTAGTGCCCTGCTCTGGTTGGCACGAACCCAATGAACAGGCTGGGAGAATGTGGAGGATGCTTGGACTGGCCCAGAACATGGTGGCTGTGTGGCCCATGCAGAAAGACAAAGCCCTGAGAGGTGTTTTTCTTGTATTGGTTGGTTGTTTTGGGGGCAGATTTCGTAGGGTCCTTCATTAGTTGACTCCAACCTATGCTGTTAGTACCATGGGCCTTGAGGTTTTCAGAGTTTACCCACCCATCTGGCAAGAACATGCTCTGAGCCTGCCCATGGTGCCTGAGGGCTGTGTCGCTCTCATGTCCTTGGGACTGGAGTTTACTCATTGGTGGCAGTGGTAATTTGGGTGGACAGGGACAGTTTTCCTGTTGACTGAGATCAATGTTCCTCCCCCAGATGAGCAGACCCTGCATTCTGGAGTGGAGATATTGTCTGGTGTCTTTGGAACCCGCTGCTCCTGCCTGTGTTTTCTCCCAGTTAAGACTGTGGAGTGACTCCTTATGAATATATTGGATAGCGTGGGCATTCCGAGAGAAGGAAGACACCCCAGATGTCAGGAAACATGCACCTGTGCCTTTGGGATATGGCCCTGCCTTTGGGTTATTGCTCTGGCCTGCCCAGGCTGGAGCCAGACTCCTGGTGGGGCAGTAGTGAAGCAGAAGTGGTGGAATGCTGCTGCCTGCCTGTGCTGGTAGGGCGGACTCCCAGGAAGAGGTCCCCATCTGTGGTTTGGTCACCCAGGGGGTGGTGGGAAACTTGGTGAAAATAGGGTGAATATGGAATGGGAAAGCCAGAGGAAAAAGCCTACTGCACCTAGTGTACCCAAGCATGCCAGGACCTCACTTGTGTGCTCAGGACTGCAGTTTACACATAGTAACAATGGAAATATGGGTGCAAATGGACTGTTATCCACATGCATGGGCAAGCAATGTCCTTTCCACGGATGAGCAGCTTCTGTGTTGTGGACCAGGCTTCTAAGCTGGCCTGTGTGGTAACTACCTCCCCTGCCCTCTCTTTCCCATGGCGTAGACTGCTGCAGCAGTGTTCGATTAGTAAATTGAATTGCTTGGCCATTCTGGGAGTGGGAAGACACCTCTGACAGCAAATAACATGGGTCTGCAAATTTGCTTGTCAAGTTCTGGCCTGCCCCAGCAGTAGCCTGGCTCCTGGAGGGATGGTGTTGAGACAGAAGTGCTGGGATGGTGCTATCCTTTGGCAATGCAGGGGCAGGCTCCCAGGAGGAGGTTCGGGGCTTTGGAAGGGGCCAATGAGGGGGGCCTTAAAAGGAAAGCAAAGTTAGGCAGCGGTTGGGAAGCATGAGAAAGATAGGGAGAATGGAGGGAGCAAAGAAACCAAAAAAAAAAACCACAAGCCTAGAGCACCCAGTGTTCCAGGTGGTCTCCCATCCAAGTACTAACCAGGCCCAACCCTGCTTAGATTCTGAGATCACACGAAATCTGACGCATTCAATGTGGTATGACCATAGACACGAGCAGAGTTGCCTGGCAGCCCCAAGAGCTCAGCCCAGTCACACCTGCCTGGTTCCAGCAGTCACCACCAGACTGGGGTGGTGGGACTAAAATAAGAGACCACTGAACTGCTCACCCACATCCTTCCCCTGGCTCTTGAGCTTCCGAGCTTCCACTGCATTGGGCTCACTCAGAACAGGCTGTGCTCTGAGGTGCCAGGGCCCAGGGCCCACGGTTCTGGGATGTCCTCTTGTCCTAGTCTTGCTGCTGAGGTATTGATTTGGATCCCTTGCCACCCTTCCTGCATGGCACCCTTTTGCCCCACCCACCCAAAGCTGTCAGGACAGGCCAGGCAAACAACAAATTGGAGCCAGACTCCTGGTAGGGCAATGGTGTGGCAAATGCAATGTAATGTTTCTACCTGGTGGTGTCGCAGTGGCAGACTCCCAGGAGGAGGTCCCAGGTTGCGGAGGGGCACAGGTGAGCACAAAAGCAGGAGCAGACTCATGGAGCTGTTGGGAAATATGGCCACAATAGGGGTAAGGGAGGGAGCTGAAAAGCCAAAAAAAAAAAAAAAACACTACAGAACACTGTATTCTGAGGTACCAACCAGGCCTGACACTGTTAGCTCCAAGATCAGAGGATATCAGGCACCTTCAGAGTGGCATGCCAGACACTGGGAGAGGCATCTGACTGCCCCAAGAGCCAGGCTCTGCTATGCCTGCCTGATTTCAGCCATCATTGCCAAGCTCGTGCCAAGGCACTCAGTTGGGTACCCCAGAGTTTCTCATCTGCAGCTTTCCCCTCGCTCCCATGCTCCCAAACTTCCAGCATATCAGGACCACTCAAAACTTGGTGGGCTCCAACACAGCAGTGCCCAGTGCCCACAATCCCAGGGGCAAATAGCCTGCCCAGCCACATGGAACATTTTTCTCACAACACCCTCACTACCCTCATTTACCACAATGAAGAACTGGCCCTTGGGTAAGAGGGCATGGGGCCCTTCTTTGCCCACTCTGGCACTAGAACCACCAGCCTGATTCTGGGAAAGAAGGTCTGACACACTCAGACACACCCCCACCAACCCCATGAGCAAACGCACCCCACACAAGAACACTCACAGGTACATGTGCGGGGCAAAACACTAACCCAGAAAAATACAGCCACAGACAGCTTAAAGGAGTGCAAGTGAGAGGGAGATGTAGAGACAGAAATGGAGGGAGGGAGAGAAACAGAGATGAGAAAGACATCGAACGGGGACTGTGAGACACAGACAGAGAGATAGAGAGAGAAGGCGGCAAGAAAACCACGAGGTGGAGGGGAAAGAAGAGAAAAAGTGAGGGTGAGAGAGCTAGAGACCAAGAGCAATAAAGGTGTGAAGAGGGAGAGACTTTCTCAGCTAAACAAGGCCCTTATCAGCAGGCTGGGATATGGTGGAGTGTGTTTGGGATGGGCTAGAACAGGCTGGAAAGGTGGGTCATGTGAGAAGACATACAAAACACTGATGGTTAGGTATAATGGCTCATGCCTGTAAGCCCAGCACTTTGGGAGGCCGAGGTGGGAGAATATCTATTAAAAATAAAAAATTAACCAGGCATGGGGATGGGCGCCTTTAGTCCCAGCCACTCAGGAGGTTGAAGAGGGGGAAGGGCAGGAACCCAGGAGGTGGAGCTTGAAATGAGCCGAGAAAGAAAGAGAGAAAGAAAAGAATGGAATAAAGAAAGAAAGAGAGAAAGAAAGAAAGAAAGAAAGAAAGAGAGAGAGAGAGAGAGAGAGAGAGA
>NW_012108164.1:353878-354734 GCF_000951045.1 Mandrillus leucophaeus | reverse complement strand
GCAGTAGCCTGGCTCCTGGAGGGATGGTGTTGAGACAGAAGTGCTGGGATGGTGCTATCCTTTGGCAATGCAGGGGCAGGCTCCCAGGAGGAGGTTCGGGGCTTTGGAAGGGGCCAATGAGGGGGGGCTTAAAAGGAAAGCAAAGTTAGGCAGCGGTTGGGAAGCATGAGAAAGATAGGGAGAATGGAGGGAGCAAAGAAACCAAAAAAAAAAACCACAAGCCTAGAGCACCCAGTGTTCCAGGTGGTCTCCCATCCAAGTACTAACCAGGCCCAACCCTGCTTAGATTCTGAGATCACACGAAATCTGACGCATTCAATGTGGTATGACCATAGACACGAGCAGAGTTGCCTGGCAGCCCCAAGAGCTCAGCCCAGTCACACCTGCCTGGTTCCAGCAGTCACCACCAGACTGGGGTGGTGGGACTAAAATAAGAGACCACTGAACTGCTCACCCACATCCTTCCCCTGGCTCTTGAGCTTCCGAGCTTCCACTGCATTGGGCTCACTCAGAACAGGCTGTGCTCTGAGGTGCCAGGGCCCAGGGCCCACGGTTCTGGGATGTCCTCTTGTCCTAGTCTTGCTGCTGAGGTATTGATTTGGATCCCTTGCCACCCTTCCTGCATGGCACCCTTTTGCCCCACCCACCCAAAGCTGTCAGGACAGGCCAGGCAAACAACAAATTGGAGCCAGACTCCTGGTAGGGCAATGGTGTGGCAAATGCAATGTAATGTTTCTACCTGGTGGTGTCGCAGTGGCAGACTCCCAGGAGGAGGTCCCAGGTTGCGGAGGGGCACAGGTGAGCACAAAAGCAGGAGCAGACTCATGGAGCTGTTGGGAAATATGGCCACAATAGG
>NW_012108164.1:348223-349708 GCF_000951045.1 Mandrillus leucophaeus | reverse complement strand
GGAAGGAAGGAAGGAAGGAAGGAAGGGAGGGAGGGAGGAAGGGAGGAAGGAAAGAAAGAAAAAGAAAGAAAGAAAGAAAAAAGAAAGGAAAGAAAGAAGAAAGAAAGAGAAAGAAAAGAAAGAAAAAAGAAGGAAAGAAGGAAAGAAAGAAATAAAGAGAGAGAGAGAAAGAAAGAAAAAAGAAAGAAAGAAAGAAAAGAAAGAAGGAAAGAGAAAGAGAGAAAGAAAAAAAGAAAAAGAAAGAAGAGAGAGAGAGAAGGAAAGAAAAGAAGGTACAAAAGAAAGAAAGACAAGAAAGAAAGCAAAAAAGCCTACAGCACCCGGTATTCCCATATAGTCTCCCATGCAAGTACTAACCATTCCAGACCCTGCTTAGTTTCCGAGATCAGACTAGATCACGTTCAGCGTGGTGTGGCCGTGGCTGCCAGCAGAGGCGCCTGGCTGCCCCAAGAGCCTGGCCCAGCCATGCCCGAGGTCTTCCAGCCGGCAACGCTGGCCTGGGGCCACTGGGATCATATCAGGACCCCAGAGCCCCTCGCCCACGGCCTTCCTCTGGCTCCTGAGCTCCTGAGATTTCACCACGTCGAATCTGCTCAGAACAGGGAGTGCTCTGAGGCATCAGGGCGTAGGGCCCACGATCCTGGGACCCTGACTGGTCCTCCTCTCTGTCACGGAGTTATTCTTTTGGATCCCTGGCCACTCAGGAGCTCCTGTCAGGCCCCATCGTGTCCCACCCAGCCAGAGCTGTCACGGCTGGCCAAGGTCAAACAGCCACCTAGCCGCACATGGCCTTTTTCTCACAACACCCCCACCACAGTCGCTTGTAAAGATGAAGACGCGCCAGGTGGGCAAGAGGTTGGGGGTTGGAGTATGGCCCTGCTTTGCCCCGGGATGGCACTATAACTGGCAGCCTGATCTCCAGCAGGAGGGGCTGAGAGAAACCCAGACACACCCCACCACCACCAGGAGCAAATCCACAGCCAAACACACAGACACACACAGGAAATCGCAAGCACGTCGCAAACACACACACACACATACACACACGCACACACACAAGTACACACACACACAAACGGCTTTAAGGAGATTAAGGAAGAGATGGATGGAGAGATTGAAACCAAGGGAGGGAGAGATACAGTGATCGAGAGAGACATAGGGGAGGTGGAGAGGGAAAGAGACAGACAGAGAGGCGGAGAAAGAGAGAGGGACAGAGAAAGAGAGAGAGACATAGAGACAGAGGGAAGATGACAGAAGTAGCGTGAGGTGCGGGGACAAACCCAGAAGAGAGAGGTGCAGGGAGGTACAGAGTGAAATCAATAGAGCCTTGGAGAGGGAGCACCCTGCTCCGGTAGGCAGGGTCATTTTGAGCAGGCAGGGATATGTTGGAAGGGGCTTGGATTGGGCCAGAATAGGGTGGACAGGCAGTCCATGCAAGAGGTGCTACGGAGTGCTGATAGGGGTTTTGTCCTGGATTAATTGCTT
>NW_012108164.1:344795-347093 GCF_000951045.1 Mandrillus leucophaeus | reverse complement strand
AGAGAGAGAGAGAAAGAAAGAAAGAAAGAAAGAAAGAAAGAAAGAAAGAAAGAAAGAAAGAAAGAAAGAAAGAAAGAAAGAAAGAAAGAAAGAGAGAGAGAGAAGGGAGGAAAGAAAGGTGGAAAAGAAAGAAAGACAAGAAAGAAAGCAAAAAAGCCTAAAACATCCTATATTTCCAGGTGGTCTCCCATCCCAGTACTAACTAGGACCAATCCTGCTTAGCTACCGAGATCAGATGAGAACGGGCGTGTTCAGGGTGGTATGGCCGTACATGCTGGCAGAGGCACCTGGCTGCCCCAAGAGCCCAGCCCAGCCATGCCCACTGGATTCCAGGCTGCACCACCAGCCCGGGGTAGCTGGGATCGAATCGGGACTCCTGAGCCACTCGCCCGCGGCCTTCCCTCTGCTCCCGAGCTCCTGAGCTTCCACCACGTCAGGCCCGTTCAGAACAGGGAGTGCTCCGAGGCATCAGGGCCCAGGGCCCTGAATCCTGGGACCCCATCCCATCCTCAGCCCTGTCGTGGAGATGTTCTTTAGGATCCCAGGCCGTTCAGGAGCTCCTGCGAGGCCGCCTCTTGCTCCACCCACTCAGAGCCATCAGGGCTGGGCAGGGGTGAACAGCCGGCCCAACCACGTGGCTTTTTTCTCACAATGCCCCCACCACGGTCGCTTGTCCTGACCAAGAACTGGTCGGTGGGCAAGTAGGCATGGGGGTATAGAAGTTGGTGAATGGCCCTGCTTTTCCCCAGGCTGGCACTAGAGCCGGCAGCCTGATCCCCGGCGAGAGTTGCTGAGAGAAACCCAGTCACACCCCACCACCATCAGGAGAAAACCCACAGCCACACACACAGACCCACCTGGGCGCTCATGCACGGGAACCCACACACACGTGCAAACACGCACAGACACGCACACACACACACATGCATGCACATGCCAACAGCTTGAAGGAGAGCAAGGAAGAGATGGATGGAGAGATTGAAACTAAGGGACAGAGAGAGACATCAGTCGAGAGAGACAGGGGAGGGGGAGAGAGAAAGAGACAGACAGAGAGGCAGAGGAAGAGAGAGGAATGGAGAAAGGGAGACAGAGAGACAGAGGGAAGGCGACAGAAGGAGCACGAGTTGCAGGGGCAAACCCAGAGGAGAGAAGTGGAGGAAGCTAGAGAGCGAGAATGATAGAGCTTTGGAGAGGGAGCGCCCTGCTCCGGTAAGCAGGGCCCTTTTGAGTAGGCTGGGTTAGGGTTGAGGCCATGGTCTGGGCCAGAACAGGGTGACCAGGCCGTCCATGCAAGAGGAGCAATGGAGCGCTGAGATGGGTTTGGTCTTGGGTTAATTGCTTGCTTTAGAGGTGGGTTTCGTAGGCTCCTTCCTATATTGGCACCTCCCTGTGCTCCTGGTGCAGTGCGTTGGACCCCTAGATTTGCAGAGTGCACCAGACCATTTGGCAGAAGTCATGGCATTGGACGTGCCCACAGTGCCCAAGGCCTGGGTCTCTGGCAAGTTCTCGGGACTGGAGTTTACACGAAGTTGGTGGCAATAGAATCTGGGTGCACAGGGACTGTTTTCCTGGTGAGTGGCAAAGCAATGTTCTTCCCCCGCATAAAGCAGCTCCTGTGTTACGGAGCAGAAATATTGACTGGCGTGTGTGGCACCCGCTGCCCCTGCCTGCCCCTTCCTCCAGTTTGGAAGGTTGCAGCAGCGCCCGATGAGTGCATTGAATCACCTGGGCGTTCTGGGAGCGGCAAGGCAGTGCAAATCATAGGGAACATGCCCCTGTGCATTTATGGTTCCGCCCCCTGCCCTCCCAGGATGGACCTGGGCTCCTGGATTGGCGGCGGCGAGGTGGATGCGGTGGGAGGCTGCTGACCGGTTCTGCTTTTGGGGTGGATCCCCAAGAGGACGTCCTCAGCTGCAGAGGGGATGCAGGCGGGTGATAAAGTGGGAGCAGAGTCCAGGGAGGTTGGGAAGCATGGCGACAGCAGGGGGAAAGGAGGGAGGGGGGGAAACACAAAAGACTACAGCAGGACGAGATCCTGACCAGCCTGGCTAACACGGTGAAACCCCATCTCTGCTAAAGCTACAAAACATGAGCCTGGGGTGGGTGCAAGCATCTGCAATCCCCGCTGCTCGGGAGGCCGAGGCAGGAGAATGGTGTGAACCTGGGAGACGGAGCTTGCAATGAGCCGAGATTGTGCCACTGCACTCTGCCCTGGGTGGTAGAGCGAGACTCCGTCTGGAAGAAAAGGAAAGGAAGGAAGGAAGGAAGGAAGGAAGGAAGGAAGGAAGGAAGGAAGGA
>NW_012108164.1:340564-341575 GCF_000951045.1 Mandrillus leucophaeus | reverse complement strand
AGGGGCTTGGATTGGGCCAGAATAGGGTGGACAGGCAGTCCATGCAAGAGGTGCTACGGAGTGCTGATAGGGGTTTTGTCCTGGATTAATTGCTTCCTTTGGAGGTGGGTTTCATAGGTTCCTTCCTTTGTTGGTACCTCCCAGTGCTCTTGGTGCGGTGCAGTGGTCACATTGATTTGCAGAGTGTGCCCGCCCAATTAGCAGGAGATGTGTCACTGGGTGTGCCCACTGGGACTGAGGCCTGGGTCTCTGGTGTGTCCTCGGGACTGGAGTTTACACGAAGTTGGAGGCAATGGGAATCTGGGTGCACAGGGACTGCTTCCCAGTGTATGGCGAGGCAATGTCCTTCCCCCAGATAAAGCAGCCCTGTGTTCTGTAGCAGAGGTCCTGGCTAGCGTGTGTGGCACCCACTGCCCCTGCCCTCCCCTTCCCCCAATTAGGAAGGTGGCGAACGATGAGTGGACTGAATCACTTGGGTATTCCGGTAGTGGGAAGGCACCGTGAATGGCAGGGAACCCGCACCTGTATGGGCTCCTGGCGGGTGGGCGGCAAGGTGGAAGCAATGGAATACTGCTGCTCAGTGGTGCTTTGGTGGCAGACCCCCCCAGAAGGAGGTTCCCGACTGTGGCGGGGGTTTAGGCAGGCAATAAAGTGGGAGCAGAGTAGGGGAGGCTGGGAAGCATGGCGACAGTAGGGGGAAGGGTAGGAGGGGGGAAGCCACAAAAGCCTACAGCATGCGGTGGATCATGCCTGTAATCCTAGCACTTTGGGAGGCCGATGCGGGTGGATCACGAGGTCAGGAGATCCAGACCAGCCTGGCTAACATGGTGAAACACCGTCTCCACTAATACTACAATACATGAGCCGGGCGTGGTGGAGGACACCTATAGTCCCAGTTGCTCAGGAGGCTGAGGCAGGAGAATGGCATGAACCCTGGATGCAGAGCTTGCAGTGAGCTGAGATCACGCCACTACACGCCAGCCTGGGTGACAGAGCGATACTCCGTTTGGA
>NW_012108164.1:334997-336314 GCF_000951045.1 Mandrillus leucophaeus | reverse complement strand
AGGAAGGTAGAAAAGAAAGAAAGAGAGGAAGAAAGGAAAGAAAGAAAGAAAAGAGAGAGAGAAGGAAATAAAGGAAGGTAGAAAAGAAAGAAAGACAAGAAAGAAAGCAAAAAAGCCCACAGCACCCAGTATTCCCAGGCGGTCTCCCATCCAAGTACTAACCAGGCCCGAACCTGCATATCTTCCGAGACCAGATGAGATCTTGCTGGTTCAGGGTGGTATGGCCTTAGACACTGGCAAAGGTGCCTGGCTGCCACAAGAGCCCTGCCCAGCCATGCCCGCCAGCATCCAGGCAGCACAGCCAGCCCAGGGCCTCCGGGCATGTATCGGGACCCCAGAGCCACTCCACAGCCTTCCCCTGGATCCCGAGCTGCCGAGCTTCCACCACGTCTGGCCCACTCTGAACAAGGAGTGCTCTGAGGCATCAGGGCCCAGGGCCAATGATCCTGGGATCCCGTCCGGTCCTCTGCCCTGTTGCAGACGTATTCTTTTGGATCCTTGGCAGCTCAGGAGCTCCTGCAAGGCCCCCTCTTGTCCCACCCAACCAGACCTATCAGGGCTGGCCAAGGGTGAACAGGGGGCCCAGCGGCATGTGGCCTTTTTCTCACAACGAGAACACCTGTGCCTGTGCCTCTGGCTCTGGCCCCCTGCCCTCCCAGGCTGGAGTCGGGCTCCTGGTGGGGCGGCGAATAGCTGGAAGCGGTGGAATGCTGCTGCCCAGTGGTGCTTTGCTGGCACACCCCCAGAAGGTGTTCCATGGGTGTGTTCCATGGATAAAGGGGGAGCAGAGTCAGAGGAATTTGGGAAGCATGGTGATAGTAGGAGGAAGGGAGTGAGGGGGAAAGCCAAAATAGCCTGCAGCAGGCCGTGACTGGTGGATCACACCTGTAATCCCAGCGCTTTGGGAGGCCGAGGCGTGCGGATCACGAGGTCAGGAGATCCAGACAAGCCTGACTTACACAGTGAAACCCCGTCTCTACTAAAGGTACAAAACATGAGCCGGGCATGGTGGCAGGTGCCTGTAGTCCCAGCTGCTCGAGAGGCTGAGGTAGGAGAATGGCGTGAACCCAGCAGGCGGAGCTTGCAGCGAGCTGAGATCGTGCCACTGCTCTCCAGCCTGGGTGACAGAGTGGGAGAAAGAAAGAAAGAAAGAGAGAGAGAGAGAGAGAGAGAGAGAGAGAGAAAGAAAGAAAGAAAGAAAGAAAGAAAGAAAGAAAGAGAGAAAGAAAGAAAGAAAGAAAGAAAGAAAGAAAGAAAGAAAGAAAGAAAGAAAGAAAGAAAGAAAGAAAGAAAGAAAGAAAGAAAGGAAGGAAGGAA
>NW_012108164.1:332322-334947 GCF_000951045.1 Mandrillus leucophaeus | reverse complement strand
AGGAAGGAAGGAAGGAAGGAAGGAAGGAAGGAAGGAAGGAAGGAAGGAGAGAAAGAGAGAGAGAGAAAGAAAGGAAGGAAGGAATGAATTATGGAAGGAAGGAAGGACGAAATAAAGAGAGAAAGAAAGCAAAGAAAGAAAGAAGGATAGAAAGAAAGAAGAGAAGAAACAAGAAAGAAACAAAGAAAGAAAGAAAGAAAAGAAAGGAAAGGAGAAAGAAAGAAAGAAAGAAAAGAAAGAAAGAAGGAAAGAAAGAAGAAAGAAAGATAAGAGAGAAAGAAAAGAAAGAAAGATAGAAAGAAGAGAGAGAGAAACAGAAGGGAAGAAAGGAAGGTAGAAAAGAAAGACATGAAAGAGAAAAAAAACCTATAGTGCCCAGTTTTTCCAGGCAGTCTCCCATCCAAGTACTAAATGGGCCCAACCTTGCTAAGCTTCCGAGATCAGACGAGATCAGGTGCCTTCAGGGTGGTATGGCCGTACACACCCGCAGAGGCCCTTGGCTGCCCCAAGAACCCTTCCCAGTCATGTTGGCCGGCTTCCAGCCAGCACTGCCAGCCTGGGGACTCCGGGTTCAGATTGGAACCCCCAAGCTGCTCGCACGTGGAAATCCCCCGGCTCCTGAGCTGCTGAGCCTTCACCACGTCAGGCCCACTAGGAACGGGGAGTGCTCAGAGGAGTCAGAGACCAGGGCCGACGATCCCGAAACACCGTCCAGTACTCTGCCCTGTCACAGAGGTATTCTTTTGGATCTCTTGCTACTCTGGAGCTCCTGAGAGGCCCCCTCATGCCCCACCCACCCAGAGCTGTCACGGCTGGCCAAGGGCGAACAGCTAGCACAGCCGAGTGTGGCTTTTTTCTTACAACGTCCCCATCACGGTCGCTTGTCATGACCAAGAGCTGGCAGTGGAGCAAGATGGCGTGGGGCGTTGGAAGTTGGGGGATGGCCCTGTTTGCCCCCGGGCTGGCACTAGAGCTGACAGCCTGATCAGCGGCAAGAGGGGCTGAGAGAAACCCAGTCACACCCCACCACCACCAGGAGCAAATCCACAGCCCCACACACAGACATGCCTGGGCGCACATGCGTTGGAACCCACGCACGGGCACGTGCACACACACAGACACACACACATACATGCACTCACACAAAAGCGGCTTGAAGGACAGCAAGGAAGAGATGGATGGAGAGATTGAAACCAATGGTGGGAGAGACACATCCATCGAGAGAAACAAGTGAATTGGAGAGGGAAAGAGACAGACTGAGATTCAGAGAAAGAGAGAGGGAGAGAGAAAGAGAGAGAGACAGGGAGACAGAAGGAAGGCAACAGAAATTGCGGGAGGTGCAGGGGAAACCCAGAAGGTCAAGGGGGAGGGAGATAGGGAGCAAGAGAGATAGAGCCATGGAGAGGGAGCATCCTGGTCCAGTAGGCAGGGACATTTTGAGCAGGTCAGGATAGGGTGGAGGGGGCATGGGCTGGGCCAGAATAGGGTGACCAGGCCGTTCATGTAAGAGGAGCAATGGAGTGCTGAGACTGGCTTTTTCTTGGGCTAATTGCTTGATTTGGAGGTGGGTTTCATAGGCTCCTTCTTTTGTTGGCACCTCCCTGTGCTCCTGGTGCGGTATGTTGGGTCCCTAGATTTGCAGAGTGCACCCATCCATTTGGTGGGAGCCATGGAACCGGGTGTGCCCATGGTGCCCGAGGCCTGGGTCTCTGGCATGTCCTCAGGACTGGAGTTTACACAAAGTTGGTGGCAATGGAATCCGGGTGTACGGGGACTGTTTTCCCAATGGCTGGCAAAGCAATGTCCTTCCCCCTGATAAAGTGGTCCCTGAATTCTGGAGCGGAGGTCTTGCCTGGCATGTGTGGAATCCGCTGCCCCTGCCCACCCATTCCCCCAGTTTGGAAGGTTGCGGCGGCACCTGATGAGTGCATTGAATCCCCTGGGTGTTCTGAGAGTGGGAAGGCAGCACGAATGGCAGGGAACTTGTGCCTGCACCTTTATGGAGTGGCCTCCTGACCTACCGGGATGGACCTGGGATCCTGGCATGGTGGTGATGAGGTGGAAGTTGTGGGAGGTTTCTGCCCAGTTGTGTTTTGGTGGCGGACCCCCAAGAGGATGTCCGCAGCTGCGGTGCTGTTGTAGGTGGGCAATAAAGTGGGAACAGAGTACTGGGAAGTTTGGAAGCATAGCAAGAGTAGTGGAAAGGGAGGGATGGTTGAAGCCACAAAAGACTACAGCAGGTCCGGCTCCATGGATCATGGATGTAACCACAGCACGTTGGGATTCCAAGGAGGGTGCATCACAAGGTCAGGAGATCCAGACCAGCCTGGCTAACACTGAGAAACTCCATCTCTACTTAAACTACAAAACATGAGCCCAGCGTGGGGGTGGGCGAATGTAGTCCCTGCTGCTTGGGAGGCTGAGAGAGGAGAATCATGTGAACCTTGGAGATGGAGCTTGAAGTGAGCTGAGATTGCGCCACTGCTCTCCATCCTGGGAGATAGAGCGAGACTCTGTCTGGCAGAGAGAGAAAGAAAGAAAGAGAGAGAGAGAAAGAAGGAAGGAAAGAAGGAAGGAAGGAAGGAAGAAAGGAAGGAAGGAAGGAAGGAAGGAAGGAAGGAAGGA
>NW_012108164.1:326751-332231 GCF_000951045.1 Mandrillus leucophaeus | reverse complement strand
AGGAAGGAAGGAAGAAAGAAAGAGAGAGAGAGTGAAAGAGAGAGAGAAAGAAAGTAGAAAGAAAGAGAGAAAGAAAAGAAAGAAGGAAAGAAAAAAGAAAGAGAGAAAGAAAGAAAGAAAAAAGAAAGAGAGAAAGAAAGAAAGAAAAAAGAAATTAACAAAGAAAGAGAAAGAAAGAGAAAGAAAGGAAAAAAGAAAGAAAGAAGGAAAAGAGTGAAAGAAGGAAAGAAAGAAGAAAGAAAAAAGGAAGGAAACAGAGAAAGAAAAGAAAGAGAGAAAAGAAAGAAGAAATAAGGAAAGAGAGAAAGAAAAGAAAGAAGGAAAGAAAGAATAAAGAAAGAGAGAAAGAAAAAAGAAAAGAAAGAAATGGAAAGAATGAAAGAAAGAAAGAGAAAGAGAAAAAAAGAAAGAAAAAAGTAAAAAGGAAAGATAGAAGAAAGAAAGAGAGAAAAAAAGAAAGAAGGAAAGAAAGAAAGGAAAAAAGAGAGAAGAGAGAGAGAAGGGAAGAAAGGAAGGTAGAAAAGAAAGAAAGACAAGGAAGAAAGCCAAAAACCTACAGCACCCAGTATTCCCAGGCAGTCTCCCACGCAAGTACTAACCAGGTCGGACCGTGTTTTGTTTCCAAGAACAGATGAGATCGGGCGCGTTCAGGGTTATATGGACGTAGACACCAGCAGAGGCACCTGGCTGTCCAAAGAGCCCAGCCCAGCCATGCCCGACGGCTTCCCACTGGCAACGCCATCCCAGGCCCAGTGGGCTCTTATTGGGACTCGCGAGACCCTCGCCCGCAGCCTTCCACCAGTTCCCAAGCTCCTGAGTTTCCACCACCTCGGGCCCTCTCATACCAGGGAACACTCTGAGGCATCAGGGCCCAGGGCCCACAATCCTGGGACACAGTCCGGTCCTCCACCCTGTTGCGGAGGTATACTTTTGGATCCCTGGTGGCTCAGGAGTTCCTGCAAGGCCCCCTCTTGCCCCACCCAGCCAGAGCCTTCAGGGATGGCCAAGGGCGAACTGGTGGCCCACCGGCGCATGGCCTTTTTCTCACAATGCCAACCCCAGCGCCTGCACCTTTGGGGTCTGACCCGCTGCCCTCCCAGGCTGGAGCCGGGCTCCTGGCAGGTCGATGGATAGGCATAAGAGGAGGAATGCTGCCGCCCAGTGGTGCGTCAGTGGCGCAACCCAGAAGGAAGTCCCCAGATGCAGCAGGGATGTAGGGGCACAATAAAGGGGGAGCAGAGTCAGAGGTGATTGGGAAGAATGGTGATAGTAGGGGGAAGGGAGTGAGGGGGGGAAGCCACAAAAGCCTACTACACGCCGGGCGGGGTGGATCATGAATGTAATCCCAGCACTTTGGGAAGCCAAGGCATGTGGATCACGAGGTCAGAAGATCCAGACCAACCTGGCTTACACGGTGAAACCTCGTCTCTACTAAAACAACAAAACAGGAGCAGGGAGTGGTGACGGGTGCCTGTAGTCCCAGCTGCTCGGGAGGCTAAGGCAGGAGAATGGCATGAACCCAGGAGACGGAGCTTGCAGTGAGCTGAGATCACGCCAGGCCCTCCAGCCTGGGTGACAGAGTGGGATTCTGATTGGAAGAAAAAGAAGGAAGGAAGGAAGGAAGGAAGGAAGGAAGGAAGGAAGGAAGGAAGGAAGGAAGGAAGGAAGGAAGGAAGGAAGGAAGGAAGCCCTCCCGGGCTGGAGCCAGGCTCCTGGTGGTGTGGTGGCATGGCAGAAGTGGTGGGATGCTGCTACCCGGTGGTGCTTTTGTGGTGGACACCCAGGAGGAGGTCCCCAGCTGTGACGGTGGTGTAGGTGGGCAATAAAGGGGGTGAAGAGTCAGAGGAGGCTGGGAAGCATTTCAACAGTAGGGCGAAAGGTGGGAGAGGGGAAGCCACAAAAGCCTACAGCAGACCGGGCACGGTGGAACACGACTGTAATCCCAGCATTTTCGGGGGTCAAGGAGGGTGGATCACAAGGTCGGGAGATCCAGACTAGTCTGGCTAACATAGTGTAACCCTGTCTCTACTAAAACTACAAACATGAGATGGGCGTGGTGGCAGGCACCTGTAGTCCCAGTTGCTTGGGAGACTGAGGCAGGAGAATGGCGTTTACCTGGGAGAGGAAGCTTGAAGTGAGCCGTGATCGTGCCACTGTACTCCACCCTGGGTGACAGAGTGAGACCCCGTCTGGAAGAAAAGGAAGGAAGGAAGGAAGGAAGGTAGGAAGGAAGGAAGGAAGGAAGGAAGGAAGGAAGGAAGGAAGAAAGACAGACAGAAAGAAAGAAAGAAAGAAAGAAAGAAAGAAAGAAAGAAAGAAAGAAAGAAAGAAAGAAAGAGAGAAAGAAAAGAAAGAAAGAAAAAAGAATGAAAGAAAAAAGAGAAAAAGAGAAAGAAAGAAAAGAAAGAAGGAAAGAAGAAAGAAAGAGAGAAGAGAAGAAAGAAAGAAAGAAAAGAAAGAATGAAAGAAAGAAGAAAGAAAGAAAACAAGAAAGGAGGGAAGAAAGGAAGGAAGGAGGGATGAAAGAAAGAAATAGAGAGAAAGAAAGAAAAGAAAGAAAGAAGAAAAAAGAAGAAAGAGATAGAGAAAGAAAGAAGGGAAGACAGAAGAAAGAAAGAAAGGGAGAAAGAAGGAAAGAAAAGAAAGAAAGATGGAAAGAAAGAAGAGAGAAAGAAAATTAAGAGAGAAAGAAAGAAAAGAAAGAAAGCATTAAAGAAAGAATGAAGAAAAAAGAGAAAGAAAAGAAATAAAGAAAGAAGAAAAGAAAGAAAGAAGGAAAGTAAGAAGAGAAAGAGAGAAGAGAAGAATGGAAAGTAGAAAAGAAAGAAAGACATGAAAGAAAGTGAAAAAGCCAACAGTGCCTGGTATTCCCAGGCGGTTTCCCATCCAAATACTAAACGGCCCCACCCAGCTAAGCTTCCGAGATCAGACCAGATCGGGCGCATTCAGGGTGGTATGGCGGTAGCTGCCTGCAGAGGCACCTGGCTGCCCGAAAAGCCTGCCCAACCATTCCCGCCGGCTTCCAGTGGGCACTGCCAGAACGGGGACACTGGGCTCGTATCGGGAACCCTGAGCCGCTCACCCGAATACTTCCCCCAGCTCCAGAGCTCCAGACCTTCCACCACGTCAGGACCGCTCAGGACAGGGAGTGCTCCCAGGCGTCAGGGCCCAGGGCCCATGTTCTTGGGACCCAGTCCGGTCCTCCGTACTGTCACTTAGGTATTCTTTTGAATCCATGGTCGCTCAGGAGCTCCTGCGTGGTCCCTTCTTGCCCCACCCAGCCAGAGCCGTCAGGTCCTACATCGTGTGGCCTTTTTCTCATAACGACGCCACCATGGTCGCTCTTCCCCAAGAAGACCTGGCCGGTGGGCAAGAGGGTTTGGTGGGTTAGGGGTTGGGGTATGGCCCCGCTTGGCCCCGGGCTGGCACTACAGCCAGAAAGCTGATCCCCAGCGAGAGGGGCTGAGAGAAACCTAGACACACCCCATCACCACCAGGAGCAAATCCACAGCCCCACACACAGACACACCCAGGCCCTCGTGCGGGAACCCACACACGTGCATGTGCACACACACAGACACATACACACTCCCACACACTCACAAACACACACACATGCACACACACACAAACGTCTTGAGGGAGAGCAAGGAACAGAAGAATTGGAGATTGAAACTGAGGGAGGGAGAGAGACAGTGATCGAGAGAGACAGGGGAGGGAGAGAGGGAAAGAGACAGAGAGGCAGAGAAAGAGAGTGGGACAGGGAAAGAGAGAGACAGAGGGAAAGTGACAAGTAGCGTGAGGTTCAGGGGCAAACACGGAAGAGAAACGAAGAGGAAGCTAGAAAGCGAGATCGATAGAGCCTTAGAGAGGGAGCACCATGTTCTGTTAGCCAGGGCCCTTTTGAGCAGGCCAGGATAGGGTGGAGGGTGCTTGTTCTGGGCCAGAACAGTGTGGCCAGGCCGTCTATGCGAGAGGCGTAATAGAGTGCTGAGACAGGTTTTTTCTTGGATTAATTGCTTTCTTTCTTTCTTTCTTTTTTGTTTCTTTTTTTTAATTTATTTATTTTTTATTATTATTATACTTTAAGTTCTAGGGTACATGTGCATAACGTGCAGGTTTGTTACATATGTATATTTGTGCCATGTTGGTTTGCTGCACCCATCAACTCGTCAGCAACAATCAACTCGTCATTTACATCAGGTATAACTCCCAATGCAATCCCTCCCCCATCCCCCCTCCCCATGATAGGCCCCGGTGTGTGATGTCCCCCTTCCCGAGTCCAAGTGATCTCATTGTTCAGTTCCCACCTATGAGTGAGAACATGTGGTGTTTGGTTTTCTGTTCTTGTGATAGTTTGCTAAGAATGATGGTTTCCAGCGGCATCCATGTCCCTACAAAGGACACAAACTCATCCTTTTTTATGGCTGCTTTCTTTGGAGGTGGGTTTCGTGGGCTCCTTCCGTTGTTGGCACCTCCTAGTGCTCTTGGCATAATGTGGAGGGCCCCTTGATTTCCAGAGTGCCCCTGCCCAATTGGCAGGAGCTGTGGCATAGGGCGTGCCAATGGGGCCCAAGGCCTGGGTCTCTGGCGAGTCCTCGGGATTTTAGTTTTAACGAGGTTGGTGGCAATGGGAATTCGGTGCACAGGGACTGTTCTCCTGGTGACTGACGTAGCATTGTCCTTCCCCCAGATAAAGCAGGCCTTGCATTCTGGAACAGAGGTCTTGGCTGGCATGTGTGGCACCCTCTGCCCCTGCCGGCCCCTTTAACTGGTTAGGATGGTTGCAGCAGGTCCGATGAGTGGATTGAATCACCTGCGCATTCTGGGAGTGGGAAGGCACTATGAACAGCAGAGAACCCATGCCTTTGCCTTTGGGATCCGGCTCACTGCCCTCCCAGGCTGGAGCCAGGCTCCTGGCAGAGCGGCAGCGAGGCAGAAGAGGTGGGCTCCTGTAGCTCGGTGGTGATTTGGTGACGGACCCCCAGGAGGAGGTACCAGGCTGTGGCGGGTGTGTAGGCGGGCGATAAAGGGAAAGCAGAGTCAGGGGAAGTTGGGAAGCATGTCAACAGTAGGGGGAAGGGAGGGAGAAGGGAAGCCACAAAACCCTACAGCAGACCAGGCACGGTGGATCACACCTGTAATCCCAGCACTTTGGGATGCCGAGGTAGGTGGATCATGAGGTCAGAAGATCCAGACCAGCGTGGCTAACATGGTGAAACCCCGTCTCTACTAAAACTACAATACATGACCTAGGCGTGGTGGTGAGCGCCTGTAGTCCCAGCTGCTCAGGAAATGGAGGCAGGAGAATGGTGAGGACCCAGGAGTCAGAGCTTGCAGTGACCGAGATCATGCCACTGCACTCCAACCTGGGTGACAGAGCGAGACACTGTCTGCAAGAAAAAGAAAGGAAGAAAGAAAGAAAAAAAGAAAGAAAGAAGGAAAGAAGAAAGGAAGGAAGGAAGGAAGGAAGGAAGGAA
>NW_012108164.1:322424-326581 GCF_000951045.1 Mandrillus leucophaeus | reverse complement strand
AAAGAAAGAAAGATAGAGAAAGAAAGAAAAGAAAGAAAGCAGGAAAGAAAGAGGAAAGAAAGAAGGAAAGAAAGATAAAGAGAAGGAAAGAAAAGAAAGAAAAAACAAGGAGAGAGAGAGAGAAGGAAAGAAAGGAAGATAGAAAGGTAAGAAAGACAAGAAAGAAAGCAAAAACCCTGCAGCACCCGGTATTCCCACACGGTCTCCCAACCAAGTACTAACCAGGCATGACCCTGCTTAGCTTGTGAGATCAGATGAGATTGGGCGTGTTCAGGGTGGTATGGCAATAGACGTGGGCAGAGGCACCTGGGTGCCCCAAGAGCCTGGCACAGCCATGCCTGCCTGCTTAAAGCCAGGCTCGGATCGGGACCCCTGGGCCCATCGCTCTCAGCCTTAAACCACTCCCGAGCTGCCAAGCTTCCACCACGTCTGACCCACTCAGAATAATGAGTGCTCCGAGGCATCAGGGGCCAGGGTCCACAATCCTGGAACACTGTCCGCTCCTCCGCCATGTCGCAGAGGTATTCTTTTGGATCACTGGCAGCTCAGGAGCTCCTGCGAGGCCCCTTCTTGCTCCACCCACCCAGAGCCGCCTGAGCTGGCCAAGGGCAAACATCTGGACAACACTTGCCTGGCCCTTCTCTCACAACGACCTGAACACAGTACCTTGGCCGGACCAAGACCCGGCCAGTGGGCAAGTGGGCGTGGGGGGTCAGGGGTTGGGAGATGTCCCTGCTTTGCCCAGAGCTGGCACTAGAACCAGCAGCCTGATCCCCACTGAGAGGGGCTCAGAGAAACCCAGACACATCCCACCACCACCAGGAACAAATCCACAGCCCCACAGACAGACACACCCGGGTGCTCGTGCTCTGGAACCCACACACGCGCGTGCGCACACACAGAAACACACACACACATACACGCACATGCACGCCCACACAAACAGCTTGAAGGAGAGCAAGGAACAGATGGCTGGAGAGATTGAAACCGAGGGAGGGAGAGAGACAGCGATCAAGAGACACAGGGTAGGGGGAGAGGGAAAGAGACAGACAGAGAGGCAGAGAAAGAGAGAGAGACAGAGAGACAGAGGGAAGGCGACAGAAGCAGCGTGAGGTGCAGGGGCAAACCCAGAAGAGAGTGGGGCAGGGAACTAGAGAGCGAGAGTGATAGAGCCTTGGAGAGGGAGCGCCCCACTCCAGTAGGCAGGGCCCTTTTGAGCAGGCTGGGATAGGGTGGAGAGGGCATGGGCTGTGCCAGAACAGGGTGACCAGACCGTCCATGCAAGAAGAGCAATGGAGCATGGAGATGGGTTTTGTCTTGGATTAATTGCTTGCTTTGGAGGTGGGTTTCATAGGCTCCTTCCTTTTTTGGAACCTCCGTGTGCTCTTGGTGCAATGCACTGATTCCCTTGATTTGCAGAGGGTGCCCACCTGATTGGCATGAGCCATGGCACCTGGCGTGCCCACGGGGCCCAAGGCCTGGGTCTCTGGCGTGTCCTTGGGACTGGAGTTACATGAAGTTGGTGGCAATGTGAATCTGGGTGTACAGGGACTGTTTTCCTGGTGACTGGCGTGGCAATATCCTTTCCCCTGATAAAGCAGCCCCTGAAATGTGGAGCAGAGGCCGTGGTTGGTGTGTGTGGCACCCGATGCCCGTGCCTGTCCCTTCCCCCAGTTTCTAAGGTTCTGGAGGTGCCTGATGAGTGGATTGAATCGCCTGAGCGTTCCAGAAGGCGATAGGCATCGTGAATGGTAGGATACCCATGCCTGCACCTTTGGGGTCTGACCCTGCCTTCCAGGGCTGGAGACGAGCTCCCGGCTGGGCAGCGACGAGGCTCAAGTGGTGGGATGCTGCTGCCCAGTGGTGCTTGGGTGGCAGACCTCCAGGAGGAGGTCCCCAGCTGTGGCGGTGTTGTAGGTGGGCGATAAAGGGAGAACAGAATCAGGGGAGGTTGGGAACTATGGCGACAGTAGGGGCAAGGGAGGGAGGGAGAAGCCACAAAAGCCTAGAGCAGGCCGGCCGAGGTGGATCACACCTATAATGCCAGGACTTCGGGAAGCTGAGGCAGCCCAGCCATGTCTGTCAGCTTCCAGCTGGCTCCAACAGCCCGGAATTGCTGGGCTCGGATCGGGACCCCCGAGCCACTCGCCCGTGGCCTTCCCTTGGCTCCTGAGCTGCCAAGCTTCCACCACGTTGGGCCCGCTCAGAACAGGGAGTGCTCCAAGGCATCAGGGCCAATGGCCCACCATCCTTGGACCCTGTCCAGGTCTCTGCCCTGTCACGGAGGTATTCTTTTGGATCCCTGGCTCCTCTGGAGCACCTGTGAGTCCCCTTCTTGCCCCACAGACCCAGAGCCATCAGGGCTAGCCAAGGTCCAACAGCCAGCCCAGTCACACATGGTCTTTTTCTCACAACGTCCCCTTCATGATCGCTTGTCCCGACCAAGAGCCAGCAGGGGGGCAAGAAGGTGTGGAGTGTTGGGTGTTGGGGGATGGCCCTGCTTTGCCCCGGGCTGGCGCTAGAGCCGGCAGCCTGATCCCCGGCGAGAGGGGCTGAGAGAAACCCAGAAACACCCCACCACCACGAGGAGCAAATCCATAGCCCCACACACTGACACACCGGGGCGCTCTCGCATTGGAACCCACACACGGGCACGTGCAGACACACAGACACACACATACATATGCACGCACATGCAAACGGCTTGAAGGAGAGCAAGGAAGAGATGGAAGGAGAGATTGAATCCGAGAGATGGAGAGAGACAGCGGTCGAGAGAGACAGGGGAAGGGGAGAGGGAAAGAGACAGACAGAGAGGCAGAGAAAGAGAGAGGGACAGAGAAAGAGAGTGAGACAGAGAGACAGAGGGAAGGCAACAGAAGGAGAGTGAGGTGCAGGGGCAAACCCAATAGAGAGGGGGAGGGAGCTAGAGAGCCAGAGCGATAGAGACTTGGAGAGAGAGCGCCCTGTTCCAGTAGGCAGGGCCCTTTTGAGCAGGCCGGGATAGAGTGGAGGGGGCATGCACTGGGCCAGAACAGGGTGACCAGGCCATCTATGCAAGAGGAGCAATGGAGCGCTGAGATGGGTTTTGTCATGGGTTAATTGCTTGCTTTGGAGGTGGGTTTTGTAGGCTCCTTCCTTTGTTGGCACCTCCCTGTGCTCCTGGTGTGGTGCATTGGGCTCCTGGATTTGCAGAGTGTCCCCATCCATTTGGCAGAGGCCATGGCAGCAGGTGTGCCCACGGGACACGAGGTCTGGGTCTCTGGCATGTCCTTGGGACTGGAGTTTACACAAAGTTGGTGGCAATGGAATCCAGGTGCACAGGGACTGTTTTCTTGGTGGCTGACAAAGCAATGTCCTTCCCCCGGATAAAGCGGCCCCTGCATTCTGCAGCGGAAGTCTTCGCTGGCCTATGCGGCACCCGCTGCCCCTACTCGCCCATTCCCCCAGTTCGGAAGGTTGTGGCAGTGCCCAATGACTGCATTGAATCGCCTGGGCATTCCGGGAGCAGGAAGGTAGTGCAAATTGTAGGGAACCCATGCCTGCACTTTCTGGTCCTGCCCCATTCCCTCCAGGGATGGACCCAGGCTCCTGGTATGGCAGCAGTGAGGCAAAAGTGGTGGGAGGCTACTGCCCAGTTATGCTTTCGTGGCGGACCCCCAAGTGCATGTTCCCAGCTGCGGCAGGGATGTAGGTGGGCAATAAAGTGGGAGCAGAGTTGGGGAGGTTGGGCAGCATGGCGACAGTAGGTAGAAGGGAGGGATGGGGGAAGCCACAAAAGCCTACAGCAGGCCAGGCGTGATGGATCACGCCCGTAACCACAGCATGTTGGGATTCCGAGGAGTGTGGATCACGAGGTCAGGAGATCCAGACCAGCCTGGCTAACATGGAGAAACTCCGTCTCTACTTAAACTACAAAACATGAGCCCAGCGTGGGGGTGGGCAAATATAGTCCCCGCTGCTCGGGAGGCTGAGGCAGGAGAATGGCGTGAGCCTAGGAGGCAGAGCTTGCAGTGAGCCAAGATCGCACCACTGCAATCCACCATGGGTGATAGAGCGAGACTCTGTCTGGAAGAAAAAGAAAGAAAGAAAGGAAGAAAGGAAGAAAGGAAGAAAGAAAGAAAGAAAGAAGGATGGAAGGAAGGAAGGAAGGAAGGAAG
>NW_012108164.1:320800-322299 GCF_000951045.1 Mandrillus leucophaeus | reverse complement strand
AGGGAGGGAGGGAGGGAGGGAGGGAGGAAGGAAGGAAAGAGACAGAGATAGAGAGAAAGAGAGAAGGAAAGAGGGAGAGAAAGAAAGAATAGAAAGATAGAAGGAAAGAAAGAGAGAAAGAAAAGAAAGAAAGAAGGAAAGAAAGGAAGTAAGAGAGAGAGAGAAGGAAAGAGAGAGGAAAGAAAGAGAGAATAGAAAGAAAGAAGGAAAGAAAGAAGAAAGTAAGAAAGAGAGAAAGAAAAGAAAGAGGGACAGAAAGAAAGAAAGAGAGAAACAAAGAAAGGAAAGAAAGGAGAATGAAAGAAATAAAGAAGTAAAGAAAGAAAGAGAGAAAGCAAAGAAAGAAAAAAGAGAGAGCGAGAAGGAAAGAAAGAAGGTAGAAAATAAAGACAGACATGAAAGAAAGCAAAAAAGCCTACAGCAGCTGGTATTCCCAGACAGTCTCCCATTCAAATACTAACCAGGTCCAACCCTGATTAGCTTCCAAGATCAGATGAGAACTCGTACGTTCAGGGTGCTATGGCCATAGACACCAGCATAGGCGCCTGGTTGCCACAAGAGCCTGGACCAGCCATGCCCGCAGGCTTCCAGCCGGCACTGCCAGCCTGGGGCCTCCAGGTTCTTATTGGGGCCCCCGAGCCGCTTGCCCATGGCCTTCCCTCGTCTCCTGAGCTCCTGAGCTTCCAACACGTCTGGCCCGCTCAGAACAGGGAGTGCTCCGAGGCCTCAGGGCCCACGATCCTGGGACCCCATCCAGTCCTCCACCCTGTTGCGGAGGTATTCTTTTGGATCCCTGGGGACTCAGGAGCTCCTGTGAGGCCCCCTCTTGCCCCACCCAGCCAGAGATGTCAGGGCTGGCCAAGGGCAAACAGGTGGCCCAGTGGCACGTGGCCTTTTTCTCACAATGCCAACACCCAGACCTACACTTTTGGGGTCCGGTCCCCTGACCTCCCAGGCTGAAGCCAGGCTCCTGGCAGGGCGGTGGCTAGGTGGAAGCCGTGGAATGCTCCTGCTCGGTGGTGCTTTTGTGGAGCACCTCCAGAAGGAGTTCCCCAGATCCATCGGGGGTGTAGAGGCACGATAAAGGGGGAGCAGAGTCAGGGGAGGTTGGGAAGCATGATGATAGTACGGGGAAGGGAGGGAGGTGGGAAGCCACAAAAGCCTACTGCAGGCCGGGCGTGGTGGATCACGAATATAATCCCAGCACTTTGGGAAGCCAAAGCATGTGGATCACGAGGTCAGGAGATCCAGACCAGCCTCGCTTACATGGTGAACCCTTGTCTCTATTAAAACTAAAAAACATGAGCTGGGCATTGTGTCAGGCCCGTGTAGTCCCAGCTGCTCTGGAGGCTGCGACAGGAGCATGGCGTGAACCCGGGAGGCAGAGCTAGCAGTGAGCTGAGATCCCGCCACTATACTCCAGCCTGGTTGACAGAGTGAGACTCCGTTTGGAAGAAAAAGGAGAAAGGAAGGAAGGAAGGAAGGAAGAAAGGAAGGAA
>NW_012108164.1:317894-320455 GCF_000951045.1 Mandrillus leucophaeus | reverse complement strand
AGAGAGAGAGAGAGAAAGAAAGAAAGAAAGAAAGAAATGAGAGAAAGAAAGAAATGAGAGGAAAAAAGAAAGAAAGGAGAGAAAAAAGAAAGAAGGAAAGATTGGGGAAAGAAAGAAAGAAGGAAAGAGAGAAAGAAAGAAAGAAAGCAAAAAAGAAGAGAGAGAGAAGGGAAGAAAGGAAGATAGAAAACAAAGACAAGAAAGAAAGCAAAAAAGTCTACAGCACCCTGTATTCCCAGGCGGTCTCCCATCCAAATACTGACCAGGCCCGATCCTGCTTTACTTTGGAGATCAGATGAGATCGGTCATGTTCAGGGTGGTATGGCCATAGACGTGGGCAGAGGTGCCTGGGTGCCCCAACAGCCTGGTTCAGCCATGCCCGCAGGCTTCCAGATGGCACCACCAGGCCTGGGCGCCGGGCTTGGATCGGGACCCCTGGACCTCTAGCCCTCAGCCTTATCCTGCTCCCGAGCTGCTGAGCTTCTACCACTTTTGGCCGGCTCGGATCATGGAGTGCCACGAGGCATCAGGGCCCAGGACTCCGTCTGGTCCTCCGACCTGTCATGGAGGTATTCTTTTGGATCACTGGCTGCTTAGGATCTCCTGCGAGGCCCTCTCTTGCTTCAGCCACCCAGAGCCATCTGAGCTGGCCAAGGGCGAACATACACACCAGCTGCGCCTGGCCCTTTTCTCACAACAGCCCCACCATGGTGGCTTGTCCCGACCAAGACCAGGCCAGTTGGCAAGACGGCATGGGGGATTGGGGGTTGGGAGATGGCCCTGCTTTGCCCGGAGCTGCCACTATGGCCGACAGCCTGATCCCCAGCGAGAGGGGCTGAGAGAAACCCAGACACACCCCACCACCACCAGGAGCAAATCCACAGCACCACACACAGACACACCAGGGTGCTCACGTGCGGATATCCACACACGTGTGCGTGTACACACACAGAAATACACACACACACATACACACCCATGCACGCCCACATAAACAGCTTGAAGGAGAGCAAGGAACAGATGGATGGCAAGATTGAAACCGAGGGAGGGAGAGAGACAGCAATTGAGAGAGACTGGGGAGGGGTAGATGGGAGATGGAAAGAGACAGACAAAGAGGCCGAGAAAGAGATAGACAGAGGGACAGAGGGAAGGCGACAGAAGTAGCATAAGGTGCAGGGGCAAACCCAGAAGACAGAGGTGGAGGGAACTAGAGAGCAAGAGAGATAGAGCCTTGGAGAGGGAGTGCCCTACTCCAGTAGGCAGGGCCCTTTTGAGCAGTCCAGGATACGGTGGAGGGGGCTTGGTCTGGGCCAGAACAGGGTGGCCAGGCCATCCATGTGAGACGAGCAACGGACCGCAGAGACGGGTTTGTCTTGGATTAATTGCTTGGTTTACAGGTGAGTTTCGTAGGCTCCTTCCTCTTTTGGAACCTCCATGTGCTCTTGGTGCGGTGTGTTGGACTCCTTGATTTGCAGTGTGCCCGCCCTTTTGGTGGATCCGTGGCACCGGGCATGTGCACGGGGCCTGAGGCCTGGGTCTCTAGTGAGTCCTCGGGACTTTAGCTTACACGAAGTTGGTGGAAATGGGAATCCGGGTGCACAGGGACTGCTTTCCTGGTGGCTGGTGTAGCAGCATCCTTCCCCCGCTTAAAGCAGGCCCTGCATTCTGGAGCTGAGGTCTTCGCTACGGTGTGTGGCACTTGCTGCCCCTGCCCGCCCCTTCACCCCATTTGGAAGATTGCAGTGGTGCCCGAGGAGTGGATTGAATCACCTAGGGTATTTGAGGAGTGGGAGGGAACTGCGAATGGCAGCGAACCCATGCCTGTGCCTTTGGTGTCTGGTCCCATGCCTTCCCGGGCTGTAGAATGGGTCCTGGCAGGGCAGCGGCAAGGTGGAAACAGTGGGGTGCTGCTGACCGGTGGTGCTTTTGTGGTGGAACCCAGCAGGAAATCCCTGGCTGCAGGGGGGATGTAGGCAGATGAAAAAGGGGGAGCAGAGTCAGGGGAGGTTGGGAAGCATGGCGACAGTATGGGGAAGGGAGGGAGGGGGAAGCCACAAAAGCCTACAGCAGGCCGGGTGCAGTGGATCAAGCCTGTAATGCCAGGAATTTGAGATACTGTGGGGGAAGGATCACGAGTTCAGGAGATCTAGACCAGCCTGGCTAATACGGTAAAACCTTGTCTCTACTAAAACTACAAAACATGAGCTGGGCGTGGTGGCAGGCGCCTGTAGTCCCAGGTGCTTGGGAGGCTGAGGCAGGAGAATAACGTGAACCCGGTAGGCCGAGCTTTTAGTGAGCTGAGATCATGCCACTACACTCCAGCCTGGGTGGCAGAGCGAGACTCCGTCTGGAAGAAAAAGAAATAAAGAAAGAGAAAGAGAATAAAGAAAGAATGAAAGAGAGAAAGAGAGAAAGAAAAGAAGAAAGAAAGGAAGAAAGGAAGGAAGGAAGGAAGGAAGGAAGGAAGGAAGGAAGGAAGAGAGAGAGAGAGAGAGAGAGAGAGAGAGAGAGAAAGAAAGAAAGAAAGAAAGAAAGAAAGAAAGAAAGAAAGAAAGAAAGAA
>NW_012108164.1:315302-317844 GCF_000951045.1 Mandrillus leucophaeus | reverse complement strand
GAGAGAGAGAGAGAAAGAAAGAAAGAAAGAAAGAAAGAAAGAAAGAAAGAAAGAAAGAAAGAAAGAAAGAAAGAAAGAGGAAGGAAGGAAGGAAGAGAGAGAGAAAGAAAGAGAGAGAATGAATGAAAGAAAGAGACAAAGAAAGAAAAAACGAAAGAAAAGAAAGAAAGAAGGAAAGAAAGAAGAGAAAGAAAGAGAGAAAGAAAGAAAAGAAAGAAAGAAGAGAGAGAGAGAAGGGAAGAAAG
This sequence comes from Mandrillus leucophaeus, assembly GCF_000951045.1. Taxonomy (NCBI): domain Eukaryota; kingdom Metazoa; phylum Chordata; class Mammalia; order Primates; family Cercopithecidae; genus Mandrillus; species Mandrillus leucophaeus. Next base: position 317,599 of record NW_012108164.1, on the reverse strand, counting down.
GAAGGTAGAAAAGAAAGAAAGATAAGAAAGAAACCCAAAAATCTACAGCACCTGGTATTCCCAGATGGTCTCCCATGCAACTACTAACCAGCCCAGACCCTGCTTAGCTTCCAAGAACAGATGAGATCGAGCACATTCAGGGTGGTATGGCCATAGACACCAGCAGAGACACCTGGCTGTCCCAAGAGCCTGGTCCGCCCATGCACACAGGCTGCCAGCTGGCACCACCAGCCCAGGGACACCAGGCTCGTATCAGGACTCCCGAGCCACTCACCCGTGGCCTTCCACCAGCTCCGGAGCTCCCAACCTTCCACCACGTCTGGACCGCTCATAATATGGAGCACTCTGAGGCGTCAGGGCCCAGGGGCCATGATCCTGGGACACCCTCCAGTACTCCACCCTGTCGCTTAGGTATTCATTTGGATCCATGGTCGCTCAGGAGCTCCTGCATGTCCCCCTCTTGCCCCACCCAGCCAGAGTCGTCAGAGCTGGACAAGGGCGAACAGCCAGCCCAGCCGTGTATGGCCTTTTTCTCACAACGCCCACACAACGGTCACTTGTGAAGACCAAGACCTGTCGGGTGGGCAAGAGGGAGTGGGGGGTTGGGGGTTGGGGTATGGCCCTGCTTTGCCCCAGGCTGGCACTAGAGGTGGTAGCCTGATCTCCAGCAAGAAGGGCTGAGAGAAACTCAAACACACCCCACCACCACCAGGAGCAAATCCACAGCCCAACACACAGACACACCTGGGCGTTCATGCACGGGAACATGCACACGTGCGTGCACACACACAGACACACACATACACACACAGGCACACACACACATGCATGCACACACAAACAGCTTTAAGGAGATCAAGGAATAGATGGATGGAGAGATTGAAACCGAGGGAGGGAGAGATACAATGATCGAGAGAGACAGGGGAGGTGGAGAGGGAAAGAGACAGACAGACAGGTGGAGAAAGAGAGAGGGACAGACAAAGAGAGAGAGGCAGAGAGACAGAGGGAAGATGAGAGAAGTATCGTGAGGTGCAGGGGCAAACTCAGAAGAGAGAGGCGCAGGGAGCTAGAGAGCGAGATCGATAGAGACTTTCAGAGGGAGCGCCCTGCTCCAATAGGCAGTGTCCTTTTGAGCAGGACGGGATAGTTTGGAGGGGGCTTGGACTGGGCCAGAACAGCATGGCCAGGCTGTCCATGCAAGTGGAGCAAGGGAGCACTGAGACGGTTTTTGTCCTGTATTGACTGCTTGCTTTGGAGGTGGGTTGCATAGGCTCCTTCCTTTTTTGGCACCTCACAATGCTCTTCGTGCCATGCGGTGGTCACCTTGATTTGCAGAGTGCACCTGCCCGACTGGCACGAGTCGTGGAACTGGGCGTTCCCACAGGGCCTGAGGCCTGGGTGTCTGTCATGTCCTCGGGACTGGAGTTTACACGAAGTTGGTGACAGTGGGAATCCGGGTTCACAAGGACTGTTTTCCTGGTGGCTGACGAAGCAAAGCCCTTCCCCCAGAGAAAGCAGCTCTGCGATCTGGAGCGGACATCTTGGCTAGCGTGTGTCGCACATTCTGCCCCTGCCTGCCCCTTCCCTCAGATTGGAAGGCAGTGAACGATGAGTGGATTGAATCTCCTGGGCGTTCCAGGAGTGGGAAGACACTACGAAAGACAGGGATCCTGTGCATGCACCTTTGGGGTCCGGCTCCCTACCCTCTATGGCTGGAGCCGGGCTCCTGGTGGGTTGGTGGTGAGGCGGAAGCGGTGGGATGCTGCTCCCCAGTGGTACTTTGGTGGCAGACCCCCAGGAGGAGGTTCCAGGCTGCGGCAGGGGTGTAGGCAGGTGATAAAGCAGATGCAGAGTCAGGGGAGGTTGGGAAGCATGGTGACAGTAGGGGGAAAGGAGGGAGCGGGGAAGCCACAAAGGTGTACAGTATGCGGTGGTGGATCACGCCTGTAATCCCAGCACTTTGGGAGGCTGAGGCAGGTGGATCTCGTGGTGAGGAGATCCAGACCAGCCTGGATTACACGGTGAAACCCCGTCTCTACTAAAACTACAAAACATGAGCTGCGCGTGTTGGCAGTCGCCTTTAGTCTCAGGTGCTCGGGAGGCTGAGACAGGAGAATGGCATGAACCCGGGAGGCCGAGCTTGCTATGAGCTGAGATCACGCCATTGCACTCCAGCGTGTGTGACAGAGTGAGATTCCGTCTGGAAGAAAAGAAAGAAAGAAAGAAAGAAAGAAAGAAAGAAAGAAAGAAAGAAAGAAAGAAAGAAAGAAAGAAAGAAAGAAAGAAAGAAAGAAAGA
>NW_012108164.1:307043-315252 GCF_000951045.1 Mandrillus leucophaeus | reverse complement strand
GAGGCAGAAGAATCGCTTGAACCTGGGAGGCAGAGGTTGCAGTAAGCCGAGATCCCACCACTGCACTCCAGCCTGGGCAACAGAGTGAGATTCTGTCTGAAAGAAAGAAAGAAAGAAAGAAAGAAAGAAAGAAAGAAAGAAAGAAAGAAAGAAAGAAAGAGAGAGAGAGAGAGAGAGGGAGGGAGGGAGGGAGGGAGGGAAGGAGGGAGGGAGGGAAAGAGAGAAAGGGAGAAAGAGAGGGGGGAGAAAGGGAGAAAGAGAGAGAGAGAAAGAAAGAAAGAGAGAGAAGAAGGAAAGAGAGAAACAAAGAAAGAAAGAAGGAAAGAAAAAAGAGAGAAAGAAAGAAGGAAAGAAAGAAAGAGAGAGAGAGAAAGAAAGAAAAGAAAGAAAGAAGAAAAGAAAGGAAGGAAAAAAAGAAAGAAAACAATAATGACTACAGCACCTGGTATTCCCAGGTGGTCTCCCATCCAAATACTAACCAAGTCCTACCCTGCTTAGTTTCCGAGATCAGACGAGATTGGGCGTGTTCAAGCTGGTATGGCCATAGACGCTGGCAGAGGCACCTGGCGGCCAGAAGAGCCTGGCCCAGCCATGCCCACAGGATTCCAGCCAGCATCGCCTGCCCGGGGTCTCCGGGCTCATGACGGGACCCCCGAGCCGCTCGCCTATTGCCTTACGCAGCTCCCAAGCTGCCGAACTTCCACTACATAGGGCTCGCTGGGAATAGGAAGTGCTCCAAGGCGTCAGGACCCAGGGCCCACCATCCTGGGCATCCGTCTGGTCCTCCGCCCTTTCAAGGAAGTAGTCTTTTGGATTCCTGGCAGCTCAGGAACTCCTGCAAGGCCCCCTCTTGCCCCACCCAGCCAGAGCCATCAGGGCTGGCCAAGGGCGAAGAGGCAGCCCAGCAGTACGTGGCCTTTTTCTCACAACGCCAACACCTGGGCCTGGGCCTGTGCCTTTGGGGTCCGGCCCCCTGCCCTCCCAAGCTGGATCCAGGCTCCTGGTGGGGTGGTGGCTAGATGGAAGCGGTGAAATGCTGCTGCCCGGTGGCGCTTTGGTGGCGCATCCATACAAGGAGCTCCCTGACTGCGTTGGGGGTGTAGGGGCATGATAAAAGTGGAGCAGAGTCAGGGGAGGTCGAGAAGCATGGAGACAGCAGGGGGAAGGGAGGGAGAGGGGAATCCACAAAAGCCTACAGCCTTCTGGGCGTGGTGGATCATGCCTGCAATCCAGCACTTTGTGTGGCTGAGGCATGTGGATCACCTAGTCAGGAGATCCAGACCACCCTTGCTAACATGGTGAAACAACATCTCTACTAAAACTACAAAATATGAGCTGGGCGTGGTGGCCACGCCTGTAATCCCACCTGCTCAGGATGCTTAGGCAGGAGAATGGTGTGAACCCAGGAGAAGGAGCTTTTAGTGAGCCGAGATTGCACCACTGCACTTCAGCCTGGGTGACAGATCAAGACTCCATCTGGAAGAAAAAGGAAGACACAAAGAAACACAGAAAGAAAGGAAGAAAAAAGAAAGAAAGGAAGAAAGAAAGAAAGAGAGAGAGAAAAGAAAGTGAGGCAGAAAGAAAGAAGAAAGAAAGAGAGAAAGAAGGAAAAGAAGTAAAGAAAGAACGATAGAAAGAAAGAAAACAAAGAAAGAAGAAAAGAAGGAAAGAAAGAAAAGAAAGAAGGAAAGAAAGAAAGAGAGAAAGAAAGAAAAGAAAGAAGGAAAGAGAGAAAGAAAAGAAATAAAGAAAGAAGGACAGAAAGAGAAAGAAAGAAAGAATGAAAGAAAACAAAAGAAGAAAGAAAGGGAAAAAGGAAAGAAAAAAGAAAGAAAGAAGGAAAGAAAGAGAGAGAAATAGTGAAAGAAAAGAAAGAAAGAAGGAAAGAAAGAAGAGAAAGAGAGAAAGAAAACAAGGAAAGAAAGAGAGAGAGAAAGGAAGAAAGAAAGAAAAAAAGAAAGAAGGAAAGAAAGAAAGGAAAGAAAGTAACAAGGAAAGAGAGAAAGCAAAAAAGAAGAGAGAGGAAGAGAAGGGAGGAAAGGAAGGTGGAAAAGAAAGACAAGGAAGAAAGCAAAAAAGCCTACAGCACCCGGTATTCACAGGTGGTCTCCCATCCAAGAATTAACCAGGCCAGCTTCTGAGATCAGACAAGATCGGGCACGTTCAGGGTGGTATGGCCGTACACGCTGGCAGAGGCGCCTTGCTGCCCCAAGAGCCCAGCCCAGCTATGTCCGCTGGCTTCCACCTGGCACTGCCAGCCCAGGACCGCCGGGCTCAAATGAGGATCTCTGAGCCACTCGCTTGAGGCCTTTCCCCAGCTCCCGAGATTCCAAGGTTCCACCATGTCGGGCCTGCTCATAACATGGAGCACTCTGAGGCGTCAGGGCCCAGGGCCCACAATCCTGGGACATAGCCTGATCCTCTGCCCTGTCGCAGAGGTATACTTATGGATCTGTGGCAGCTCAGGAGCTCCTGCGAGGTCCCCTCTTGTCCCACCCAGCCAGAGCCGTCAGGGCTGGCCAAGGGTGAAGAGGCGGCCTAGCGGCATGTGGCGTTTTTCTCACAATGCCAACACCAGTGACTGCATCTTTAGGGTCCAGCCCCCTGCCCTCCCAGTCTGGAGCCGGGCACCTGGCAGGGCGATGGCTAGGCATTAGTCATGGAATGCTGCTGCCCAGTGGTGCTTTGGTGGCACACCCCCAGAAGGAGATCCCCAGATGCGGTGGGGGTGTAGGGGCATGATGATGGTGGAGGAAAGTCAGGGGAGGTTGGGAATCATGGCAACAGTAGGGGGAAGGGAGGGAGGAGGGAAGTCACAAAAGCCTGCACCAGGTCGGGCGCAGTGGATCACGTCTGTAATCCCAGGACTTTGGGATTCTTTTGGATCCCTGTCCATTCAGAAACTCCTGAGAGGTCCCTTCTTGCCACACCCACCCAGAGCATCCCAGGGCTCATGATTCTGGGACCCCATCCGGTACTCCACCCTGTCTTTTGGTACCTGGCCGCTCAGGAGCGCTGTGATGGGTTTTCTCTTGGATTTATTGCTTGCTTTGGAGGTGGGTTTCGTAGGCTCATTCCTTTGTTGGCACCTCCCTGTGCTCTTGGAGCAGTGCGGTGGGCCCGTTGATTTGCAGAGTGCGCCAACCCGTTTGGTGGGAGCTGTGGCACCAGGTGTGCCCACGGGGTCTGAGGCCTGGGTCTCCGGCATGTCCTCAGGACTGGAGTTTACAAGAAGTAGGTGAAAATGTGAATCTGGGTGCAAAAGGGACTGTGTTCCTGGTGGCTGGCAAAGCAATGTCCTTCCCGCGGATAAAGCAGCCCCTGCTTTCTGGAGCAGAAGTCTTGGCTGGCGTGTGTGGCACCCGCTGACCCTGCCTGTCCCTTCCCCTGGTTTGGAAGGTTGTGGTGGTGCCCAATGTGTGGATGGAATCGCATGGGCATTCCGGGAGTGGGAAGGCACCGCGAGCAGCAGGGAACCAGCGCCTGCACATTTGGGTCCTGTCCCCTGCTCTCCGGGCTGGAGCTGGGCTCCTGGAAAGGCAGCAGCGAGGTAGAAGTGGTGCGATGCTGCTGCCCGGTTGTGCTTTGGTGGTGGACACCCAGGAGGAGGTACTTGTCTGTGGCAGGGGTGCAGGCGGGTGATATAGAGGAAGCAGTCTATATCAATCGAGAGAGACAGGGTAGGGGGAGAGGGAAAGAGACAGACAGAGAGACAGAGAAAGAGAGAGGGACAGAGAAAGAGAGAGAGATAGAGAGACAGAAGGAAGGCAAGAGAAGTAGCACGAGGTGCAGGGACAAACCCAGAAGAGAGAGGGGGAGTGAGCTAGAGAGTGAGAGCAATAGAGTCTTGGAGAGGGAGCACCCTGCTGAGGTAGGCAGAGCCCTTTTGAGTAGGCCTGGATAGGCTGGAGGGGGCTTGGGCTGGGGCAGAACAAGGTGGCCAGGCCGTCCATGCGAGAGGAGCATTGGAGTGCTGAGACGGGCTTTGTCTTGGATTAATTTCCTGCTTTGAAGGTGGGTTTCACAGTCTCCTTTCTTTGTTGGCACCTCCCTGTGCTCTTTGTGTGGTGCCGTTAGTCCCTCGATTTACAAAGTGCACCAGCCCATTTTGTGGGAGCTGTGGCAACGGGCGTGCCAATGGGGCCCGAGGCCTGGGTCTCTGGCGTGTCCTCGGGACTGGAGTTTACACAAAATTTGTGGCAATGGGAATCTGGGTGCACAGGGACTGTTTTCCTGGTGACTAGCAAAGCAAAGTCATTCCCTTGGATAAAGCAGCCCCTGCGTTCTCGAGAGGAAGTCTTGGCCGACGTGTGTGGCACCCGCTGCCCCGGCCCACCCCTTCCCCCAGTATGGAAGTTTGCGGTGGTGCCCGATGAGTGGACTGAACCACCTGGGCGTTCTGGGAGAGGGAAAGCACCGTGAACAGCAGGGAATCCACACCTGCGCCTTTGGTGTCCTGACCTCTTCCCCCACCGCCCCCCCCCCGAGGTGGAGCCGGTCTCCTGGCGGAGTGGCCGTGATGCGGAAGCGCTGGGATGCTGCTGCCGGGTGGTGCTTTGATGGCAGATCCCCAGAAGGAGGTCCCCGGCTGTTTCGGGCATGTAGGTGGGCGATAAAGGTGGAGCATAGTCAGGGGAGGTTGGGAAGCGTGGTGACAGTAGGCAAAGGGAGGGAGGGGAGAAGCCACAAAAGCCTACAGCAGGCTGGGGGTGGTGAATCACGCCTGTTATCCCAGCACTTTGGGAGGCCGAGACAGGTGGATCATGAGCTCAGGAGATCCAGACCAGACTGGCTAACGCAGTGAAACCCCATCTCTACTAAAACTACAAAACATGAACCCAGCATAGGGGTGGGCGCCTGTAGTCCCCGCTGCTCGGGATTCTGAGGCAGGAGAATGGCATGAATGCATGAGGCAGAGATAGCCATGAGCCGAGATCACACCACTGCACTACACGCTTGGTGATAGAGTGAGACTCCATCTGGAAGAAAAAGAAGGAAAGAAAGAAAGAAGAAAGGAAGGAAAGAAGGAAGGAAGGAAGGAGGAAAGAAAGAAAGAGAGAAAGAAGGAGAGAGAGAAAGAAAGAACGGAAAGAAAGAAGGAAAGAAAGAAGAAAGAAAGAAAGAAAGAAGGAAGAAAAAAGAAAGAAGGAAAGAAAGAAGTAAGAAAGAAAGAAAGAAGGAAGAAAAAAGAAAGAAGGAAAGAAAGAAAAGAAAGAAAGAAGAAAGAAAGAAAAAAGGAAAGAAACAGAGAAAGAAAGAAAGGAAAGAAAGAAGAGAGAAGGAGAGAAGGAAAGAAATGAATGTAGAAAAGAAAGAAAGACAAGAAAGAAAACAAAAACCCTACAGCACCTGGTATTCCCACGCAGTCCCCCATCCAGGTACTAACCAGGCCCGACCCTGCTTATCTTCTGAGATCAGATGAGATCTTGCACATTAGGGGGGATCCCTGGCCACTCAGGAACTCCTGCGAGGCCCCCTCTTGCCCTACCACCCAGAGTTGTCAGGACTGGCGAAGATCGAAGAGGCTGCCCAGACGCAGCTGGCCTTTTCCTCACAATGCCCCAACCACGGTCACTTGTTACGACCAAGAACCGGCCGGTGGGCAAGAAGGCGTGGGTGGTTGGGGGTTGGGGGATGCTCTGCTTTGCCCCAGGCTGGCACTAGAGCCAGCAGCCCGATCCCCGGTGAAAGGGGCTGAGAGAAACCCAGACACACTGCACCACCACCAGGAGAAAATGCACAGCCCCACACACAGACACACCCGGGCGCTCTCGCACGGGAACCCACACACGCGCGAGTGCAGGCACGTGCACACACACACACACATATGCATGCACACATGCATGGCTCAAAGGAGAGCAAGGAAGAGATGGATGCAGAGATTGAAACCAAGGGAGGGAGAGAGATAGCGATTGAGAGAGACAGGGGAGGGGGAGAGGGATAGAGACATAGAGAGAGACAGAGAAAGAGAGAGGGACAGAGAAAGAGAGAGAGACAGAGAGACAGAGGGAAGGCGACAGAAGGAGTACGAGGTGCAGGGGAAAACCCAGAAGAGTGAGGGGTTGGGAGCTAGAGGGCAACAGTGACAGATCCATGGAGAGAGAGTTCCCTGTTCCTTAAGGCAGGGCCCTTCTGAGCAGGCCAGGATAGGGTGGAGGGGAGTTGGGCTGGTCCAGAGGAGGGTGACCAGGCCGTCCATGCGAGACGAGCAACAGAGCGCTGAGAGGGGTTTGTCTTGGATTAATTGCTTGCTTTGGAGATGGTTTTCGTAGGCGGCTTCCTTTGTTGGTACCTCCATGTGCTCTTAGTGCGATTCGGTGGGCCCCTTGATTGGCAGATTGCACCTTCGTGTTTGGTGGGAGCCGTGGGGACAGGCGTGCCCACGGAGCCCGAGGGCTGGGTCTGTGGAGTGTCCTTGGGACTGGAGTTTACATGAAGATGGTGGCGATGGGAATCCAGGTGTACAGGAACTGTTTTCCTGGTGGCTGGTGAAGCAATGTCTTTCCCCCAGATAAAGCTGCCCCTGCATTCTGGAGCTGAGGTCTTGGCTGGCATGTGTGGCACCTGCTGCCACTGCCCACCCCTTTCCCCAGTTTGAAAGTTTGCAATGGTGCCCACTGAGTAGGTTGAATCTCCTGGTTATTCCAGGAGCGGGAAGGCATGGTGAATGGTAGGGAACCCGCGCCTCCACCTTTAGTGTTCGTACCCCTGCCCTCCCGGACTGGAGCCGGGCTCCTAGTAGTGCAGTAGTGAGGTGGGAGCAGTGGGATTCTGATGTCTGGAGGTGCTTTGGTGGCGGACCCCCAGGAGGAGGTCTCCGGCTATGGCGGTGGTGTAGGCGGGCAATAAAGGGGGAACAGAGTCAGGGGAGGTTGGGAAGCAGGGAGAGAGAGAGAGAGGGAAGGCAACAGAAGTAGCAGGAAGTTAAGGGGCAGACACAGAAGAGAGAGTGGGAGGGAGCTAAAGAGCGAGAGTGATAGAGGCTTGGATATGGAGCGCCCTGTTCTGGTAGGCATGGCCCTTTTGAGCAGACTGGGATAGGGTGGAGTGGGGTTGGACTGGGCCAAAACAGGGTGGCCGGGCCGTCCATGCAAGAGGAGCAACGCAGCACTGATACGGATGTTGTCTTGGATTAATGGCTTATTTTGGAGGTGGGTTTCCTAGGCTCCTCGCTATGTTGGCACTTCCCTGTGCTCCTGGTGGAGTGCATTGGGCCCCTACATTTGCAGAGTTCACCCGTCCATTTGGCAGGAGCCGTGGCTCTGGGCATACCCACGTTGCCCAAGGCCTGGGTCTCTGGCATGTCCTCGGGACTGGAGTTTACACGAAGTTGGTAGCAATGGAATCTGGGTGCACAGGGACTGTTTTCCTGGTGGCTGGCAAAGCAATGTCCTTTCCCCGGATAAAGAGGCCCTTGCATTCTGGAGCGGTGGTCTTGGTTGGCGTGTGTGGCACCTACTGCCCCTGCCCACCCTTTCCCCCTCTTTGGAAGGTTGCGGTGGTGCCCAATGAGTGCATTGAATCTCCTGGGCATTCCGGGAGTTGGAAGGCACCGCCAATGGCAGGGAACCTGCGCCTGTACCTTTATGGTCTGCCCCCTGACCTCCCGGGATGTACCCAGGCTCATGGCATGGTGGCAGTGAGTTGTAAGTGGTGGGACGCTGATGCCCAGATGTGCTTTGGTGGCGGATCCCCAAGAGGATGTCCCCAGCTGCAGCAGTGTTGTAGGTGGGGGATAAAGTGGGACCAGAATGGGGGAAGTTGGGAAGCATGGCAACAGTAGGGGAAAGGGAGGGATGGTTGAAGCCACAAAAGACTACAGCAAGCCAGGCTCCGTGGATCATGGCTGCAACCACAGCACGTGCGATTCCGAGGAGTGTGGATCATGAGGTCAGGAGATCCAGACCAGCCTGGCTAACACGGGGAAATCTTGTCTCTGCTACTAACACTACAAAACATGAGGCCGGCGTGGGAGCAGGCATCTATAGTCCATGTTGCTCAGGAGGCTGAGACAGGAGAGTGGCGTGAACATGAGAGATGGAGCTTGAAGTGAGCCAAGATCACGCCACTGCACTCCAACTTGGGTGATAGAGTGAGACTCTGTCTGGAAGAAGAGAGAGAGAGAGAGAGAGAGACAGAAAGAAAGAAAGAAAGAAAGAAAGAAAGAAAGAAAGAAAGAAAGAAAGAAAGAAAGAAAGAAAGAAAGAAA
>NW_012108164.1:302474-306993 GCF_000951045.1 Mandrillus leucophaeus | reverse complement strand
AGAAAGAAAGAAAGAAAGAAAGAAAGAAAGAAAGAAAGAAAGAAAGAAAGAAAGAAAGAAAGAAAGAAAGAAAGAAAGAAAGAAAGAAGAAAAGAAAGAAAGAGAGAAAGAAAGAAAGAGGAAAGAAAGAAGAGAGAGAAGGAAAGAAAGGAATGTAGAAAAGAAAGAAAGACAAGAAAGAAAGACAAGAAAGAAAGCAAAAAATCCTACAGCACCGAGTATTCCCAGGTGGTCTCCCATTCAAGTACTAACAAGGCCCAACCCTGCTTAGCTTCCAAGATCAGAGGAGGTCTCGTGCATTCAGGTTGGTATGGCCATAGATGCTGGCAGGGGCGCCTGGCCTCCACAAGAGCCCAGGCCAGCCATGCCTGCCGGCTTCCAGCCGGTACCACCAGCCTGGGGCCTCTGGGCTTGTATCAGGACCCTGGAGCTGCTACTAAACAGGCAGGACCCTGATTAGCTTCCAAAAAGAGACTACATTGAGCACGTTCAGGGTTCTATGCCCATAGACAGCAGAGGCGCCTGGCTGTCCCAAGAGCCGGTCCCAGCCATGCCCAACAACTTCCAATTGGCACCGCCAGCCCGGGCCCGTTGGGCTCATATTAGGACACGCGAGGTGCTCGCCTGTGACCTTCCACCGGCTCCCGAGCTCCTGAGCTTCCACCATGTCAGGTCTGCTGATAATAGGGAGCCCTCTGAGGCGTCAGGGCCCAGGGCCCACAATCCTGGGACACACTCCGGTCCTCTGCCCTGTCGCAGAGATATTCTTTTGGATTCCTGGCGGCTCAGGAGCTCCTGCGAGGACCCCTCTTGCCCCACCCAACCAGAGCTCATGGCCGGCCAAGGGTGAACATGCAGTCCAGCGGCGTGTGACATTTTTCTCACAATGCCAACACCAGCCCATGTGCTTTGGGGTTCCGACCCCCTGTCCTCTCAGGGTGGAGCCAGGCACCTGGCGGGGTGACGACTAGGCATTAGTGGTGGAATGCTGCTGTTCCACCAGTGGTGGTGCTTTCGTGGCACAGCCCCAGAAGGAGGTCCCCGGAGGTGGTGGGGGTGTAGGGGCATGATGATGGGGGAGCAGAGTCAGGGGACGTTGGGAATCATGGTGACAGTAAGGGGAAGGGAGGGAGGGGGGAAGTCACAAAAGCCTACAGCAGGCCCAGGACGGTGGATCATGTCTGTAATCACAGGACGTTGGGATGCCGAGGGGGGTGTATCACGAGGTCAGGAGATCTAGACCAGTCTCGCTAACACGGTGCAGTCCTGGCTTACACAGTGAAACCCCGTCTCTACTAAAACTGCAAAACATGAGCCTGGCTTGCTGGCGGACGCCTGTAGTTTCAGCTCCTCTGGAGGCTGAGGCAGGAGAATGGCATGAACTCGGGAGGCGGAACTTGCCATGAGCCTAGATCGCGCCACTGCACTCCAGCCTGGGTGACAGAGCAAGACTCCATCTGGAAGAAAAAGACAGAAAAGAAAGAAAGAAAGAAAGGAAAGAAAGAAGGAACGCAAAAGAAAGAAAGAAAGAAAGAAAGAAAGAAAGAAAGAAAGAAAGAAAGAAAGAAAGAAAGAAAGAAAGAAAGAAAGAAGGAAGGAAGGAAGGAAGGAAGGAAGGAAGGAAGGAAGGAAGGAAGGAAAAGAGGGAGGGAAGGAAGGAAGGAAGGAAGGAAAGAAGGAAGGAGAAAGAAAAAGAAAAAAGGAAAGAAAGAAGGAAAGAAAGAGAAAGAAAAGAATGGAAGAAAGAAAGAGAGAGAAAGGAAGAAAGAAAGAAAGAAAAGAAAGAAAGAAGGAAAGAAAGAGAGAAAGGAAAGAAAGAGAGAAAAACAAGAAAAGAAAGAAAGGATTAAAGAAAGAAAGAGAGAAAGATGGAAATAAAGAATGAAAGACAGAAAGAGAGATACAATAAAGAAAGAAAAGAAAGAAAGAAGGAAAGATAGAAGGAAGTAAGAAAGAAAGAGGAGAAAGAAAGAGAGAGAGAGAAATAATGAAAGAAAAGAAAGAAAGAAAGAAGAAAGAAAGAGAGAAACAAAGAAAGAAAGATAGAAAGAAAGAAAGTCAGAAAGAAAGGGAAAGAGAGGAAAAGAAAGAAAAGAATGAAGGAAAGATAGAAGACAGAAAGTAAGAGAGAAAGAAAAGTAAGAGAGAAAGAAAGAGAGAAAGAAAAGAAAGAAAGAATGAAAGAAACAAAGAAGAGAGAGAGAAAAAGGAAGAGAGTAAGGTAGAAAAGAAAGAAAGAAAGGAAGGAAGGAAGGAAGGAAGGGAGCGAGCCAAAAACCTACTGCACCCTGTATTCCCAGACAGTCTCCCATCCAAGTACTAAAAAGGCCCGACTCTGCTTAGCTTCCCAGAACAGACGAGATTCGGCGCGTTCAGGGTGGTATGGCCGTAGACGCCAGCAGAGGTGCCTGGCTGTCCCAAGAGCCCAGCCCAGCCATGCCCACCAGCTTCCAGCCAGCACCCCCAAGCTGGGTCCGGTGAGCTCAGATTGGGACCCCTGAGGCACTCGCCATGTCTTTACCCCGCTTCCCGAGCTCCCGAGCTTCCACCACATTGGGCCCACTCATAACAGGGAGCACTCTGAGGAGTCAGTGCCTGGGTCCACTTTCTTGGGATCCCGTCCAGTCTTCCACCCCGTAGCGGAGGTATTCCATTGGATTGTTGGCTGCTCAGGAGCTCCTGCAAGGCCCCCTCTTGCCCTAACCAGCCAGAGCCATCGTGACTCGCCAAGGGCGAACAGGCGACTGAGCAGCGTGTGGACTTTTTCTCACAACACCAACACCATGGTCGTTTATCCCGACCAAGACCCGGCCTGTGGTCAAGAGGGTGTGGAGGGTTCGGGGTTGGGTGATAGCCCTGCTTTGCCCCAGGCTGGCAGTAGAGCCCTCAGCCTTATCTCCAGCGAGGAGGGTTGAGAGAAACCCAGACACGCCACCACCACCAGGAGCAAATCCACAGACACACCCGGGCTCCCGCACGAGGGATCCCATACATGTGTGGGCGCGCACACACACACACACACACATGCATGCACACACAAACAGCTTGAAGGACAGTAAGGAAGAGATAGTTGGAGAGATTGAAACTGAAGGAGGGAGTGAGACATCCATCGAGAGAGACAGGGGAAAGGGAGAGGGAAAGAGACAGACAGAGATTCAGAGAAAGAGAGTGGGACAGAGAGAGACAGAGAGACAGAAGGAAGGTGTCAGAAGTAGTGGGAGGTGCAGGGGCAAACCCAGAAGAGAGAGGGGGAGGGAGCTAGACAGCGAGAGAGATAGAGGCATGGAGAGGGAGCACCCTGCTCCGGTAGGCAGGGCCCTTTTGAGCAGACAGGGATAGGGTCAAGAGGGCTTGGGCTGGGCCAGAACCAGGTGGCCAGGCTGTCCATGCGAGAGGAGCAGCGCAGTGCTGATACGGATGTCGTCTTGGATTAATTGCTTGTTTTGGAGGTAGATATCTTAGGCTCCTGCCTTTGTTGGCAACTTCCTGTGCTCTTGGTGCAGTGCGGTGGGTCCCTTGATTTGCAGAGTACGCCTGCCTCTTTGATGGGAGCCATGGCATTAGGCATGCCCACGAGGCCCGTGGCCTTGGTCTCTGGTGTGTCCTCGGGACTGGAGTTAACAAGATTGTGACAATGGGAATCTGGGTGCACAGGGAGAGTTTCCCTGGTGGCTGGCGAAGCAATGTCCCTCCACCAGATAAAGCAACCCCTGCTTTCTGGAACGGAGGTCATGGCTGACCCGTGTAGCACCCGCTGCCCCTGCCTGCCTCTTCCTCTGGTTTGAAAGGTTACAGTGGTGCCCGATGAGTGTATTGCATCACCTGGGCGTTCCGGGAGCAGGAAGGCATCACGAACAGCAGAAAACATGCACCTATGCCTTTGGGGTCCGGCCCCCTCCCTCCTGCATTGGAATCAGGCTCCTGGCAGGTGGCAGTGAAGCAGAAGCGCTGGGATACTGCTGCCTGGTGGTGCCTTGGTGGCGACCCCGCGGTAGGAGGTCCCTGGCTGCAGCGGGAGTGTAAGGGGACCATAAATGGGGAGCACGGTCAGGGGAGGTTGGGAAGCATGGCGACAGTAGGGGGAAGGGAGGGAGGGGGAAAGCCACAAAAGCCTACAGCAGGCTGGGCATGGTGGATCACACCTGTAATCCCAGCACTTTGGGAGGCCAAGGCGGGTGGATCACAAGATCAGGAGATCCAGACCAGCCTGGCTTACACAGTGACACCGCATCTGCACAAAACTACAAAACATGAGCCGGGCATGGTGGCGGGCGCCTGTAGTCCCAGCTGCTCGAGAGGCTGAGGAAGGAGAATGGCGTGAACCCAGGAGGCAGAGCTTGCAGTGAGCCGAGATCGTGCCACAGCACTCCACCCTGGGTGACAAAGTGAGACTCCCTCTGGAAGAAAAGGAAAGAAGGAAGGCAGGAAGAAAGAAAGAAAGAAAGAAAGAAAGAAAGAAAGAAAGAAAGAAAGAAAGAAAGAAAGAAAGAAAGAAAGAAAGAAAGAAAGAAAGAAAGAA
>NW_012108164.1:292146-302424 GCF_000951045.1 Mandrillus leucophaeus | reverse complement strand
AAAGAAAGAAAGAAAGAAAGAAAGAAAGAAAGAAAGAAAGAAAGAAAGAAAGAAAGAAAGAAAGAAAGAAAGAAAGAAAGAAAGAAAGAAAGGGAAAGAAAGAGAGAGAGAGAGAGAGAGAGGGAGGGAGGGAGGGAGGGAGGAAGGAAGGAAGGGAGAGAAAGAAAGAGAGAGAGAAAGAGAGAAAGAAAGAAAAAAGAAAGAAGAAAGAGAGAGAAAGAAAAGTAGAAAGAAAGAACACAAGAGAGAAAGGAAGGAAGGAAGGAAGAAAGAAGGAAAGAAAGAAAGAAAAAAGAAAGAATGAAAGAAGAGAGAGAGAGAAGGGAAGAAAGGAAGGTAGAAAAGAAAGAAAGACAAGAAAGAAAACAAAAAAGCCTACAGCAACCAGTGTTCCCAGGCGGCCTCCCATCCAAGTACTAACCAGGCCCAATGCTGCTTAGCTTCTAGAGATCATACGAGCTCAGGTGCGTTCAGGTTGGTAGGTCCGTAGACGCCAGCATAGGTGCCTGGCTGCCCTAAGAGCCCAGCCCATCCATGCCCGCCTGATTCCAGCCAGCACCGCCAGCCCAGGGCCGCCGGGCTTGTATCGGGACCCCAGAGACGATCGACAGCAGCCTTCCCATGGCTTCTGAACTGCCGAGTTTCCAACACATCAGACCCTCTAAGAACAGGGAGTGCTCTGAGGCTTCAGGGCGCAGGGAAAATGATCCTGGAACCCCGTCTGATCCTTCACCCTGTCGCGGAGATATTCTTCTGGATACCTGGCCGCTCAGTAGCTCCTGCGAGGACCCCTCTTGATCCACCAAATCAGAGCCATCAGGGCTGTCCAAGGGACAACAGCCGGACACGTCTCACATGGTCTTTCTCTCACACCGCCCCCACCACAGTTGCTTGTCAAAACCAAGACCCGGCCAGTGGGCAAGAGAGCGTGGGGGGTTGTGGGTTGCGGGATGGCCCTGGTTTGCCCCAGGTTGGCACTAGGTCCAGCAGCCTGATCCCCGGCGAGAGGGGCTGAGAGAAACCCAGACACACCCCACCACCACCAGGAGCAAATCCACAGCCCAACACACAGACACACATGGACACACGTGCACAGTAAATTGCACGCATGTGAGCACACACACTGACACACGCATACACACACACGCACACACACAAGTGCACACACACACAAATGACTTGAAGGAGATCAAGGAAGAGATGGATGGAGAGATTGAAATCGAGGGAGGGAGAGATACAGTGATTGAGAGAGACAGGGGAAGTGGAGAGGGAAAGAGATGGACAGAGAGGTGGAGAAAGAGAGAGGGACAGAGAAAGAGAGAGAGACAGAGAGACAGAGGGAAGGTGACAGAAGTAGCGTGAGGTGCAGGGGCAAATCCAGAAAAGAGAGGCACAGGGAGGTAAAGAGCGAGATCGATAGAGCCTTGGAGAAGGAGCACCCTGCTCTGGTAGGCAGGGTCCTTTTGAGCAGGCCATTGGACTGGGCCAGAACAGGGTGGACAGGCCGTCCATGCAAGAGGAGCAACAGAGCGCCTAGAGGGGTTTTGTCCTGGATTAATTACTTGCTTTGGAGGTGCGTTTCCTAGGCTCTTTCCTTTATTGGCATCTCGTAATGTTCTTGGTGCGGTGCGGTGGTCACATTGATCTGCAGAGTGCGCCCGCCCGATTGGCAGGAGCCATGTCACTGGGCGTGCCCACTGGTCCTGAGGCCTGGGTCTCTGGTGTGTCCTTGGGACTGGAATTTACACGAAGTTGGTGGCAATGAGAATCTGGGTGCACAGCAACTGTTTTCCCAGTGGATGGTGAGGCAATGTCCTTCTCCCAAATAAAGCAGCCCTGCATTCTGGAGCAGAGGTCTTGGCTAGCGTGTGTGCCACCCGCTGCCCCTGCCCTCCCCTTCCCCCAAATTGGAGGGCAGCGAACGATGAGTAGACTGAATCACCTGGGTATTCCAGAGCAGGAAGGTACCATGAATGGCAGGGAACCCGCACCTGTACAGGCTCCTGACGGGTCGGCGGCAAGGTGGAAGTAGTGGGATGCTGCTTCCCAGTGGTGTTTTGGTGGAGGACCCCCAGGAGGAGGTCCCTGGCTGTGGCGGGGGTGTAGGCAGGCCATAAAGTGGGAGCAGAGTCAGGGGAGGTTGGGAAGCATGGCGACAGTAGGGGGAAGGGAGGGAGGGGGAAAGCCACAAAAGCCTACAGTATGTGGTGGATCATGCCCGTAATCCCAGCACTTTGCGAGGCCGAGGCGGGTGGATCACGAGGTCAGGAGATCCAGACCAGCCTGGCTAACATGGTGAAACCCCGTCTCTACTGAAACTACAATATATGAGCCGGGCATGCTGGAGGGCGCCTATAGTCCCAGGCAGTCGGGAGGCTGAGGCAGGAAAATGGTGTGAACCTGGGATGCCGAGCATGCAGTGAGCTGAGATTGCGCCACTGCACTGCAGCCTGGGTGACAGAGCAAGACTCTGTCTGGAAGAAAAAAAGAAAAAAAGAAAGAAAAGAAAAGAAAAGAAAAGAAAAGAAAAGAAAGAAAGAAAGAAAGAAAGAAAGAAAGAAAGAAAGAAAGAAAGAAAGAAAGAAAGAAAGAAAGAAAGAAAGAAAGAAAGGAAGGAAGACAGGAAGAAGAAGGGAAGAAGGGAAGAAGGGAAGAAGGGAGGGAAGAAGGGAAGGAAGGAAGGAAGGAAGGAAGGAAGGGAGGAAGAAAGGAAGAAGAGACAGAGAAAGAAAGAAAGGAAGGTAGAAAAGAAAGAAAGTGAAGAAACAAAGCAAAAAGGCCTGCAGCACCCAGTATACCCAGATGGTCTCCCATCCAAGTACTAACCAGGCCCGACACCACTTAGCTTCCGAGATCCGACGAGATCGGGCGAGTTCAGTGTGGTATGGCCATAGACGCCAGCAGTGGTGCCTGGCTGCCCCAAGAGCCCGGCCCAGCCATGCCCGCCAGCTTCTAGCCAGTGCCACCAGCCCGGAGCACCCGGGTTTGGATCTGGACCCCCAAGCAGCTGGCCCGCTGCCTTCCCCCGGCTCTGGAGTTCCCGAGTTTCCACCATGTCAGGCCGGCTCGGAACAGGGAGTGCTCCGAGGTGTCAGGGTCCAGGGTCCACGATTCTGGGACACTGTCCTGCCCTCTGCCCCTTCACGGAGGTATTCTTTTGGATCCCTGGCCACTCAGGAAGTCCTGCAAGACCCCCACTTGAAGCACCCACACAGAGCCATCAGGACTGGCCAAGTTCGAACAGCCTGCTCAGTCGCACGTGACCTTTTTCTCACAAAGCCCCAACCACGGTCGCTTGTTCTGACCAAGACCTGGCTGGTGGGCAAGAGGACGTGGGGGGTTCGGGGTTGGGGAATGCTCTCCTCTGCCCCAGGCTGGCACTAGACCTGGCAGCCTGATCCCCCGCGAGAGGGGCTGAGAGAAAACCAGACACACCCCACCACCACAGGGAGCAAATCTACAGCCCCAGACAGACACACCTTGGCGCTCATGCGTGGGAACCCACACACGCGCGAGCACAGGTACACAGACACACACACACACACACACATGCACGCACACACAAACGGCTTGAAGTAGAGCAATGAAGAGATGGATGGAGAGATTGAAACTGAGGGAAGGATAGAGACAGCAATCGAGAGAGACAGGGGAGCGGAGCAGGGAAAGAGTCATACAGAGAGGCAGAGAAAGAGAGAGGGACAGAGAAAGAGAGAGAGACAGAGAGACAGAGTGTAGGTGACAGAAATATCGCAAGTTGCGGGGCAAATCCAGAAGAGAGAGGGGTTGGGAGGTAGACAGAAAGAGTGATAGAGCCTTGGAGAGGGAGCGCCCTGTTCAATTAGGCAGGGACCTTTTGAGCAGGCCGGGATAGGGTGGAGGTGGCTTGGGCTGGACCAGAACAGGATGGCCAGGCCGTTCATGTGAGAGGAACATGGAAGCACTGTGACAGGTTTTCCCTTGGATTAATTGCTTGCTTTGGAGGTGGGTGTTGGAGGCTCCTTCTTTGTTGGCACCTCCCTGTCCTCTTGGTGCTGTTCAGTGGGTCGCTTAATTTGCAGAGTTGCCCACTCGTATGGAAGGAGCCGTGGCACTGGGTGTGCCCACGGGGCCCAAGGGCTGGGTCTCTCGCATGTCCTTGGGACTGGAGTCTACACGAAGTTTGTGGCAATGGGTATCGGGGTGCACAGGGACTATGTTCCTGGTGGCTGGGAAAGCAATGTCCTTCCCCTGGATAAAGCGGCCCGTGCGTTCTGGAGCAGAGGTCTTTTCTGGCGTGTGTGGCATCTGCTGCACCCGCCCGCCCCTTCCCCAGGATTGGAAGGTTGCAATGGCACCGGATGAGTGGATTGAATCACCTGGGCATTCTGGGAGCGGGAAGGCACATCGAACAGCAGGGAAACTGCGTCTGCCCCATTATTGTCCCGCCCCCTGCACTCCCGGGATGGACTCGGGCTCCTGGCTTGGTGGTGGCCAGGCAGAAGTGGTGGGAGGCTGCTGCCTGGTTGTGCTTTCTTGGCGAACACCCAAGAGGAAGTCCCTGGCTGCGGTAGAGGTATAGGAGTTCCATAAAGTGGGGGCAGAGTCAGGGGAGGTTGGGAAACATGTCTACAGTAGGAGAAAAGGAGGGAGAGGGGAAGCCACAAAAGCCTTCAGCAGGCCTGGAATGGTGAATCATACTTGTAATCCCAGCATTTTGAGAATCCAAGGAGAATGGATCACGAGGTCAGGAGACCCAGACAAGCCTGGCTAACATGGTGAAACCCTGTCTCTACTAAAACTACAAAACATGACCCGGGTGTGGTGGCGGGTGCCTGTATTCCCCGCTTCTTGGGAGGCTGAGACAGGATAATGGCGTGAACCCAGGAGGTGGAGCTTGCAGTGAGCCGAGATTGCACCACTGCACTCCAGGCTGGGTGACATTGTGAGATTCCATTTGTAAGAAAAAGAAGGAAAGGAAGAAAGTAAGAAAGAAAGAGAGAGACAGAAAGAAAGAAAAGAAAGGAAGAAGGAAAGAAAGAAAAAGAAAGAAAGAGAGAAAGAAAAGAAAGAAAGAATTAAAGAAAGAAGAAAGAAATTAAGAAAGAAAGACAAGAAGGAAAGAAAGAAGAAAGAAAGAGAGAAAGAAAAAGAAAAACGGAAGAAAGAGAGAGAAAGAAAGAAAAGAAATAAAGGAGACAAAGAAGAAAGTAAGAAAGAAGGAAAGAGGGAAAGAAAGAAAAGTAAGAAGAAATTAAGGAAGGGACAGAGAAATAATGAAAGAAAAGGAGGAAACAAGAAAGAAGAGAGAAAGAAAGAAAGAAGAAAGAAAGAAAGAAGGAAAGAAAGAAAGAAAGAAGATAGAAAGAAAGAAAGAAAGAGGGAAGAGAGAGAGAATGGAAGAAAGGAAGGTAGAATGGAAAGAAAGACAAGAAAGCCTACAGCACCCGGTATTTCCAGGCAGTCTCCCACCCAAGTACTAACCAGTCATGACCCTGCTTAGCTTCCGAGATCAGACGAGATCGGGCAAGTTCAGGGTGATATGGCCAAACATGCCAGCAGAGGCACCTGGGTGCCCCAAGAGCCCAGCCCAGCAATGTCCGCCGGCTTCCAGTTGGCACTGCCAGCCCGGGGCCTCTGGGCTTCTATCGGGACCCCCAAACCACTTGACCACAGCCATCCCCTGGCTCCTGACCTCCCAAACTTCCACCACGTTAGCCTGCTTGGAACAGGGAGTGCTCCAAGGCATCAGGGCCAAGGGCCGATGATCCTGGGACTCTGTCTGGTCCTCAACCCTGCCATGGCATCATTCTTTTGGATCCCTGGCCGCTCAGGAGCGCCTATGAGGCCCCCTCTTGCCCCAACCACCCAGCGCCGTCTGGGCTGGCGACGTGTGAACAGCCAGTCCAGCTGCGTGTGGTCTTTTTCCCACAACTCCCCCACCATGGTAGCTTGTCCCGACCAAGATCTGGCCAGTGAGCAAGATGGCGTGGGCTGTTGGGGGTTGGGAGAAGGCCCTGCTTTGCCCCGGGCTGGCACTACAGCCGGCAATCTGATCCCCACCAGGAGGGGCTGTGGCTCATACACAGACACACACACACGCACACACACATGCACGCACACACAAACGGCTGGAAGTAGAGCAAGGAAGAGATGAATGGAGAGATTGAAACCGAGGGAGGGAGAGAGACAGCAAGCAAGAGAGGGAAAGAGACAGACCAAGATTCAGAGAAACAGAGAGGGACAGAGAAAGAGAGAGAGACAGAGATACAAAGGGAAGGTGACAGAAGTAGCGCAAGGTGCAGAGGCAAACCCAGAAGAGAGAGGCGGAGGGAGCTAGACAGCTAGAGCGATAGAGCCTTGGAGAGAGAGTGCCCTGCTCCAGTAGGCAGGGCCCTCTTGATCCAGCCGGGTTAGGGTGGAGGGGGCTTGGGCTGGGCCAGAATAGTATGTCAAGGCCGTCCATATGAAAAGAGCAACGCAGCGCTGAGACGGGTTTTGTCATGGATTAATTTCTCTCTTTGTAAGTGGGTTTCATAGTCTCCTTCCTTTGTTGGCACCTCCCTGCGCTCTTGGTGTGGTGCATTGGGCCCCTTGATTAGCTGAGGGCACCCGCCCATTTGGTGGGAGTCGTGGAACCGGGCGTGCCCACTGGGCCCAAGGCCTAGGTCTCTGGCATGTCCTCAGGGCTCTAGTTTACATGAAGTTGCTGGCAGTGGAATCTGGTTGCACAGGGACTGCTTTCCTGGTGGCTGGCAAAGCAATGTCCTTCCTCCAGATAAAGTGGCCCCTGCGATCTGGAGCGGAGTTCTTGGCTGGTGTGTGTGGCACCCGCTGCCCCTGCCTGCCCCTTCCCCTGGACTGGAAGGTTGTGGTGGTGCCCTATGAATGCATTGAATCGCCTGGGCATTCCGGTAGCAGGAAGGCAGTGCGAACAGCAGGGAACACCCGCCTGCGCTTTTGAGGTCTGGTCGCCTGCCCTCCAGGGCTGAAGAATGGGTCCTGAGAGGGTGGTGGCAAGGAGGAAGCGGTGGGATGCTGCTGCCTGGTGGTGTTTCTGTGCGAACACCCAGCAGGAGATCCCCAGTTGTGGCTGGGGTGTAGGTGGGCGATTAAGGGGGAGCAGAGTCAGGGGTGGTTGGGAAGCATGGCAACAGTAGGGGGAAGGGAGGGAGGGGGAAGACACAAAAGCCTACAGCAAGCTGGGCACATTGGATTACACTTATAATGCCAGGACTTTTGGATGCCAAGGAAGGTGGATCACAAGATCAGGGGATGTATACCAGCCTGGCTAATACAGTGAAAACTCGTCTCTACAAAAACTACAAAACATGAGCTGGGCATGGTGGCTAGCGACTGCAGTCCCAGGTGCTCGGGAGACTGAGACAGGAGGATGGCGTGAACCCAGGAGGCCGAGCTTTCAGTGAGCTGAGATCGCGCCACTGCACTCCAGCCTGGGTGATAGAGCGAACCTCCGTCTGGAAGAAAAAGAAAGAAGGAAGGAAGGAAGGAAGGAAGGAAGGAAGGAAGGAAGGAAGGAAGGAAGGAAGGAAGGAAGGAAGGAAGGAAGGAAAAACAAAGGAAGAAAGGAAGGAAGGATGGAAGGAAGGAAGGATGAAAGAAAAAAGAAACAGAGAGAAAGAAAGAAAAGAAAGAAGGAAACAAAGAAGAAAGAAACAAAGAAAGAAGGAAGGAAAGAAAGAAAGAAAAGAAAGACAGAAAGAAGGAAGGAAAGAAAGAAAGAAGGGAAGAAAGAAGAAAGAAAGAAAGAAAAAGAAAGAAAGGAAACAGAAAGATAGAAAGAAAGGAAGGGAGAAAGAAGATAAGGAAAGAAGGAAATAAAAGAAAGAAAGATAGAAAGAAAGAAAGAGAGAGAGAGAAAGAAATGGAAGAAAGAAGGACAGCAAGAAGAAAGAAAGAAAAAAGAAAGAAAGAAGGAGAGAAAGAAAGGAAGAAAGAAATGGAGAGAGAAAGAAAGAGAAAAGAAAGAAAGTAGGAAAGAAAGAAGAAAGAAAGAGAGACAAAGAAAATAAAGAGGGAAAGAAAGAATAGAAGGAAAGAAGGAAATAAAGAAGAAAGAAAGAAAGAGACAAAGAAAGAAAAAGAAAGAAGAGAGAGAGAGAAGGAAAGAAACGAAGGTAGAAAAGAAAGAAAGACAAGAAAGAAAGCAAAATAGCCTACAGCACCGAGTATTCCCAGGTGGTCTCCCATACAAGTGCTAACCAGATCCGACCATGCTCAGCTTCTGAGATTAGACGAGATCAGGTGCATTCAGGGTAGTTTGGCTGTAGACGCTGGCAGAGGCACCTAGCTGCCCCAAGAGCCCAGCCCAGCCATGCCTGTCAGCTTCCAGCTGGCACCGTCAGCCTGGGGACACCGGGCTAGGATAGGGAACGCTAAGACGTTGGCCCGTGGCCTTCTCTGGCTCCCGAGCTCCTGAGCTTCCACCATGTTGGGCCTGCTTGGAACGGGCAATGCTTCCAGGCATCAGGGCCCAGGGCCCAGAATCCTGGGAGCCCGTCCAGTCCTCCGCCCTGTCATGGAGGTACTCTTTTGGATCCCGGTGACTCATGAGCTCCTGCGAGGCCCTCTCTTGCCCCACAAGCTAGAGCCATAAGGGCTGGCCAAGGGTGAACCGGCGGCTGAGCTGCGCATGGACTTTTTCTCACAACACTGACACTATGGTTGTTTATCCCGACCAAGACCCGGCCGGTGGGCAACAGGGCATGGGGGGTTCAGGTTTCGGGGTGGCCCTGCTTTGCCCCTGGTTGGCACTAGAACTGGCACCCTGATCTCCAGCAAGAGGGGCTGAGAGAAACCCAGACACACGCCACCACCACCAGGAGCAAATCCACAGCCCCACACGCAGACACACCCAGGCTCTCGCACTCGGGAACACACACAGGCAAGCACACACACACAGAAACACACACACATGCACACATGCACGTACACACAAATGGCTTGAAGGAGAGCAAGGAAGAGATGGATGGAGAGATTGGAACCAAAGGAGGGAGTGAGACATCCATCAAGAGACAGGGGAAGGGTAAAGGGAAACAGACAGACAGAGATTCAGAGAAAGAGAGTGGGATACAGAAAGAGAGAGAGACAGAGAGACAGAGGGAAGGCAACAGAAGTAGTGGGAGGTGCAGGGGCAAACCCAGAAGAGAGAGGGGGAGGGAGCTAAAGAGCGAGAGTGATAAAGCCTTGAAGATGGAGTGCCCTGCTCCTGTAGGCAGGGCCCTTTTGAGCAGACCGGGATAGGGTGGAGGGAGCCTGGGCTGGGCCAGGACAAGGTGACCAGGCCGTGCATGCAAGAGGAGCAACACAGCGCTGATATGGATGTTGTCTTGGATTAATGGCTTATTTTGGAGGTGAGTTTCGTAGGCTCCTTCCTATGTTGGCGATTCCCTGTGCTCCTGGTGCGGTGCATTGGGCCCCTAGATTTGCAGAGTCCATCCATCCATTTGGCGGGAGCCGTGGCACCAGGCATGCATACATTGCCCAAGGTCTGGGTCTCTGGCATGTCCTTAGGACTGGAGTTTACACGAAATTAGTGGCAATGGAATCCAGATTCACAGGGTCTGTTTTCCTGGTGGCTGGCAAAGCAATGTCCTTCCCCCTGATAAAGCAGCCCCTGCGTTGTGGAGCAGAGGTCTTGGTTGGTGAGTGTGGCACCCACTTCCCCTGCCCGCCCCTTCCCCATGTTTGGAAGTTTGCGGTGGTGCCTGATGAGTGCATTGAATCTCCTGGGCATTCCGGGGGCAGGGAGGCAGCGCGAACGACAGGGAACCTGCACCTGCGCCTTTATGGTCTGGCCCCGTGACCTCCTGGGATGGACTCAGGCTCCTGGCATGGCGACGGCGAGGTGGAAGCGGTGGGAGGCTGCTGCCAGTTTTACTTTGGTGGCGGACCCCCAAAAGGACATTCCCGGCTGCGGAGGTATTGTAGGAGGGTGATAAACTGGGAGCAGAATCTGGGGAAGTTGGGAGATATGGTGACAGTAGGGGAAAGGGAGGGATGGTTGAAACCACAAAAGACTACAGCAGGCCAGGCTCCACGGACCACGGCTGCAACCACAGCATGTTGAGAATCTGAGGAGTGTGGATCATGAGGTCAGGAGATCCAGACCAGCCTGGCTAACATGGTGAAACCTCATCTCTGCTAAAACGACAAAACATGGGGCCATCGTGGGGGAAGGTGCCTGTAGTCCCCATTGCTCAGGAGGATGAGACAGGAGAATTGCGTGAACATGGGAGATGGAGCATGAAGAGAGCCAAGATCATGCCACTGCACTCCACC
>NW_012108164.1:289128-290616 GCF_000951045.1 Mandrillus leucophaeus | reverse complement strand
AGAAAGAAAGAGAAGAAAGAGGGAAGGAAGGAAGGAAGGAAAGAAGGAAAGAAAGAAGAAAGAAAGGAAGAAATAAAGGAAAGAGAGAGAGAGAGAAAGAGAAAAGAAAAAAAGAAAGAAAGAATTAAAGAAGGAGAGATAAAGAAAGAGACAAACCAAAGAAAGAAAGAAGGAAAGAAAGAAGAAAGAAAGAGAAAAAGAAAGAAAGGAAAGAAAGAAAGATGGAAAGAGAGAGAGAAAAAAGAAAGAAAAGAAAGAAAGAAGGAAAGAAGAAAGAAAGAAGAGAGAAAGAGTGAAAGAAAAGAAAGAAGGAAGGAACAAACGAAAGAAAGGAGAGAGAGAGAAGGGAAGAAAGGAAGGTAGAAAAGAAAGAAAAACAAGAAAGAAAGCCAAAAACCTACAGCACCTGGTATTCCCAGATGGTCTGCCATGCAAGTCCTAAACAGGCCGGACCGTGCTTAGCTTCCAAGAACAGACGAGATCGGGCGCGTTCAGTGTGGTATAGCCATAGACGTGGGCAGAGGTGCCTGGCTGTCCCAAGAGCCCGGCCCAGTCATGCCCACTGGCTTCGAGCCAGCACTGCCAGGCCGTGGCCTCCAGGCTCGTATCTGGACCCGTGAGGCGCTGGCCCGCGGCCTTCCACCAGCTCCCGAGGTCACAAGTTTCCACCATGTTGGGCCTGTTCATAACAGGGAGCACTCTGAGGGGTCAGGGCCCAGGGCCCACGATCCTGGGACACAGTACGGTCCTCTGCCATGTCGCAGAGGTATATTTTGGGATCCCTGGTGGCTCTGGAGCTCCAGCAAGTTCCCCTCTAGCCCCAGCCAGCCAGAGCCGTCAGGGTTGTCCAAGGGCGAATATGCGGCCCAGCAGCGCATGGCATTTTTCTCACAACGTCAAAACCAGAGCCTGGGCCTTGGGGCTCCGGCCCCCTGCCCTGTCAGCCTGGAGCCAGGCTCCTGGCTGGGCGAAGGCTAAGCAGAAACGGTGAAATGTTGCTGCTCGGTGGTGCTTTGGTGGCACAACCCAGAAGGATGTCCCCAGATGCGGCGGGGGTGTAGGGGCGTGATGATTGGGGAGCAGACTCAGGAGAGGTTGGGAATAATGACGACAGTATGGGGAAGGGAGGGAGGGTGGAAGCCACAAAACCCTACAGCAGGCTGTGCATGGTGGATCACGCCTGTAATCCCAGGATTTTGGGATGCTGAGGCAGGTGGATCATGAGATCAGGAGATCTAGACCAACCTGGTTAATACAGTGAAACCCCATCTCTGCTAAAACTACAAAATATGAGCCGGGCATGGTGGCAGGCACCTGCAGTCCCAGGTGCTTGTGAGACTGAGTGAGGAGAATGGCGAGAACCAGGGAGCCCAGGCTTTTAGTGAGCCGAGATCACGCCACTACACTCCAGCCTCAGTGACAGAGTGAGACCCCTTCTGGAAGAGAAAGAAAGAAAAAGAAAGAAAGAAAGAAAGAAAGAAAGAAAGA
>NW_012108164.1:284180-288983 GCF_000951045.1 Mandrillus leucophaeus | reverse complement strand
AAGAAAGAAAGAAAGAAAGAAAGAAGAAAGAAAGAGAAAGAAAGGGAAAGAAAGGAAGGAAGGAAGAAAGAAGGAAGGAAGGAAAGAAAGGAAGGAAGAAAGGAAGGAAGGAAGGAAGGGAGAGAAAGAAAGAAGGATAAAAAGAAGAAAGAGAGAAAGAAAGAAAGAAGGAAGGAAAGAAAGAAATAAGGGAAGAAAGAAGACAGAAAGAAAAAAGGAAAGAAGAAAGAAAGAGAAAGAAAGAAAGAAAAAAGGTAAGAAAGGGAGAAAGAAAGAAAGGAAAGAGGAAAAGAAAGAAATATGAAAGACAGAGAGAAGGAAGAAAGAGAGAGAGAGAAAATGAAAATAAAGAAACAAAGAAAGAAAAAACAGAGAAAGAAAAGAAAGAAGAAACGAAAGAAAGAGAGGAAGAAAGAAAGAAGGAAACAAAGAAAAGAAAGAAAGAAGAAAGAAAGAAACAGAGAAAGAAAGAAAAGCAAGACAGAAGGAAGGAAAGAAAGAGAGAGAAAGAATGAAAAGAAAGAAAGGTGGAAACAAAGAAGAAAGAAAGTGGGAAGAAAGAAAGAAAAGAAAGGAAGGAAGGAATGGAGAGAAAAAATGAAAATAAAGAAAGAAGGATAGAAAGAAGAAAGAGAGAAAGACAGAAAAGAAAGAAAGAAGGAAGGAAAGAAGGAAATAAGGGAAGAAAGAAGACAGAAAGAAAGAAAGAAAGAAAGAGTAAGAAAGCAAGAAAGAAAGAAAAAAGAAATAAAGAATGAAAGAAAGAAAGAAAGAGAGAAAGAAAGTAAGGAAAGAAAGAAGGAAAGAAAGAAGTACAAAAGAAAGAGAGAGAGAAAGAAAGAAAAGAAAGAAAGAATTAAAGAAAGAAGAAACCACAGAAAGAAAAGAAAGAAGAAAGGAATGCAAGAAAGAGACGAAGAAAGAAAGAAAAGAAAGAAAGAAGGAAAGAAACAAGAAAGAAAGAGAGAAAGAGAAAGAAAAGTAAGAAAGACAGAAGGAAAGAAAGAAAGAAGGAAACAAAGAGTGAGAAAGAATGAAAAGAAAGAAAGATGGAAACAAAGAAGAAAGAAAGTAAGAAAGAAAGAAGGAAAGAAGAAAGAGAGAAAGAAAGAAAAGAAAGAAAGAAACAAGAGAGAGAGTAGGAAAGAAAGGAAGGAAAAAAGAAAGAAAGACAAGAAATAAAGCTAAAAAGACTACAGCACTCAGTATTCCCAGGTGGTCTCCTATCCAAGTACTAACCAGGTCCTACCCTGCTTAGCTTCACGAGACCAGACGAGATCGCGTGCGTTCTGGGTGCTATGGCCCTAGACGCCGGCAGCGGCGCCTGGCTGCCCTAAGAGCCTGGCCCAGCCATGCCCGCTGGCTTCCAGCTGGCACCACCAGCCCGGGGCCTCTGGGCTCGTATCCGGACCCCAGAGCCCTTGCCCGCGGCCTTCCCCCAGCTCCCGAGCTCCTGAGCTTCCACAATGTTGGACCTGCTCGGAACAGGGAGTGCTCTGAGGCGTCAGGGCCCATGACCCACGATCCTCGGACACTGTCCGCTCCTCCGCCCTGTCAGGGAGGTATTCTTTTGGATCCATGTTGGCTCAGGAGCTCCTGTGAGGCCCCCTCTTGCTCCACGCAGCCAGAGCCGTCAGCCCTGGCCAAGGGCGAACAGGCAGCCCAGCGGCACATGGCCTTCATCTCACAACGCCAACACCCAGGCCTGTGCTTTTGGGGTCCGGCCCCTTGCCCTCTCAGGCTGGAACTGGGCTCCTGGCGGGGCGACAGCTAGGCAGAAGTGGTGGAATGCTGCTGCCTGTTGGTATTTTTGTGGTGCAGCACCAGAAGGAGTTCCCCAGTTGCATCGGGAGTGTAGGGGCGTGATAAAGTGGGAGCAGAGTCATGGGAGTTTGGGAAGCATGGCAATAGTAGGGGGGAAGGGAGGGAGGGGGGAAGCCACAAAAGCCTACTGCAGGCCAGGCAGGGTGGATCACGAATGTAATCCCAACACTTTGGGAGGCAGAGGCATGTGGATCACGAGGTCAGGAGATCCAGACCAGCCTGGCTTACATGGTGAAATCTGGTTTCTAGTAAAACTACAAAACATAAGCCCAATGTGGGGGCGGGCACCAGTAGTTCCCGCTGCTCAGGAGGCTGAGGCAGGAATAGGTAGTGAACCCGGGAGGCGGAGCTTGCACTGAGCCAAGATCATACCACTGCACTCCATCCTGGGTGATAGAGTGAGACTCCATCTGGAAGAAGGAAGGAAGGAAGGAAGGAAGAAAGGAAGGAAGGAAGGAAGGAAGGAAGGAAGGAAGGAAGGAAGGAAGGAAGGAAGGAAGGAGAGAGAAAGAAAAAGAAGAAGAAAGACAGCAGAAAGAAAAGAAAGAAAGAAAAAAGGAAAAAGAGAAAAAGACAAGAAGGAAGAAAGAGAGAAAGAAGGAAAGAAAGAAAGAAAAAAGAAAGAAGAGTGACAAGGGAAGAAAGGAAGGTAGAAAAGAAAGAAAGACAACAAAGAAAGCAAAAAAGGCTACAGAAACCAGTATTCCCAGGCAGCCTCCCATCCAAGTACTAACCAGGCCTGATCCTGCTTAGCTTCTGAGATCAGAAGAGTTCAGGAATGATCAGGTTGGTATGGCCGTAGACACCAGCAGAGGGGCCTGGCTGCAACATGAGCCCAGCCCAACCATGCCAGCCTGTTTCCAGCTGGCACCACCAACCCAGGCCACCAGGATTGTATCAGGACCCTAGAGCCCCTCAACTGCAGCCTTCCCATGGCATCTGAACTGCCCAGCTTCCAACACATCAGGCCTGCTCGGAACAGGGTGTGCTCTGAGGTTTCAGGGCCCAGGGCCCATGATCCTGGGACCCCGTTGGATCCTCCGCCCTGTTGTGGAGATATTGCTCTGGATCCCTGGCTGCTCAGTAGCTCCTGCGAGGCCCCCTCTTGCTCCAACCACTGAGAGCCATCAGGGCGGGCCAAGGGTGAACAGCCAGCCCAGCCTCACGTGGTCTTTTTCTCATATTGCCCCACCATGGGTGCTTGTCCCAACCAAGACCCGGTTGGTGGGCAAGACAGCATGGGGGTTTGGGAGTTGGGGGATGGCCCTGATTTGCCATGGGCTGGCACTAGAGTCAGCAGCCTGATCCCTGGCGAGAGGAACTGAGAGAACCCAGACACAAACCACCACCACCAGGAGCAAATCCACAGCCCCACACACAGACACACCCGGGTGCATGTGCACAGGAACTCACACACACGCGAGCACACACACAGACACAAACACACACACACAAATACACACATGCACGCCCACACAAACGGCTTGATGGAGAGCAAGGAAGAGATGGATGGAGAGATTGAAACCGAGGCAGGGAGAGAGACAGCGATCAAGAGAGAAAGGGGAGGGGCATAGGGAAATAGACAGAGTGGCGGAGAAAGATAGAGGTACAGAGAAAGAGAAAGAGACAGAGAGACAGACGGAAGGCGATACTAGTAGCATGGAGTTTAGGGGCAAACCCATAAGAGAGAGGGATAGGGAGCTAGAGAGTGAGAGCGATAGAGACTTGGAGAGGGAGCACCCTGCTCCAGTAGGCAGGGCCCTTTCGACCAGCCTGGGATAGGGTGGATGGGGCTTGGGCTGGGCCAGAATAGGATGGCCAGGTGGTCCATGCGAGAGGAGCAACTGAGCACCAAGATGGGTTTTGTCTTGGATTAACTGCTTGCTTTGGAGGTGGGTTTCATAGGCTCCTTTCTTTGTTGCCACCTCCCTGTGCTCTTGGTGTGGTGCAGTGGACCACTTGATTTGCAGAGTGCGCTGCACATTTGGCGGGAGAGGTGGCACCAGGCATGCCCACGATGCCTGAGTCCTGGGTTTCTGGCTTGTCCTCGGGACTGGAGTTTACACGAAGTTGGTGGCAATGGGAATGAGGGTGCACAGGGAATGTTTTACAGGTGGCTGGTGAAGCAATGTCCTTCACCCAGATAAAACAGCCCCTGTGTTCTTGAGTGGAGGTCTTGGCTGGTGTGTGTGGCACCTGCTGTCCCTGCCCACTCCTTTCCTGGTTTGAAAGGTTGTGGCAGTGCACGATGAGTGCATTGAAACTCCTGGGCATTCTGAGAGCGGGAAAGCAATGCAAAAGGCAGGGAACCTGCGCCTGCGCCTTTAGGGTACGGCCCCCTGCCCTCTGGGGCTGGACCAGGGCTCCTGGCGTGGCGGCTGCAGGGTGGAAGCAGTGGGATGCTGCTGCCTGGTGGTGCCTTAGTGTCGAACCCCAAAGAGGAGTTCCCCAGCGGTGTTGGAGGTGTAGGAGGTTGATAAATGGGAGCAGAGTCAGGGGTGGTTGGAAAGCATGGTGACAGTAGGAGAAAGGGAGGGAGGGGGGAAGCCACAAAAGCATACAGCAGGCTGGCCAAGGTGGATCCCGTCTGTAATCTCAGCACTTTGGGAATCTGAGGGGAGTGGATCACGAGGTCAGTAGATCCAGAAAAGCCTGGGAAACATGGTGAAACCCTGTCTCTACTAAAACTACAAAGCATGAGCCCAGCACAGCAGTGGGTGCCTGTAGTCCCCGCTTCTCAGGAGGCTGAGGCAGGAGAATGGCGTGAATCCGGGAGGCAGAGTTTCCAGTGAGCCGAGATCGTGCCAGTGCACTCCAGACTGGGTGACAGAGCAAGACTCTGTCTGGAAGAAAAGGAAAGAAAGACAGAAAGAAGAAAGAAAGGAAGAAAGAAAGAAAGAGAGAAAGAAAGAAAAAGAAAGAAAGAAAGAAAGAAAGAAAGAAAGAAAGAAAGAAAGAAAGAAAGAAAGAAAGAAAGAA
>NW_012108164.1:281731-283982 GCF_000951045.1 Mandrillus leucophaeus | reverse complement strand
AAGAAAGAAAGAAGGAAAGAAAGAAAGAAATAGAGAAAGAATAGAAAGAAAGTAAGTAAGAAAGAAAGAAGGAGAGAAAGAAAGAAGGAATTGAAAGACGAAAGAAAGTATGACAGAAAGAGAAAGAAAAGAAAGAAAGAAGGAAAGAAAGAAAAAAGGAAGAAAGAGGGAAAGAAATGAAAGAAGGAAAGAAAGACAGAAAGAAAGAGAGAAAGAAAGAAAAGAAAGAAGAAAGGAAGGAAGAGAGAATGAAAGAGAGAGAAAGAAAGAAAGAAGGAAAGAAGGAAGAAGGAAACAACGAAAGAAAAAAAGAAAGAAAGAGAAAGAAAGAAAAGAAAGCAAAAATTAAACAAAGAAGGAAAGAGAGAAAGAAAATAAAGAAAGAAGGAAAGAAAGAAGAAAGACAGAAAGAACAAAAGAAAAGAATGAAAGGTGGAAAGAAAGAAAGACAGAAAGAGAGAGAAAGAGGGAAAGAAAGAACAAAAAGAAAGAATGTAGAACAGACAGAAGGTAAGAAAGAAAGAAAGAAGGAAAGAAAGAAAGAGAGAAATAATGACAGTAAAGAAAAATAAAAGGAAAGAAAGGAGAGAAAGAAAGAAAAAAGAAAGAAGGAAAGAAAAAAGAAAGAACAAAAGAAAGGAAGGAAGAAAGAAAGAAAAAAGAAGAGAGAGAGAGAGGAGGGAAGAAACGAAAGTAGAATAGAATGAAAGACAAGAAAGAAAGCCAAAAACCTACAGCAACCAGTATTCCCAGGCCGTGTCCCATTGAAGTACTAATCAGGCCCAATTCTGCTTAGCTTCCAAGATCAGATGAAATCCAGCACTTTCAGGGTTGTTTGGCAGGGGATGGCAACAGAGGCGCCTGATTGCCCCAAGAGCCCGGCCCAGCCATGCCCACCAGCTTCCAGCAGCCACCGCCTGCTCAGGCCCACAGGGCTCGGATCGGGACACCGAAGCTGCTCGCCCGCAGCCTTCCCCCAGCTCCCGAGGTCCTGGCGGGTCGGAAGCGAGGCAAAAGCGGTGGGATGCTGCTTCCCGGTGGTGCTTTGGTGGCAGATCTGCAGGAGGAGGTCCCCGGCTGTGGCGGGGGTGTAGGCGGGCCATAAAGGAGGAGCAGAGTCAAGGAAGTTTGGGAAGCATGGCGACAGTATGGGGAAGGGGGTAAGGGGGGAACCTAAATAGCCTTCAGCAGACTGGGACTGGTGGATCATGCCTGTAATCCCAGCATTTTGGGAGGCCAAGGCAGGTGGATCATGAGATCAGGATATCCAGACCAGCCTGGCTAACATGGCGAAACCCAGTCTCTCCTAAAACTACAAATCATGAGCCTGGCATGGTGTCGGGTGCCTGTAGTTCCAACTGCTCAGGAGGCTGAGGCTGCAGAATGGGTTGAACCTGAGAGTTGAAGCTTGCACTGAGACAAAATTGCGTCACTGCACTCCAGCCTGGGTGACACAGTGAGACTCCATCTGGAAGAAAAAGAGTAAGAAAGAAAGACAGAAAGAAAGAAAGAGACACAGAAAGAAAGAAAAGAAAGTAAGAAAGAAAGAAGGAAAGGAAGAAAGAAGAGAGAGAAAAGGGAAGAAAGGAAGGTAGAAAAGAAAGAAAGACAAGAAAGAAAGCAAGAAGGCCTGTAGCACTCAGTATTCCCAGGCAGTCTCCCATCCAAGTACTAACCAGACCCGACCCTGCTTAGCTCCTGAGATCAGACAAGATCAAGCGCCTTCAGGGTGGTATGGCTGCAGCAGTGGCCCTTGGCTCTGGGGCATTGGAGGATGGGGGATGGCCCTGATTTTCCCCGGGATGGCACTAGAGCCAGCAGCCTGATCCCCAGTGAGAGGGGCTTAGAGAAACCCAGACACACTCCACCACCACCAGCAGCAAATCCACAGCCCCACACACAGACATACCTGGGCACTCGCACATTGAAACCCACATATGGGCACGTGCACACACACGGGCACGTGCACACACACACACTGACATACACACACAAATGGCTTGAAGGAAAGCAAGGAAGAGATGAATGGAGAGATTGAAACTAATGGTGGGAGAGAGACATCCATCAAGAGAAACAGGGGAAGGGGAGAGGGAAAGAGACAGACTGAGATTCAGAGAAAGAGAGAGGGACAGAGAAAGAGAGACAGACAGAGAGATAGGAAAGAAAGAAAGAAAGAAAGAAAGAAAGAAAGAAAGAAAGAAAGAAAGAAAGAAAGAAAGAAAGAAAGAAAGAAAGAAAGAAAGAAAGAAAG
>NW_012108164.1:279946-281665 GCF_000951045.1 Mandrillus leucophaeus | reverse complement strand
AGAAAGAAAGAAAGAAAGAAAGAAAGAAAGAAAGAAAGAAAGAAAGAAAGAGAAAGAAAAGAAAGAAAGAAGGAAAGAGAAGAAAGAAAGAAAGAAAAGAAAGAAGGAAAGAAAAATGAAAGAGAGAGAAAGGAAGAAAGAAGACAAAGAAAGAAGGAAAGAAAGAAGAAAGAAAGAAAGAGAGAGAGAAAGAAAGAAAAGAAAGAAAGGAGAGAGAGAGAAAGAAAGAAAGGAATGTAGAAAAGAAAGAAAGACAAGAAAGAAAGCAAAAAATTCTACAGCACCTGGTGTTTGCAAGCAGTCTCCCATCCAAGTACTAACAAGGCCCGACCCTGCTTAGCTCCTGAGATCAGAGTAGATGTCAGGTATGCAGGGTGATATGGCTGTAGACACCAGCAGAGGCTCTTGACTGCCTCAAGAGCCCAGCCCAGCCATGCCTGCTGGCTTCCAGCTGGCACCGCCAGCCAGGGGCCTCCGGGCTTGTATCAGGACCATGGGGCCACTGGCCTGTGGCCTACCCCTGGCTCCCGAGCTCCCGAGCTTCCACCACGTCCATCCCGCTCGGAACAGGGAGTGCTCCGAGGCGTCAGGGCCCAGGGCCCACAATCCTGGGACACCATCGGGTCCTCCACCCTGTCAGGGAGGTATTCTTCTCATACCTTGCCACTCAGGAGGGCTGTGACGGGTTTTCTCTTGGATTAATTTCTTGTTTTGGAAGTGGGTTTAGTAGGCTTCTTCC
This sequence comes from Mandrillus leucophaeus, assembly GCF_000951045.1. NCBI lineage: Eukaryota > Metazoa > Chordata > Mammalia > Primates > Cercopithecidae > Mandrillus > Mandrillus leucophaeus. The sequence continues at coordinate 280,926 of NW_012108164.1, read as the reverse complement.
TTTCTTGGCACCTCCATCTGTTCTTGGTGTGGTTTGGTGGGCCCCATGATTGGCAGAGTGTGCCCACCCATTTGGTGGGAGTCTTGGCAATGGGCTTGCCCACAGGGCCCAAGGCCTGGGTCTGTGGATTGTCCTCGGGACTGGAGTTACACGAAGATGGTGGCAATGGAAATCCGGGTGCACAGGGACTGTTTTTCTGGTGGCTGGCGAAGCAATGTCCTTCCCCCGAATAAAGCAGCGCCTGCGTTTGGGAGCGGAGGTCTTGGCTGTCGTATGTGGCACCCTCTGCCCCTGCCCGCTGCTCCCCTGGTTAGGAAGGTTGCGGTGGCGCCCGAAGAGTGGATTGAATCGCCTGGTCATTTCCGGAGCTGTAAGGCACAGCAAATGGCAGGGAACCCACGCCTGCACCATTGGGGTCCGGCCACCTGCCCTCCCGGAAAGGAGCCAGGCTCCTGGTGGGGCAGTAGAGAGGCAGAAATGGTGGGATTCTGCTGCCTGGTGGTGCTTTGCTGGCAGAAGTCCAGGAAGAGGTCTCCAGCGGTGGCGGGGGTGTAGAAAGGTGCTAAAGTGGGAGAAGAGTAAATGGGAAGTTGGGAAGCATGGCGACAGTAGGGGGAAGAGAGGGATGGTTGAAGCCACAAGATTACAGCAAGCCGGGTTCCATGGATCACGGCTGTAACCACAGCACTTAGGGTGTCCGAGATATGTGGATCACAAAGTTAGGAGATCCAGACCAGCCTGGCCAACACGGTGAAACCCCGTCTCTACTAAAACTACAAAACATGAGCCTGACTCGAGGCCGGGCACCTCAAGTCACTGCTGCTCAGGAGGCTGAAACACGAGAATGGCGTGAACCTGGGAGATGGAACTTGATGTGAGCCGAGATCACGCCACTGCACTCCACCCTGGGTGATAGAGTGAGACTCCATTTGGAAGAAAAAGAAAGAAGAAAAGAAAGAAGGAAGGAAGGAAGGAAGGAA
>NW_012108164.1:274646-279245 GCF_000951045.1 Mandrillus leucophaeus | reverse complement strand
AGAAAGAAAGAAAGAAAGAAAGAAAGAAAGAAAGAAAGAAAGAAAGAAAGAAAGAAAGAAAGAAAGAAAGAAAGAAAGAGGGAGAAAGAGAGAGAGAAAGAAACAAAAGAAAGAAAGAAGGAAAGAAAGAGAGAAAGAAGGGAAGAAAGAAGACAGAAAGAAAGAAAGAAATAGAAAGAGAGAGAGAACGAAAGAAAAAAGAAAGAAAGGGAGAAAGAGAGAAAGGAAAGAAAGAAGGAAAGAAATAAGTAAGAATGAAAGAGAGAAAGAAAAGAAAGAAAGAGAGAAAGAATGAAAAGAAAGAAAGAATTAAAGAAAGAAGAAAGAAAAAAGAGAGCAAGAAAAGAAAGAAGAAAAGAAAGAAAGAGAGGGAAAGACAGAAAGAAAAGAAAAATAAAGAAGGAAAGAATGAAGAAAGAAAGAAAGCCAGAAAGAAAAGAAAGGAAAAAGAAGGAAAGAGAGAGAAAGAAAGAATGAAAAGAAAGAAAGAGGGAAGCAAAGAAGAAAGAATGAAAGAAAGATGGAAAGAAAGAGAGAATGAAAGAAAAGAAAGAAAGAAAGAAAAAAGAGAGAGAGAGAAGGAAAGAAAGGAGGGCAGAATAGAAAGAAAGACAAGAAAGAAAGCAAAAAAGCCTACAGCACCCGGTATTCCCAGTCTGTCTCCCATCCAAGTACTAACCAGATCCTACCCTGCTTAGCTTCCAAGATCAGATGAGATCTGGCACATTCAGGGTGGTATGGTGGTAGACATCGTGGCACTGGGCGTGCCCACGGGGCCCGAGGCCTGGGTCTCTGGTATGTCCTCGGGACTGGAGTTTACAAGAAGTTGGTGGCAATGGGAATCCAGGTGCAAGGGGACTGTTTTCCTGGTGACTGCAGAATTAATGTCCTTCTCCTGGATAAAGCAACCCATGCATTCTAGAGTGGAGGTCTTGGCTGGCATGTGTGGCACCCACTGCCCCTGCCAGCCCCTTCCCCCAGTTTGGAAGGTTGCATCAGTGCCTGATATGCGGATTGGATCACATGGGCATTCCGGTAGCGGGAAGGCACCGCGAATGGCTGGGAACCCACGCCTGTGCCTTTGTTGTCTGGCCCCCTCCTCTCCCAGGCTGGAGCCAGTCTCCTGGGAGGGCAGTGGTGAGGCAGAAGAAGTGGGATGCTGCTGCCTGGTGGTGTGTTGGTGCCAGATACCCAGGAGGAGGTCCCTGCCTGTGGCAGGGGAGTAGGCGGATGATAAAGGGGGAGCAGAGTCAGGGGAGGTTGGGAAGCATGGTGACAGAAGGGGCAATTGAGGGAAAGGACAACACACAAAAGCCTATAGCAGGCAGGGAGTGGTGGATCATGCCTGTAATCCAGCACTTTGTGTGGCCGAGGGGGTGGGTCACTTAGTCAGGAGATCCAGAACAGCCAGTCTAACATGGTGAAACCACATCTCTACTAAAGCTACAAAATGAGCTGGGCATAGTGACCACGCCTGTAGTCCCAGCTGCTCGGGAGGCTTAGGCAGGAGAATGGCGTGAACCCCGGAGGAGGAGCTGGCAGTGAGCCAAGATCGCGCCACTGCCCTCCAGCCTGGGTGACAGAGGGAGACTCCGTCTGGAAGAAAAAGGCAGAAAGAAAGAAAGAAAAAGAAAGAAAGAAAGAAAGAGAGAGAGAAAGAGAGAAAGAGAGAAAGAGGGAAAGAAGGAAAGAAGGAAAGAAGGAAAGAAGGAAAGAAGGAAAGAAAGAAGGAAAGAAAGAAGGAAAGAAAGAAAGAAGGAAAGAAAGAAAGAAAGAAAGAAAGAAAGAAAGGAAAGAAAGAAAGAGAAAGAAAAGGATGAAGGAAAGGATGAGAGACAGAAAAGAAAGAAAGAAAGAAAGAAAGAAAGAAAGAAAGAAAGAAAGAAAGAAAGAAAGAAAGAAAGAAAGAAAGAAAGAAAGAGAGGGAGGGAGGGAGGGAGGGAGGGAGGAAGTAAGACAGAGAGAAAGTGAGAAGGAAAGAAAGAAGAAAGAGAGAGAGAAAGAAGGAAAAGAAGGAAAGAAGGAAAAACAAAGAAGAAAGAGAAAGAAAGAAAACGAAGAAAGAAGAAAAGAAAGAAAGAAAGAGAAAGAAAAGGATGAAGGAAAGGATGAGAGACAGAAAAGAAAGAAACAAAGAATGACGGAAAGAAAGGAAGAGAGAAAAAGGATGAAAGAAAAGAAAGAAGAAACAAAGAGAAAGAGAGAAAGAAAAGAATACATAAGGAAAGAAAGAAAGAAAAAGAGAGAGAGAAAGAAAAAAGAAAGAAGGAAGAACGAAAGAAAGAAAGATGGAAAGAAAGAAAGAGAGAAAGAAAGAAAAGAAAGAAAGAGAGAAGAGAGAGACAGAGAAGGAAAGAAAGGCAGGTAGAAAAGAAAGACAAGAAAGAAAACAAAAATGCCTACAGCACCTGGTGTTCCTAGGCTGTCTCCCATCCAAGTACTAACCAGGCCCCACGCTGCTTAGCTTCTGAGATCAGGTGAGATCAGGCGGGGTCAGGGTGGTATGCCCCTAGATGCCGGCAGACGCACCTGGCTGCCCCAGGACCCCGGACCAGCCACGCCCACCAGCTTCCAGCTGTCCCTGTCAGCACGAGCTTCCACCCATCAGGCCCACTCCAAACAGGGAGTGCTTCAAGGCATCAGGGCCCAGGGCCCATGATCCTGGAACCCCGTCCAGTCCTCCACCCTGTCGCGGAGGTATTCTTTTGGATCCCTGGCAGCTCAGGAGCTCCTGTGAGGCCACTTCTTGCCCCACCCAGCCAGAGCCATCAGGGCTGGCCAAGGGCGAACAGGTGGCTGAGCAGTGCGTGGACTTTTTCTCACAATGCCAACACCACGCTCGTTTATCCCGACCAAGACCCGGCTGGTGGGCAAGAGGGCGTGAGACGTTGGGGGTCAGGGGATTGCCCTGCTTTGCCCTGGGTTGGCACTAGAGCCGGCAGCCTGATCTCTAGTGAGAGGGGCTGAGAGTAACCCAGACACACGCCAGCACCACTAGGAGCAAATCCACTGCCCCAAACACAGACACACCTGGGCGCTTGCGTTCAGGAACCCACACACGCGTGCACGCACACACAGACACACAACACACACACACACACATACACACACATGCATGCAAACACAAATGGCTTTAAAGAGAGCAAGGAAGTGATGGAGGGAGAGATTGAAACCGAAGGAGGGAGAGAGATATCCATCGAGAGAGACATGGGAAGGGGAGAGGGAAAGAGACAGACAGAGATTCAGAGAAAGACTGGGACAGAGAAGAGAGAGAGACAGCGACACAGAAGGAAGGTGACAGAAGTAGCAGGAGGTGAAGCTGCAAACCCAGAAGAGAGAGACGCAGGGAGCTGGAGAGCAAGAGCGATAGAGTCTTGGAGACGGAGTGCCCTGCTCTGCTAGGCCGGGCACTTTTGAACAGACTGGGATAGGGTGGAGGGGGCTTGGGCTGGTCCAGAACAGGGTGACCAGGATGTCCATGCGAGAGGAGCAACAGAGCACTGAGACGGGTTTTGTCTTGGATTAATTGCTTACTTTGGGGGTGGGTTTCGTAGGCTCCTTCCTGTGTTGGCAGCTCCCCGTGCTCTTGGTGCGGTGCGGTGGGCCCCTTGATTTGCAGAGTGCGCCCACTCATTTCTCGGGAGCCATGGAACCAGGCGTACCCACAGGGCCCAAGGCCTGGGTCTCTGGTTTGTTTCTCAGGACTAGAGTTTACATGAAGTTGGTGGCAATGTGAATCCAGGTGCACAGAGACTGTTCTCCTGGTGACTGACGGAGCAATGTCCTTCGACCGGATAAAGCAGGCCCTGCATTCTGGAGCGGAGGTCTTGCCTGGTGTGTGTGGCACCTGCTGCCCCTGCTGGCCCCTTTAACCTGATTGGAAGGTCACAGCGGGGTCTGATAGGTAGATTGAATCACCTAGGCATTCTGGGAGCGGGAAGACACCATGAACGGCAGGGAATCTGCGCCTGCACCTTTGGGGTCCGGTCTGCTGCCCTTCCAGACTGGAGCTGGGCTCCTGGCGGAGCAGCAGCAAGGCAGAAGCATTGGGGTCCTGCAGCCCAGGGCTGCTTTGGTGGCGGACCCCCAGGAGGAGGTCCCAGGCTGCAGCGGGTGTGTAGGCGGGCGATAAAGTGGGAGCAGAGTCAGGGGAAGTTGGTAAGCATGCCAACAGTAGGGGTAAGACAGGCAGGGGGGAAGCCACAAAAGACTACAACAGGCCCGGCACAGTGAATCACACCTGTAATCCCAGTACTTTGGGAGGTTGAGACAGTTGGATCACGAGGTCAGGTGATCCAGACCAGCCTGGCTAACATGGTGAAATGCCATCTCTACTAAAATTACAAAACATGAGCCAGGCGTGGTGGCAGATGCCTGCAGTCCCAGCTACTCGGGAGGCTGAGGCAGGAGAATGGCGGGAACCCGGGAGTCAGAACTTGCAGTGAGCCAAGAACAAGCCACTGCACTGCAGCCTGAGTGACAGAGTGAGACACTGTCTGGAAGAGAAAGGAAGGAAGGAAGGAAGGAAGGAAGGAAGGAAGGAAGGAAGGAAGGAAGGAAGGAAGGAGAAAGAAAGAAAGAAAGAAAGAAAGAAAGAAA
>NW_012108164.1:270342-273136 GCF_000951045.1 Mandrillus leucophaeus | reverse complement strand
GAAGGAAGGAAGGAAGGAAGGAAGGAAGGAAGGAAGGAGAGAGAAATAAAGAAAAGAAAGAAAGAAGAAAGAAAAAGGAAATATAGATGGAAAGAAAAAAGAAAGAAACAAAGAAAGAGAGAGAGAAAGAAAGGAAAGAAAGAAGAAAGAAGGAAAGAAAAAAGGAAAAAAGAAAGAGAGAAAGAAAGGGAATGAGGGGGGAAGCCCCAAAAGCCTACAATCATACAATCACAGCACTTTCAAGGGTCAAGGCATGCCTGTAATCACAGCACTTTCAAGGGTCAAGGCAGGTGGATCACGAGGTCAGGAGATCCAGACCAGTTTGGCTAACACTGTGTAACCCTGTCTCTACTAAAACTAGAAAACATGAGCCGGGTGTGGTGGCGGGCCTCTGTAGTCCCAGCTGCTCAGGAGGATGAGGCAGGTAATGGCATGTACAAGAAAGGCAGAACTTGAAGTAAGTCAAGACCGTGCCACTGCACTCCAGCCTGGGTGACAGAGTGAGACACCATTTGGAAGAGAGAGAGAGAGAGAGAGAGAGAGAGGGAGAGAGAGAGAAAGAGAGAAAAGAAAGAAGAAAGAAAGAGAGAAAGAAAAGAAAGAAAGAGAGTGAGAAAGACAGAATTAAAGAAAGAAGAAAGAGAGAGAGAAAGAAAAGAAAGAAAGGAGGATGGAAAGAAGAAAGAAAGAAAGAAAACAAAGAAAGGTGGAAAGAAAGAGAAATAACGAAAGAAAAGAAAGAAGAAAGAAGGAAAGAGAGAAAGGAAGACGAAAGAAAGAAAAAAGGAAAGAAAGAACGAAAGAAAGAAAGACAGAGGAGAGAGAGAGAAGGGAAGAAACGAAGGTACAATAGAAAGAAAGACAAAAAAGAAAGAAAAAACACCTACAGCACCCGGAATTCCCAGGGGGTCTCCAATCCAAGTACTAACCAGGCCCGACACTGCTTAGCTTGTAAGATCAGACGAGATTGATTGTGTTCAGGGTAGTATGGCAGTAGACAGCAACAGAGGCGCCTGGCTGCCCCAAGAACCTGGCCCAGCCATGTCCGCCGGCTTCCAGCCGGCACTGCCATCCCGGGCCTGCCGGGCTCGTATTGGGATCCAGGAGCCACTCGCCCAGGCCCTTCTCCCAGCTCCCGAGCTCCCGAGTTTCCATCATGTTGGGCCCGTTCAAAATAGGGATCACTCCGAGGCATCAGCACCCAGGGCCCATGATCCTGGGACCCTGTCCCCTCCTCCATCCTGCCACACAGGTATTCTCTAGGATCCCTGGCCCCTCAGGAACTCCTGCAAATCCCCCTCTTGCCCCACCCACACAGAGCCGTCAGGGCTGACCATGGGTGAACAGCTGTTCCAGCCAGGTGTGGCCTTTTTCTCACAGCACCCACACCATGGTAGCTTTTCCCGAGCAAAACCCGGCCGGTGGGCAAGAGGGCGTGGGGTGTTGGGGGTTGGGGGATGGCCCTGCTTTAACCCGGTCTGGCACTAGAGTCAGCAGCTAAGAAACCAGACACACCCCACCACCACCAGCAGCAAATCCATACCACCACACACAGACACACCCGGGTGCACACACACGGGAACCCACACACGTGTGTGTGCGCACACACACACACAGACACACACACACATGCACGCACACACAAACAGCTTGAAGGAGAGCAAGGAAGAGATGGATGGAGAGATTGAAACCGAGGGATTGAGAGAGACAGCCATTGAGAGAGACAGGGGAGGGGGAGTAGGAAAGAGACAAACAGAGAGACAGAGAAAGAGAGAGGAACAGAGAAAGACAGAGGGAAGGCAGCAGAAGTAGTGCAAGATGCAGGGGCAAACCCGGAAGAGAGAGGGCAAGGGAGCGAGAGAGCGAGGGCGATAGAGCCTTGGAGAGGGAACATCCTGCTCTGGTAGGCAGGGCCCTTTTGAGCAGGCCAGGATAGGGTGGAAGGGGCATGGGGTGGGCCAGAACAGGATGACCAGGCCGTCCATGCAAGAGGAGCAATGGAGCACTGAGATGGATTTTGTCTTGGATTAATTGTTTGATTTGGAGGTGGGTTTTGTAGGCTCCTTCCCATGTTGGCACCTCCCTGTGCTCTTGGTGCCATGTGGTGGGCCCCTTGATTTGCAGAGTGTCCCTGCCTGTTTGGCAGGAGCCATGGAGCCATGGAGGCCATGGGCGTGCCCAGGCAACCTACGCCTGCACCTTTATGGTCCAGCCCCCTGCCCTCCCAGGATGGACCTGGGTTCCTGGTATGACGGCGGCGAGGTGGAAGTGCTGGGAGGCTGCTGCTTGGTTATGCTTTCGTAGTGGACCCCCAAGAGGACATCCCCAGCTATGTCGGGGTTGTAGGCGGGCGATAAAGTGGGAGCAGAGTCCGGAGAGGTTGGGAAGCATGGCAACAGTAGGGGGAAGGGAGGGAGGTAGGAAGCCACAAAAGACTACAGCAGGAGAGGTGCAGTGGATCACGCCTGTAACCACAGCATGTTGGGATTCTGAGGAGGGTGGATCACGAGGTCAGGAGATCTAGACCAGCCTGGCTAACACCGTGAAACCCGGTCTCTACTAAAACTACAAAACATGAGGTCCGTGTGGGGTCGGGCACCTGTAGACCCCACTACTCAGGAGGCTGATGCAGGAGAATGGCGTGAAAGCACGAGGTGGAGCTTGAAGTGAGCCGTGATCGTGCCACTGCACTCCACCCTGGGTGATAGAGAGAGATTCCATCTGGAAGAAAAAGAAAGAAAGAAAGAAGGAAGGAAGGAAGGAAGGAAGGAAGGAAGGAAGGAAGGAAGGAAGG
>NW_012108164.1:255342-260578 GCF_000951045.1 Mandrillus leucophaeus | reverse complement strand
AAGAGAAGAAAAGAAATGGAAGAAAGAAGGATAGCAAGAAGAAAGAAAGAAAGAAAGAAAGAAAGAAAGAAAGAAAGAAAGAAAGAAAGAAAGAAAGAGAGAGAGAGAAAGAAAGAAAGAAAGGGAGAGAGAGTAAGAAAGAAAGATAAGTAAGAACTACAGAAAGAAGAAGAAAAGAAAGATAGAGACATAGATAAGAAGGATAGAAAGAAAGAAATGGAGAGAGAGAGAAAGAAAGAAAAGAAAGCAAGAAGGAAAGAAAGAAGAAAGAAAGAGAGGGAACGAAAGAAAGAAGGAAAGAAAGAGAAAGAAATAAAGAGACAGAAAGAAAGAAGAAAAGGAGGAAGGAAAGGAGAAAGAAAGAGAGAAAGAAAAAAGAAAGAAAGAAAGAGAGGGAGAATGAAAGAAAAGAAAGAAAGAAGGAATTAAAGAAGAAAGAAAAACGAGAGAAAGAAAAGAAAGAAAGAAGAAAAGAAAAAGAAAGAGAGAAAGAAAGAACAAAAAAGAAAAGAAAGAAAGAAGGAAAGAAAGAAAAAAGAAAGAGAGACAAAGAAAAAGAAAGAAGGAAAGAAAGAGAGAGAGAAAGAATGAAAAGAAAGGGGGTAACAAAGAGGAAAGAAAGTAAGAAAGAAAGAAGGAAAGAAAGAAAGAGAGAAATAAATAAAAGAAAGAAAAAAGAAACAAAGAAAGAAAGAAGAGAGTGAGAAGGGAGGAAAGGAAGGTAGAAAAGAAAGAATGACCAGAAAGCAAAAAAAGCTACAGCACCTGGTATTCCCAGGTGGTCTCCCATCCAAGTACTAACCAGGCCCAACCTTGCATAATTTCTGAGATCAGACCAGATCGGGCGCATTCAGGGTGGTATGGCCGTAAACGGCAGCAGAGGCACCTGGCTGCCCCAAGAGTCCAGCTCAGCCATGCCCACCGGCTTCCAATCGGTACCACCAGCCCAGGGCCACCAGGTTTGGATATGGACCCACTAGCCGCTCTCCCGCAGCCTTCCCCCAGCTCCCAAGCTCCCAAGCTCCCGAGTTTCCACCACGTCGGGCCTGCATGGAACAGGGAGTGCATCAGGGCCCAGGGCTCACGATCCTGGGAACCCGTCTGGTCCTCTGCCCTGTCTAGGAGGTATTCTTTAGATCCATGGCCGCTCAGTAGCTCATGCAAGGCCCCCTCTTGCCCCATCCACGCACAGCCGTCAGGGCTGGTCAAGGGCGAACATCCACCCCAGCCAAGCTTGCAGTTTTTCTCAGAATGTCCCTACCACGGTGGCTTGTCGCAACCCAGTCCTGGTCTGTGGGCAAGAGGGCGTAGGGGTTTGGGAGATGGGGGATGGCCCTGGTTTTCCTCAGGCTGGAACTGGAACCGGCAGCCTGATGTCCAGCGAGAGGGCCTGAGAGAAACCCAGACACACCACACCACCATTAGGAACAAATCCACAGGCCCACACACAGACACACCCCAGGCGCTCGGGCACGGGAACCTACACACACATGCATCCACACAGACACACACACACACACACACATGCACACACACACAAACAGCTTGAAGGAGACCAACGAAGAGATGGATGAAGAGATTGAAACTGAGGAAGGGAGAGAGACAGCGATCGAGAGAGATAGGAGGGGGGCAGGGAAAGAGACAGACAGAGAGGCAGTGAAAGAGAGAGGGACAGAGAGAGAGAGAGAGACAGAGACACAGAGGGAAGGCAACAGAAGTAGTGTGACGTACAGGGGCAAACTCAGAAGAGAGAGGGGGAGGGAGGTAGAGAGCAAGAGCAAATAGAGCCCTGTAGAGCCCTTTTGATCAACCCGGGATAGGGTGGAGGGGGCTTGGGCTGGGCCAGAACAGCTTGGCCAGACCGTCCATGTGAGGGGAGAAACCAAGCGCTGAGACGGATTTTGTCTTGGATTGATTGCTTGCTTTGGAGGTGGGTTTCATAGGCTCATTCTTTGTAGGCATATTCCTCTGCTATTGGTGCGGTGCTGTGGCCTCCGCACCGCAACAATAGCACTTGATTTGCAGAGTGTGCCAGCGGGAGAGGAGGGACTGGGCGTGCCCACAGGGCCCGAGGACTGAGTCTCTGGCGTGTCCTCGGGACTGGAGTTTACAAGAAGTTGGTGGCAATGGGAATCCAGGTGCAAAGGGACTGTTTTCCTGGTGGCTAGCGATGCAATGTCCTTCCCCCGGATAAAGCAGCCCCTGCGTTCTGGAGCAGAAGTCTTGGCTGGCATGTGTGACACCCGCTGCCCCTGCCCGTCCCTTCCCCCAATTTGGAAGGTTGCCACGGTGCCCGATGTGTGGATGGAATTGCATGGGTATTCTGGCAGTGTAACCCGCGTCTGCGCCTTTTGGGTCCGGCCCCCTGACCTCCCGGGCTGGAGCCGGGCTCCTGGCAGGGCAGTGGTGAGGCGGAAACAGTAGGATGCTGCTGCCTGGTGATGCTTTGGTGGCAGACCCCCAGGACGAGGTCCCCGGCTGCAGCAGGGGAGTAGGCAGGCGAAAAGGGGGAGCAGGGTCAGGGGAGGTTGGGAAGCATGGGGACAGTAGGGGCAATTGAGGGAGGCGGCAAGCCACAAAAGCCTACAGCAGGCCGGGTGTGGTGGATCATGTCTGTAAACCCAGCACTGTTGGGGCCCGGAGGGGTGGATCACGATGGCAGGAGATCCAGATCAGCCTGGCTAATATGGTGAAATCCCATCTCTACTAAAACTACAGAACATGAGCCCGGCATGCAGGCGGGCTCCTGTAGTCCCAGCTGCTCAGGAGACTGAGGCAAGAAAATGGCGTGAACCCGGGAGGTGGAGCTTGCAGTGAGATGAGATCACGCCATGGCCCTCCAGCCTGGGTGACAGAGCGAGACTCCGTTTGGAAGAAAACAAAAGAAAGAAAGAAGAAAAGGAAGGAAGGAAGGAAGGAAGGAAGGAAGGAAGGAAGGAAGGAAGGAAGGAAGGAAGGAAGGAAGGAAGGAATAAAGAAAGAAAGAGAAAGAAAGAAAGAAAAAGAAAGAAGGAAAGAAAGAAAGAATAAAAGAAAGAAAGAAAGCAAAAAATAAGAGAGAGAGAGAGAGATAAGGGAAGAAAGGAAGATAGAAAAGAAAGAGAGAAAGGAAAGAAAGCCAAAAAGCCAATAGCATCCGGTATTCCCACACGGTCTCCCAACCGAGTACTAACCAGGCCTGACCCTGCTTAACTTCTGAGATTGGAGGAGATCAGACTGCTGTCTTCCAGCCGGCACCACCAGCCCGGGGCCACTCGCTCTCAGCCTTACCCGACTTCTGATCGGCCGAGCATCCTCTGCGTCCGGCCTGCTCGGAGCATTGAGTGCTCTGAGGCATCAGGACCCAGGGCCCACTATCCTGGGACACCATCCAGTCCTCCGCCCTGTCGTGGAGATATTCTTTTGGATCACTGGCTGCTCAGGAGCTCCTGTGAGGACCCCTCTTGCCCCACCCACCCAGAGCCGCCTGAGCTGGCCAAGGGTGAACACCCGGACCAGCCACTCTTGGCCCTTTTCTCGCAACGCCCCAACCATGGTGGCTTGTCCCGAACAAGACCTGGCCAGTGGGCAAGAGGGTGTGGGGGGTTGGGGGTTGGGAGATGGCCCTGCTTTGCCCAGAGCTGGCACTAGAGCCGGCAGTGTGATCCCCAGCGAGTGGGGATCAGAGAAACCCAGACACACCCCACCACCACCACGATCAAATCCACAGCCCCACACACAGACACTCCTGGGTAATCGCGCACGGGAACCCACACACACGCGCACGCACACACACAGACACACACACATACACACACACAAACACACACACACCTATGCATACACACACAACCAGCTTGGTGGAGAGTAAGGAAGAGATGGATGGAGAGATTGAAACCTAGGGAGGCAGAGAGACAGCGATCGAGAGAGACAGGGGTGGGGGAGAGGGAAACAGAAAGACAGAGATGCAGAGAAAGAGAGAGGGACAGGCAAAGAGAGAGAGACAGAGAGACAGAGGGAAGGTGACAGAAGTAGCACGAGGGGCAGGGGCAAACCCAGAAGAGAGGGGGAGGGAGCTAGAGAGCGAGAGTGATAGTGCCTTGGAGTGGGAGCGCCCAGCTCCAGTAAGCGGGGCCTTTTTGAGCAGGCCTGGTCAGGGTGGTGGGAGCTCGGGCTGGGCTAGTACAGGGTGGCAAGGCCTTCCATGCGAAAGGAGCAACGGAGCACTCAGACGCGATTTGTCTTGGATTAATTGCTTGCTTTGGAGGTGGGTTTCGTAGGCTCCTTCCTTTGTTGGCATCTCCCTGTTCTCTTGGTGCGATGCGGTGGTCCCCTTGATTTGTAGATTGCGCCTGCCCATTTGGCAGAATTAATGGCAATGGGCGTGCCCACGGAGCCCGTGGCCTGAGTCTCTGGTGTGTCCTCAGGACTGGAGTTCACACAAAGTTTGTGGTAATGGGAATCTGGGTAGATGGGGACTGCCTTCCTGGTGCCTGGCATAGCAATGTCCTTCCCCTGGATAAAGCAGCCCCTGCGTCCTTAAGTGGAGGCCTTGGCTGCGTGTGTAGTACCTGCTGCCCCTGCCCGCCCCTTCCCCTATTTGGAAGCTTGCAGCAGCGCCCGATGAGTGGATTGAATCCCCTGGGTGATCCCGGAGTGGGAAGACATTGTGAACAGCAGGGAATCCATGCCTGCGCCTTTGGGGTCCGGCCCCCTGCCCTCCCAGGCTGAAGCCTGGCTCCTAGCAAGGTGGTGGCGACGAGGAAACAGTGGGATGCTGCTTTCTGGTGGTGCTTTGGTGGCGGACCCACAGGAGGAGGTCCCCAGCTGAGGCGGGGGTGTAGGCGAGTGAAAAGGGGGAGCAGAGTCAGGGGAGGTTGGGAAGCATGGCGACAGTAGGGGGAAGGGAGGGAGAGGGCAAGCCACAAAAGCCTACAGCAGGCAGGGCACAGTGGATCACGCCTGTATTCCCAGCACTTTGAGAGGCCGAGGCATTGGGATCACGAAGTCAGGAGATCCAGACCAGCCTGGCTTACACAGTGAAAACCCGTCTCTAGTACAACAAAACATGAGCCAGGGGTCGTGGCAGGTGCCTGGAGTCCCAGCCGCTCAGGAGGCTGAGGAAGGGGAATGGCGTGAACCTGGGAGGCAGTGCTTAAAGTGTGCCGAGATCACGCCACTGCACTCCAGCCTGGGTGACAGAGAAAGACTCCATCTGGAAGAAAAAGACAGACAGAGAGAGAGAGAGAGAGAGAGA
>NW_012108164.1:253032-255282 GCF_000951045.1 Mandrillus leucophaeus | reverse complement strand
AGAAAGAAAGAAAGAAAGAAAGAAAGAAAGAAAGAAAGAAAGGAAGGAAGGAAGAAAGGAAGGAGAGAGAGAAAGAAAGGAAGAAAGGAAGAAAGGAAGGTAGAAAAGAAAGAAAGCAGAAAAGCCTACAGCACCTGGTATTTCCAGAGGGTCTCCCATTCAAGTACTAACCAGGCCTGACCCCGCTTAGCTTCTGAGATCAGGTGCGTTCAGGGTGGTATGGTGGTAGATGCCTGCAGAGGCGACTGGCTGCCCCAAGAGCTCGGCCCAGCCATGCCCGCTGGACTCCAGCCAGCACCGTCAGCCCAGGGCCGCCGGGCTGGGATCGGGACCCCCGAGCTCCTTGCCTGCAGCCTTCCCCCGAGTTTCCGAGTTTCCCCCGAGCTCCCGAGTTTCCACCATGTCGCATCCGCTCGGATCAGGGAGTGCTCTGAGGCGTCAAGACCCAGGGCCCACGATCCTGGGACCCCGTCTGGTCCTCTACCCTGTCGGGGAGGTATTCTATTGGTACCTGGCTGCTCAGGAGCTCCTGTGAGGCCCCCTGTTGCCTCACCCATACAGAGTCATCAGGACTGGCCCAGACGCACGTGGCCTTTTTATCACAATGTCTCCACCACAGTTGCTTGTCCCGACCAAGGCCCAGATGGTGAGCAAGAGGGTGTGGGGTGTTGGGGATGGGGAATAGCCCTGCTTTGCACCAGGCTGGCACCTGAGCTGGCAGCCTGATCCCCGGTGAGCAGGACTGAGGGAAACCCAGACACATCCCACCACCACCAGGAGCAAATCCACAGCCACACACACAAACACACCTGGGTGCTCGTGCACGAGAACCCACACACAAGCGTGCGTGCACACACAGACACACACACACAGATGCACACATACACAAATGGCTTGAAGGAGAGCAAGGAAGAGATGGATGGAGAGATTGAAACCGAGCGAGGGAGAGAGACAGTGATCGAGAGAGAGAGGGGAGGGTGAGAGGGAAAGAGGCTGACAGAGAAGCAGAGAAAGAGAGAGGAACAGAGAAAGAGAGAGAGACAGAGACAGAGGAAAGGCGACAGAAGTAGCGCGAGGTGCAGGAGCAAACCCAGAAGAGAGAGGGGGAGGGAGCTAGAGACTGAGAGCTATAGAGCCTTGGAGAGACACTGCCCTGCTCCGGTAGGCAGGGCCCTTTTGAGCAGGCCGGGATAGGGTGAAGGGGGCTTGAGCTGGGCCAGAACAGGGTGGCCAAGCCACCCATGGGTGACGAGCAACGCAGCGCTGAGATGGGATTTGTCTTGGATTAATTACTTGTTTTGAATTTCGGTATCGTAGGCCCCTTCCTTTGCTGGCACCTCCCTGTGCTTTTGGTGCGGTGCGGTTGTCCCCTTCATTTGTAGATTGCGCCCACCCACTTGGCGGGATTCATGGCAATGGGCGTGCCCACGGAGCCCAAGACCTGAGTATCTGGTGTGTCCTCGTGACTGGAGTTTACACGAAGATGGTGGCAATGGGAATCTGGATGCACAGGGACTGCTTTACTATTGCCTGGCAAAGCAATGTCCTTCTTCCAGATAAAGCAGCCCCTGCATTCTGGAGCCGAGGTCCTGGCTGGCATGTGTGGTGCCCGCTGCCCCTACTCGCCCCTTCCCCCAGTTTGGAAGGTTTCAGGGGCACCCAATGAGTGGATTGAACTGCCTGGGAGTTCCGGAAGAGGGAAGGCACCGAGAACGGCATGGAACCAGGGCCTGCTGTTTTGGGGTCCGGCCCCCTGCCCTCCTGGAATGGAGCCAAGCTACTGGCAGGGTGGTAGCCAGGCAGAAGTGGTGGGATGTTGCTGCCCTGTGGTGTTTTGATGGCGGATCCCCAGGATGAGGTCCACGGCTGTGGCTGTGGCTTAGGCAGGCGATAAAGGGGGAGCAGAGTCAGGGGAGGTTGGGAAGCATGGTGACAGTAGGGGGAAGTGTGGGGGAGGGGAATCCACAAAAGCTTACAGAAAGCAGGTCATGGTTGATAACGCCTGTAATCCCAGCACTTTCGGAGGCCGAGGCGGTTGGATCACGAGGTCAAGAGATCCGGACAAGCCCTGCTAACACAGTGAAACCCCGTCTCTAATAAAACTACAAAACATGGGCCGGACAGGGTGGCGGATGCCTGTAGTCCCAGCTGCTTGGGAGGCTGAGGCAGGTGAATAGCGTGAACTGGGGAAGCGGAGCTTGCAGTGAGCCGAGATTGGGCCACGGCACTCCAGCCTGGGTGTCAGAGTGA
>NW_012108164.1:250427-252982 GCF_000951045.1 Mandrillus leucophaeus | reverse complement strand
CTGGGTGTCAGAGTGAAACTCCGTCTGGAAGATAAAGACAGACAGACAGACAGACAGACAGACAGACAGACAGAGAGAGAGAGAGAGACAGAAAGAAAGAAAGAAAGAAAGAAAGAAAGAAAGAAAGAAAGAAAGAAAGAAAGAAAGAAAGAAAGAAAGAAAGAAAGAGAGAAAGAGAGAAAAAAAGAGAGAGAAAAAGAGAAAGAAAGAAAGAAAGAAGGAAAGAAAGAAAGAAGGAAGGAAAGAAAGAAAGAAAGAAAGAAGGAAAGAAAGAAAGAAAGAAAGAAGAGAGAGAGAGAGAAGGGAAGAAAGGAAGGTAGAAAAGAAAGAAAGACAAGAAGGAAAGCCAAAAACCTACAGCACCCGGTATTCTCAGGCAGTCTCCCATCCAAGTACTAAACAAGCCCGACACTGCTTAGCTTCACTAGAACAGACGAGATCTGTCCCGTTCGGGGTGGTATGGCCGTAGACACCAGCAGAGGTGCCTCCGGGCTCGTATCGGGACCCCCGAGCAACTCGCCCATGGCCTTTCCCAGTCTCCCGAGCTGCCGAGGCTCTACCACGTCGGACCCGCTACGAACAGGGAGTGCTCCGAGGCGTCAAGGCTCAGGGCCCATGATCCTGGAACCCCGCCCAGTCCTCCGCCATGTCTCGGAGGTATTTTTTGCATCCCTGGTGGCTCAGGAGCTCCTGCGAGGCCCCTTCTTGCCCCACCCAGCCAGAGCCGTCTGAGCTGGCCAAGGGCAAACAGCCGGACCAGCCGATCCTAGCCCTTTTCTCACAACACCCCCTCCACGGTGGCTTGTCCCGACCAAGACCCAGCTGGAGGGCGAGAGGACGTTGGGGTTTGGGGGTTGGGAGATGGCCCTGCTTTGCCCGGAGCTGGCAGTTGTGACAGCAGCATGATCCCCAGAGAG
The DNA here is from genome assembly GCF_000951045.1 of Mandrillus leucophaeus. Classification (NCBI taxonomy): domain Eukaryota; kingdom Metazoa; phylum Chordata; class Mammalia; order Primates; family Cercopithecidae; genus Mandrillus; species Mandrillus leucophaeus. The sequence continues at coordinate 252,065 of NW_012108164.1, read as the reverse complement.
AAGGGCTCAAAGAAACCCAGACACACCCCACCACCACCAGGAGCAAATCTACAGCCCCGCACACAGACACACCCTGGAGCTCACACACAGGAACCCACACACGTGCTTGCACACACACACAGAAACATACACACACACTCACACATATACACACACTTGCACACCCACACAAACGGCTTGAAGGAGAGCAAGGAAGAGATAGATGGAGAGATTGAAACCGAGAGAGGGAGAGAGACAGTGATCGAGACAGACAGGGGAGGAGGAGAGGGAAAGAGACAGACAGAGAGGCAGAAAAACAGAGACAGACAGAAAGACAAATGGAAGGCGACAGAAGTAGCGCGTGTTGCAGGGGCAAACCCAGAAGAGAGAGGCAGAGGGAGCTAGAGAGCGAGAGTAATAGAGCTTTGGAGAGAGTGCGCCCTGCTCCTTTATGCAGTTCCCTTTTGGGCAGGCCGGATAGGGTGGAGGGGGCTTGGGCTTGGCCAGAACAGGGTGGCCAGGCCGTCCAAGTGAGAGGAGCAATGGAGCGCTGAGACAGGTTTTGTCTTGAATTAATTGCTTGCTTTGGAAGTGGGTTTCGTAGGCTCCTTCCTTTTTTGGAACCTCCATGTGCGGTGCCGTGGTCCCCTTGATTTGCAGAGTGCACCCGCCCATTTGGTGGGAGCCGTGGAACCAGGTGTGCCTACGGGGCCCAAGGCCTGGGTCTCTGGCGAGTCCTAGGGACTTAATTTACACGAGGTTGCTGGCAATGGGAATTCGGATGTACAGGGACTGTTTTCCTGGTCAATGGCGTAGCAACGTCCTTCCCCCGGATAAAGCAGGCCCTGCATTCTGGAGCAGAGGTCTTGGCTGGCGTGTGTGGCACCTGCTGCCCCTGTCCATTCCTTCCCCCTGTTTGGAAGGTTCCAGCGGCGCTTGGTGAGTGGATTGAATCACCTGGGCATTCCGGAAGGAGATAGGCACCGCGAACGGCAGGAAACCTGTGCCTGCGCCTTTGGGGTCCAGCCCCCTGCCCTCCTGGGCTGGAGACAGGCTCCTGGTGGGGCAGCGGCTAGGCGGAAGCAGTGGGATGCTGCTTCCCAGTGGTTCTTTGGTAGCGGAGCCCATGTAGGAGGTCCCCACCAGTGGCAGGGGTGTTGGTGGATGAAAGCGTGGGAGCAGAGTCAAGGGAGCTTGGGAAGCATGGTGACAGAAGGGGAAAGGGAGGGAGGGGTGAATCCACAAAAGCCTACAAGAGACCAGGCGTAGTGGAACACGACTGTAATCCCAGCACTTTCGGAGGCTGAGGTGGGTGGATCACGAGGTCAGTATATCCAGAACAGTATGGCTAACACGGTGCTAAACGGTTTCTACAAAAACTACAAAATATGAGCTGGGCATGGTGGTGGGCACCTGTAGTTCCAGGTGCTCAAGACGCTGGGGCAGCAGAATGCTGTGTACCCAGGAGGCGGAGCTTGAAGTGAGCCGAGATTGTACCACTGCACTCCAGCCTAGGTGACAGAGGGAGACTCCCTCTGGAAGGAAAAGACAGAAAGAAGGAAAGAAAGAGAGAAAGAAAGAAAGAAAGAAAGAAAGAAAGAAAGAAAGAAAGAAAGAAAGAAAGAAAGAAAGAAAGAAAGGAAGGAAGGAAGGAAGGAA
>NW_012108164.1:247624-250377 GCF_000951045.1 Mandrillus leucophaeus | reverse complement strand
GAAAGAAAGAAAGAAAGAAAGAAAGAAAGAAAGAAAGAAAGAAAGAAAGAAAGAAAGAAAGAAAGAAAGAAAGAAAGAAAGAAAGGAAGGAAGGAAGGAAGGAAGGAAGGAAGGAAGGAAGGAAGGAAGGAAGGAAGGGAGGGAGGAAAAGGATTAAGAAAGAAGAAAGGAAAAAAGAAGGAAAGAGAGAGAAAGAAAAGAAAGAAAGAAAAGATTAAAGAAAGAAAGAAGAAAGAAATAAGAAAGAGAGAAAGAAAAGAAAGAAAGAAGGATAGAAAGAAGTAAGTAAGAAAGAGTGAATGAAAGAAAGATGGAAAGAAAGAAAAAAGACAGAAGGAAAGAGAGAGAGAAAATAAGGCAGGAAGGAAAGAACGTAAGATGAAAGAAAGAAAGAAAGAAAGAAAGGAAGAAAGAAAGAAAGAAAGAAAGAAAGAAAGAAAGAAGAAAGAAGAAAAAAGAAAGAAAGAGAAAAGAAATAGAGAAATAATGAAAGAAAAGGAAGAAAGAAAGAGAGAAAGAAAAGAAAGAAAGAGGGAAAGAAAGAAAGAAGGAAAGAGAGAAAGATAGAAAGAAAGAAAAGAGAGAGAGAGAAGGGAAGAAAGGAAGGTAGAAAAGAAAGAAAGACAGTAAAAAATGCTACAGCAACCGGTATTCCCAGGTGGTCTCCCATCCAAGTACTAACCAGGCCGGACCCTGATTAGCTTCCAAGATCAGGGTGGTATGGCAGTAGGCACCGGCAGAGGCACCATGCTTCCCCAAGAGCCGGGCCCTGCCATGCCCACAGGCTTCCAGCCAGCACAGCCAGCCTGGTGCCACTGGCCTCAGATGGGGACACCCAAGCCACTCACCCGAAGCCTTCCCCCATCTCTGGGGCTCCCGAGCTTCCATCACGTCAGGCCCACTCGGAACAAGGAGTGCTCCGAGGTGACAGGGTCCAGGGCCCACAATCCTGGGACCCTATCCAGTCCTCCCCACTATGGCAGAGCTATTCTTTCGGATTCCTGGCCGCTCAGTAGCTCCGGAGAGGCCCCCTCTTGCCCCACCCGAGCAGAGCTGTCCGGGCTGGCCAAAGTCGAACAACCAGCCCAGCCGCATGTGGCCTTTTTCTCACAACATCCCCACCATGGTCGCTTGTCCCGATCAAGACCCAGCATGTGGGCCAGAGGGTGTGGCAGGTTGGGAGATGTCCCTGCTTTGCCCCGGGCTGGCACAGCACCTGCAGCCTGATCCACCTCGATAGGGGCTGAGGCACACACACAGACAAACACACACACACACACACACACATGCACGCACACACAAACGGCCTGAAGTAGAGCAAAGAAGAGATGAATAGAGAGATTGAAACCAAGGGAGGGAGACAGATAACCTTTGAGAGAGACAGGGTAGTGGGAGAGGGAAAGACACAGACAGAGAGGCAGAGAAAGAGAGAGGGAGAGAGAAAGAGAGAGAGTCAGAGAGACAGTGGGAAGGCGAGAGAAGTAGCGCGAGGTGCAAGGCAAACCAAGAAGTGAGGGGGGAGGGAGCTAGAGAGTGAGAGCGATAGAGTCTTGGAGAGGGAGCACCCTGCTCTGGTAGGCGGGGCACTTTTGAACAGGCTGGGATATGGTGGAAGGGGCTTGGGCTGGGCCAGTACAGGGTGGCCAGGCCGTCCATGTGAGAGGAGCAACGGAGCACTGAGATGGGTTTTCTCTTGGATTAATTGCTTGTTTGGAGGTGGGTTTTGTAGGCTCCATCCTTTATTCCACCTCGCTATGCTCTTGGTGCGTTGTGGTGGGCCCCTTGATTTGCAGAGTGTGCCCACCCATTTGGTGGGAGCTGTGGAACCAGGCGTACCCATGGTTCAGGAGGCCTGGGTCTCTGGTGTGTCCTCAGGACTGGAGATTACACGAAGTTGGTGACAATGGGAATCCGGGTTCACAAGGACTGTTTTCCTGGTGGCTGACGATGTAATGTCCTTCCACCGTATAAAGGAGCCCCTGCCTACTGGAGCAGAGGTGGTGGCAGTTGTATGTGCCCCTGAGTGCACCTTCCCCTGGTTTGGAAGGTTCTGGCAGCACCCGATGAGTGGATTGAATCGCCTGGGCATTCTGGAAGAGGGAACGCAACAACAAAGGCAGGGAATCCGCGCCTGCACCTTTGGGGTCTGGTCCCCTGCCCTACCGGGCTGGAATCGGGATCCTGGCGAGGCAGTGGTGAGGCGGAAGTGGTGGGTTGAGCTGCCCGGTGGTGCTTTGGTGGCGGACCCCAGGAGGAGGTTCCTGGATGCAGTGGGGGTGTAGGTGGGCAACAAAGTGGGAGCAGGGTTAGGGGAGGGTAGGAAGTATGGTGACAGAAGGGGGAAGGGAGGGAGAGGGGAAACCGCAAAAGCCTACACCAGGCCGGGAGTGGTGGATCATGCTTGTAATCCATCACTTTGTGTGGCCGAGGCGGGTGGATTACGTAGTCAGGAGATCCAGACCAGCCTGGCTAACATGGTGAAACCTTATCTCGACTAAAACTACAAAACATGAGCCGGGCGTGGTGGCCACACCTGTAGTCCCAGCTGCTCGGGAGGCTTAGGCAGGAGAATGGCGTGAACCCCAGAGGAGGAGCTTGCAGTGAGCCGAGATCACACTACTGCACTCCAGCCTGGTTGACAGAGTGAGACTCCATCTGGAACAAAATGAGAATAAGAAAGAAAAAGAGAAAGAAAAAAAGAAAGAAAAAGATACAGAGACAGAAAGAAAGAAAGAAAGAAAGAGAAAGAAAGA
>NW_012108164.1:246076-247470 GCF_000951045.1 Mandrillus leucophaeus | reverse complement strand
AAGAAAGAAAGAAAGAAAGAGAGAGAGAGAGAGAAAGAGAAAGAAAGAGATAAAGAAAGGAAAGAAAGAGAGAGAAAGAAAGAAAAAGAAAGAAAGAAAAAAAGAAAGAAGAGAGAAGGGAAGAAAGGAAGGTAGAAAAGAAAGAAAGAGAAGAAAGAAAGCAAAAAAGCCTATAACACCTGGAATTCCCAGGCACTCTCCCATGCAAGCACTAACAAGGAAGGACCCTGCTTACTTGCTTAGCTTCCAAGAACAGATGAGATCAAGCTCGTTCAGGGAGGTATGGCTGTAGACGCCAGCAGAGGCACCTGGCTGTCCCAAGAGCTCGGCCCAGCCATGCACGCTGGCTTCCATCCGGCACCTCCAGCCCGAGCCCAATGGGCTCATATCTTGACCCCCATGGCGCTCGTCCAAGGCCTTCAACCAGCTCCCAAGCTCCCGAACTTCCACCATGTGGGGGCCGCTCCTAACAGGAAGCAGTCTGAGGTGTCAAGGCCCAGGGCCCACAATCCTGGGACACCGTACGGTACTCCGCCCTGTCACGGAGGTATTCTTTTGGATCCCTGGTGGCTCAGGAGCTTCTGCGAGGCCCACTCTTGCTCCACCCAGCAAGAGCCCTCACGGCTGGCCAAGGGCGAACAGGCAGCCCACCGGTGTGTGGCCTTTTTCTCACAATGCCAACACCCAGGCCTGAGCCTTTGGGATCCGGCCCCTGGCCTCCCAGGCTGGAGTTGGGCTCCTGGTGGGGTGGCGGCTAGGCAGAAGTGGTGGAATGCTGCTGCCCGGTGGTGCTTTGGTGGCTCACCCTCGGAAGCAGTTCCCCGGGTGCGTCAGGGGTGTAGGGGCATGATAAAGGGAGAGGAAAGTCAAGGGAGGTTGGGAAGCTAGGTAATAGTTGGGGGAAGGGAGTGAGGGGGGAAGCCACAAAAGCCTACTGCAGGCTGGGCGCGGTGGCAGTGGATCACAGATGTAATCCCAGCATTTTAGGAGGCCAAAGCGTGTGGATCGCAAGGTCAGGAGATCCAGACCAGCCTGGATTACACGGTGAAAACCCGTCTCTACTATAACCACAAAACATAAGCTGGGCGTGGTGGGAGGCGCGTGCAGTCCACATTGCTAGTGAGGCTGAGGCATGAGGATGGCGTGAACCCAGGAGGTGGAGCTTGCAGTGAGCTGAGGTTCCGCCACTGCACTGCAGCCTGGGTGCCAGAGCGAGACTCCATTTGGAAGAAGAAGAAGAAAGAAAGAAAGAGAGACAGAGAGATAGAAAAAAAGAAAAGAAAGAAAGAAGGAAAAAAGAAGAAAAAAAGAAAGAAAGAAAGAAAGAAAGAAAGAAAGAAAGAAAGAAAGAAAGAAAGAAAGAAAGAAAGAAAGAAAGAAAGAAAGAGAAAGGA
>NW_012108164.1:243450-245881 GCF_000951045.1 Mandrillus leucophaeus | reverse complement strand
AGAAAGAAAGAAAGAAAGAAAGAAAGAAAGAAAGAAAGAAAGAAAGAAAGAAAGAAAGAAAGAGAGAGAAAGAAAGAAAGAGAAAGAAAAAAGAGAGAAAGAAAGAGAGAGAGAAAGAGAGAGAGAGAAAAAAAAATAGAAAAGAAGGAAAGAAAGAAAAAGAAAGTAAGAAGGAAAGAAAGAAAGAAAGCAAAAAAGAAGAGAGAGGGAGAGAATGGAGGAAAGGAAGGTGGAAATTAAAGAAAAGAAAGAAAGTAGAAAGGCCTACAGCACCTGGAATTCCCAGATGGTCTCCCATCCAAGAACTAACAAGGCCAGATCCTGCTTAGCTTCCGAGATCAGAAAAGATCAGGAACATTCAGGGTGGTATGGCCATACACGCTGGCAGGGGCACCTGGCTGCCCCAAGAGATCTGCATGACCATGCCCGCCAGCTTCCAGCTGACACCGCCAGCCCAGGGCCACCAGACTCGAATCAGGACCTCTGAGCCCCTCGCCCGGGGCCTTCCCCCAGCTCCCGAGATTCCAAGGTTCCACCATGTCAGGCCCGCTCAGAACAGGGAGTGCTCCGAGGCATCAGGGCCCACGGCCCAGAACCCTGGGACCCCGTCCTGTCCTCAGCCCTGCACAGAGATATTCTTTTGGATCCCAGGCCGCTCAGAAGCTCCTGCGAGGCCCCCTCTTGCTCCACCCACCCAGAGCTGTCAGGGCTGGCCAAGGGTGAACAGCCATTCCAGACACGTGGCTTTTTTCTCACAATGCCCCCACCACGGAAGCTTGTCCTGACCAAGACCTGGCCAGTGGGCAAGAGGGCATGGGGCTTGAGGGTTGGGTAATGGCCGTTTTCCCCGAGCTGGCACTAGGGTCGGCAGCCTCATCTCTGTCAAGAGTTGCTGAGAGAAACCCAGTCACACCTCACCACCACCATGAGAAAATCCACAGCCCCACACACAGACACACCTGGGCACTCGAGCGCGGGAACCCACACATGCACGCAACACGCACAGACACACACAAACACAAGCACAGGCAAACGGCTTGAAGGAGAGCAAGGAAGAGATGGATTGAGAGATTGAAACTGAGGGATGGAGAGAGACAGCGGTCAGAGAGACAGGGGAGGGGAAGAGGGAAACAAACAGACAGAGAGAAACTGAAAGAGAGAGGGACAGAGAGAGAGAGAGAGACAGAGAGACAGAGAAAAGGTGACAGAAGGAGCTCGAGGTGCAGGGGCAAACCCAGAGGAGAGAGGGCAAGGTAGCTGCAGAGCAAGAGCGATAGAGAATTGGAGAGGGAGCGCCCTGCTCCAGTAGGCAGGGCCCTTTTGAGCAGGCTGGGATAAGGTGGAGGGGGCATGGACTGGGCCAGAACAGGGTGACCAAGCCGTCCATTCCAGAGGAGCAATGGAGCGCTGAGACGGGTTTATTCTTGGGTTAATTGCTTGTTTGGAGTTGGGTTTCGTAGGCTCCTTCCTATGTTGGCACCTCCCTGTGCACCTCATGCGGTGCGTTGGGCCCCAAGATTTGCAGAGTGCATCCGTCCATTTGGCAGGAGCCGTGGAACCGGGTGTGCCCACGGTGCCTGAGGCCTGGATCTCTGGAATGTCCTCGGGACTGCAGTTTACACGAAGTTGGTGGCAATGGAATCTGGGTGCACAGGGACTGTTTTCCTGGTGGCTAGCAAAGCACTGTCCTTCCCCGGGAAAAAAACGGCCCCTGCATTCAGGAGCAGAGGTCTTTGCTGGCATATGTGGAACCCGCTGCCCCTGCCTGCCCCTTCCCCTGGTTTGAAGGTTACGGCAGCACCTGATGAGTGCATTGGATCTCCTGGGCGTTCCAGGAGCGGGAAGGCTGCATGAACACCAGGGAACCTGCACATGCGCCTTTATGGACTGGCCCCCTGACCTCCCAGGATGGACCCAGGCTCCTGGCATGGTGGCAGTGATTCAGAAGAGGTAGAAGGCTGCTGCCCAGTTGTGCTTTGGTGGCAGACACCAAGAGGATGTCCTCGGCTGTGGTGGTGTTGTAGGCAGGCAATAAAGTGGGCGCAGAGTCCAGGGAAGTTGGGAAGCATGACGACAGTAGGGGGAAGGGAGGGATGGTTGAAATCACAAAAGACTAAAGCAGACCAGGATCGGTAGATCACGGCTGTAACCACAGCACATTGGGATTCTGAGGAGGGTGGATCACGAGGTCAGGTGATCCAGACCAGCCTTGCTAACACGGTGAAACCCCGCCTCCACTAAAACTACAAAACATGAGCCTGGCTTGGGGGCCAGTGCCTGTAGTCCCCGCTGCTAGGGAGGCTGAGGCAGGAGAATGGCGTGAACCTGGGAGACAGAACTTGAAGTGAGCTGAGATCACGCCACTGCACTCTACCCTGGGTGATAGAGTGAGACTCCGTCTGGAAGAAAAAGGAAGGAAGGAAGGAAGGAA
>NW_012108164.1:240410-242710 GCF_000951045.1 Mandrillus leucophaeus | reverse complement strand
GAAAGAAAGAAAGAAAGAAAGAAAGAAAGAAAGAAAGAAAGAAAGAAAGAAAGAAAGAAAGAAGAGAGAGAGAAGGAAAGAAAGGAAGGTAGAGAAGAAAGAAAGACAAGAAAGAAAGCAAAAAAGACTACAGCACCTGGTAATCCCAGGCAGTCTCCCATCCAAGTACTAACCAGGTCTTACCCTGCTTAGCTTCCGAGATCAGATGAGATCAGGCATGTTCAGGGTGGTATGGCCATAGACACTGGCAGAGGTCCCTGGCTGCCACGAGATCCTGGCCTAGTCATGCCTGTCACTTTCCAGCTGGCACCGCCAACCCTGGGCCTCCAGGCTCCTATCAGGACCCCCGAGCCGCTCACCCATGGCCTTCCCCTGGCTCCCGAGCTGCCGAGCTTCCTCCAAAATGGGCCGCCTTGGAACAGGGAGCGATCCTAGGCATCAGGGCCCAGGGTCCATGATCCCAGGACCCGTCTGGTACTCCGCCCTGTCGCGGAGCTATTTTTTTTTATCCCAGGCCGCTCAGGAGCTCCTGTGAGGCCCCCTCTTGCTCCACCCACCCAGAGCCGTCAGGGCTGGCCAAGGGTGAACAGCCGGCTCTACTGGGCGGCTTTTTCCTCACTACATCCCCACCATGGTCACTTGTCAGGACCACGACCCAGGAGGTGGGCAAGATGGTGTAGGGGTTTGGGGGTTGGGAGATTGCCCTGCTTGTCCCCAGGCTGGCAGTAGAGCCTGCAGCCTGATTACCAGCGAGAGATGCTGAGAGAAATCCAGTCACACCCCATCACCACCAGGAGAAATTCCACAGCCGCACACAGACACACCTGGGCGTTCACTCACTGGAACCCACATACGCACACAAACACGTACAGACACACACACACACAAACACATGCATACACACGCAAATGGTTTGAAGGAGAGCGAGGAAGAGATGGATGGAGTGATTGAAACCGAAGGATAGAGAGAGACAGCGGTAGAGAGAGACAGGGGAAGGGGAGAGGGAAAGAGACAGACAGAGAGACTGAGAAAGAGAGAGAGACAGAGAAATGGAGAGAGACAGAAAGACAGAGGGGAGGCGACAGAAGGAGCGTGAGGTGCAGGGGAAAACCCAGAAGAAAGAGGGTGAGGGACCAACAGAGCAAGAGCGAGAGACTTGGAGAGGGAGCAACCTGCTCCGGTAGGCACGGCCCTTTTGGAGGGGGCTTGGGCTGGGCCAGAACAGCGTGGCCAGGCCGTCTATTCAAGAGGAGTGATAGAGCACTGAGACCGGTTTTATCTTAGATTAATTGCTTGCTTTGGAGGTGGGTTTTGTAGGGTCCTTTCTTTGCTGGCACCTCCCTGTGCCCCTGGTGAGGTGCAGTGGGCCCCTTGATTTGGAGAGTGACCCTACCCATTTGGCAGGAGCAGTGGCACTGGGCGTGCGTACGGTACCCGAGGCCTGGTTCTCTGGCATATCCTCCGGACTGGAGTTTACAGGAAGATGGTGGCAATGGGAATCCGGGTGCACAGTGACTGTGTTCCTGGTGGCTGGCGAAACAATGTCCTTTCCCTGGATAAAACAGCACCTACGTTCTGGAGCGGAGGTCTTGGCTGGCGTGTGTGGCACCCGCTATCCCTGCCCGACCCTTCTCCCAATTTGAAATGTTGTGGCAGCACCCGATGAGTGCTTTGAAATGCCTGGGCATTCCAGGAGCGGTAAGGCAGCACGAACGGCGGGGAACCTGCGCTGGTGCCTTTATGGTCTGGCCCCCTGCCCTTCCAGGATGGACCTGGGCTCCTGGCATGGTGGCAGCGAGGTGGAAGTAGTGGGAGGCTTCCGCCCTGTGTTGCTTTTGTGGCAGCTCCCCAAGAGGACGTCCCCGGCTGTGGTATGGGTGTAGGAGGGTGATAAAGTGGGAACAGAATCCGGGGTGGTTGGAAAGCATGGTGACAGTAGATGGATGGGAGGGAGGGGTGAAGCCACAAAAGAGGCCATGCATGGTGGATCACACCTGTAACCACAGCACATTAAGATTCAGAGGACGGTGGATTACGAGGTCAGGAGAGCCAGACCAGCTTTGCTAACACGGTGAATCCATGTCTCTACTAAAACTACAAAACATGAGCCCAGCTTGAAAGAAAGAAAGAGAGACAGAGAAAGAAGGAAAGAAAGAAAGAAAGAGAGAGAGAAAGAAAGAAAGAAAGAAAGAAAGAAAGAAAGAAAGAAAGAAAGAAAGAAAGAAAGAAAGAAAGAAAGAAGAAAGAAAGAAAAAGAAAGAAAGAAGAAAGAAAGAAAGAAAGAAAGAAAGAAAGAAAGA
>NW_012108164.1:236056-240257 GCF_000951045.1 Mandrillus leucophaeus | reverse complement strand
AAAAGAAGGAAAGAAAGAAGATGGAACGAAAGAAAGAAAGAAAGAAAGAAAGAAAGAAAGAAAGAAAGAAAGAAAGAAAGAAAGAAAGAAAGAAAAGAAAAGAAAGAAAAGAAAGAAAGAAAGAAAGAAAGAAAGAAAGAAAGAAAGAAAGAAAGAAAGAAAGAAAAGAAAGAAAAAGAAAGAAGGAAAGAAAGAGAATGGAACAAAAGAGAGAAAGAAAAGAAAGAAGGAAAGAAAGAAAAATGATAGAAGGAAAGAAAGAAGAAAGAAGGAAAGAGAAAGGAAAGACAGAAAGAAGAGAGAGAGAGAGAAGGAAAGAAAAGAAGGTAGAAAAGAATGAAAGAGAAGAAAGAAAGCAAAAAAGCCTACAGCACCCGGTATTCCCAGGTAGTTTCCCATGCAAGTACTAACAAGGCCCGACACTGCTGAGCTTCCAAGATCAGAAGAGATCTCTCGCATTCAGGGTAGTATGGCCGTGGATGACGCAGAGGCACCTGGCTTCACAGGAGACCGGCACAGCCATGCCCGCCAGCTTCCAGTTGGCACCACCAGTCCAGTGACTCTGGGCTAGTATCAGGACCACTGAGCCACTCGCCCGCAGCCTTCCCCCAGCTCCCGAGCTCCCGACTTTCCACCACTTCGGGATCACTGAAGACAGGGTGTCCTCTGATGCGTCAGGGCCCAGGACCAACGATCCTGGAAGCCCGTCCTGTCCTCTGCCCTGTCGCAGAGGTATTCTTTTGGATCCATGGCAGCTCAGGAGTTTCTATGAGGCCCCGACTTGCCCCACCCAGCCAGAGCCGTCAGGACTGACCAATGGTGAACAGACAGCAAAGCGGAGTGTGGCCGTTTTCTCACAACACCAACACACCCATGCCTGTGCCTTTGGGGTCCGGCCCCCTGACCTCCCAGGCTGAAGCTGGGCTCCTGGTGGAGTGGCGGCTAGGCGGAAGCAGTGGAATGTTGCTGCCCGGTGGTGCTTTTGTGGCGCACCAACAGAAGGAGCTCCCCGAGTGCATCAGGGGTGTAGGGGCACGATAAAGGGGGAGCAGAGTCAGGGGAGGTTGGGAAGCATGACGATAGTGGTGGAAGGGAGGGAGGGAGGAAGCCACAAAAGCCTACTACAGGCTAGGCGGGGTGGATCCCAGCACATTGGGAGCCTGAGGCATGTGGATCAAGAGGTCGGGAGGTCCTGACCAGCCTGGCTTACACGGTGAAACCCCATCTCTACTAATAATACAAAACATGAGCTGGGCGTGGTGGCAGGTGCCTGTAGTCCCAGCTACTCAGGAGGCTGAGGCAGGAGAATGGCATGTATCTGGGAGGCGGAGCTTGCAGTGAGCTGCGATTGCACCACTGCCCTCCAGCCTGGGTGACAGAGTGGGACTCCATCTGGAAGAAAAAGGAAGAAAAAAAGAAAGACAGGAAGGCAGGAAGGCAGGAAGGAATGAAGGAAGGAAGGAAGGAAGGAAGGAAGGAAGGAAGGAAGGAAGGAAGGAAAAGAAAGAAGGAAAGAAAAAAAGAAGAAAGAAAAAAGAGAGAAAGAAAAGAAAGAAAGAAAGGAGAAAAGAAAGAATGAAAGAAAGAAGGGAGACAGAAGGGAAGAAAGGAAGGTAGAAAAGAAAGAAAGACATGGAAGAAAGAAAAAAAGCCTACAGCGCCTGGTATTTCCAGGCCGTCTCCCATCCAAGTACTAAACGGGCCCGACCCTGCTAAGCTTCCGGGATCAGATGAGATCGGGCGCGTTCAGGGAGTTACGGCCCTAGATGCCGGCAGAGGTGCCTGGCTGCCCCAAGAGACCGGCCCAGCCATGCTGGCCAGCGTCCAGCTGGCACCACCAGCCCAGTGCTGCAGGGATCAGATGAGGACCCCCAAGTCATTCACCAGCGGCCGTCTGCCAGCTCCCGAGCTTCTGAGCTCCCACCACGTCAGGCCTGCTTGGAAGAGGGAGGGCTCAGAGGCGTCAGAGCCCAGGGACTACGATCATGGGATGTTGTCCAGTACTCTGCCCTGTCACGGAGGTATTCTTTTTTTTTTTTTTTTTTGAGACAAAGTCTCGCTATGCCGCCCAGGCTGGAGTGCAGTGGCCGGATCTCAGCTCACTGCAAGCTCCGCCTCCTGGGTTTACGCCATTCTCCTGCCTCAGCCTCCCGAGTAGCTGGGACTACAGCCTGCCACCTCGCCCGGCTAGTTTTTTGTATTTTTTAGTAGAGACAGGGTTTCACCGTGTTAGCCAGGATGGTCTTGATCTCCTGACCTCATGATCCGCCCATCTCGGCCTCCCAACGTGCTGGGATTACAGGCTTGAGCCACCGCGCCCGGCCTCACGGAGGTATTCTTTTGGATTCCTGATCACTCGGGAGCTCCTGAGAGGCCCCCTCTTGCACAACCCACCCAGAGTCATCACAGCTGGCCAAGGGCAAACAGCTGGCCCAGCTGCACATGGCCTTTTTCTCACAACACCCCCACCGGGTCGCTTGTCCTTACCAGGACAGTGCCAGTGGGCAAGAGGGCGTGGGGGTTTGGGGTTGGGTGATGGCACTGCTTTGCCCCAGGCTGGCACTATAGCCGGCAGACTGATCCCTGGTTATAAGGTCTGAGAGAAACCCAGACACAACCCACCACCATCGAGAGCAAATCCACAGCCCCACGCACAGACACACCCAGGCGCTTGCACATGGGAATCCACACATGGGCTCACACACATACACACACACACACACATGCACACACACACAAACGGCTTGAAGGAGAGCAAGGAAGAGATGGATGGAGAGATTGAAACTGATGGTGAGAGAGAGACATTCGTCAAGAGAGACAGGGGAAAGGGAGAGGGAAAGAGACAGACTGAAATTCAGAGAAAGAAAGACATAGAGACAGAGGGAAGGCAATAAAAATAGCAGGAGGTGCAGGGGAAACCCAGAAGATAGAGTGGGAGGGAAATAGAGAGTGAGAGAGATAGAGCCATGGAGAGGCAGAGCCCTGATCTGGTAGGCAGGGCCCTTTTGAGCAGGCCGGGATAGGGTGGAGGGGGCTTGGGGTGGGCCAGAACAGGGTGGCCAGGCCGTACATGCAATGGGAGCAATGGAGTGCTGAGAGGGGTGTTGTCTTGGCTTACCTGCTTGCCTTGGAGGTGGGTTTCGTAGGCTCCTTAATTTGTTGGCACCTCCCTGTGCTCCTGGTGTGGTGCATTGGGCCTCTAGATTTGCAGAGTGCACCCGTCCGTTTGGGAGGAGCTGTGGCACTGAGTGTGGCCACGGTGCCCGAGGCCTGGATCTCTGGCATGTCCTCGTGACTGGAGTTTATATGAAGTTTGTGGCAACGGAATCCGGGTGCACAGGGACTGCTTTCCTGGTGGCTGGCAAAGCAATGTCCTTGTCCCGGATAAAGCGGCCCCTGCATTCTGGAGTGGAAGTCTTGGCTGGCGTGTGTGGAACCCGCTGCCCCTGCCCGCCCCTTCCCCCAGTTTAGAAGGTTGCAGTGGAGCCCGATGAGTGCATTGAATCACCTGGGCGTTCAGGGAGCAGGAAGGCAGCGCGAACGGCAGGGAACCTGCGCCGGCACTTTTATGGACCGTCTCCCTGCACTCCCGGGATGGACCTGGACTCTTGGCATGGTGGCGGTGAAACGGAAGCGGTGGGAGGCTGCTGCCCGGTTGCATTTTCGCAGTGGGTCCCAAAGAGGATGACCCTGGCTGTGGCAGGGGTGTTGACGGGCGATAAGGTGGGAGCAGGATCCGGGGTGATTGGGACGCATGGTGACAGTAGGGGGAAGGGAGGGAGGGGCAAAGTCACAAAAGACTACAGCAGGCCGTGTGAGGTGGATCACGCTTGCAACTACAGCACGTTGGGATTCAGAGGACGGTGGATCACGAGGTCAGGAGATCCAGAACAGCTTGGCTAACACGGTGAAACCCCATCTCTAGAAAAAGTACAAAACATGAGCCCAGTGTGGGGGTGGGTGCCTGTAGTCCCCGCTACTCCAGAGGCTGAGGCAGGAGAATGGCATGATCACGTGAGGTGGAGCTTGCAGTGAGCCGAGATTGCGCCACTGCACTCCACCCTGGGTGACAGAGCCAGACTCCATCCTGAAGAAAAAGAAAAATGAAAGAAAGAAAGAAAGAAAGAAAGAAAGAAAGAAAGAAAGAAAGAAAGAAAGAAAGAAAGAAAGAAAGAAAGAAAGAAAGAAAGAAAGAAAGAAA
>NW_012108164.1:234656-236006 GCF_000951045.1 Mandrillus leucophaeus | reverse complement strand
AGAAAGAAAGAAAGAAAGAAAGAGAAAGAAAGAATGAAAGGAAGAAGAAAGTGAGAAAGAAAAGAAAGAAAAGAAAGAAAGACGGAAAGAAAGAGCAAGAGAAAGAAAGAAAAGAAGGAAAGAGGAAAGAAAGAAGGAAAGAAAGAGAGAAAATAAAGAAAGAAAGAAGAGAGAGAGAGAAGGAGAGAAAGGAAGGTAGAAAAGAAAGACAGACAAGAAAGCAAAAAAGCACACAGCACCTGGTATTCCCAGGCGATCTCCCATCCAAATACTAACCAGGTCCGACCCTGCTTAGCTTCCGAGATCAGATGACATCTCGTGTGTTCAGGGTGGTATGGCCCTAGACCCTGGCATAGGCGCCTGGCTGCCACGAGAGCCCGGCCCAGCCATGCCCATGGGCGTCCAGCCGACACCACCAGCCAGGGGCCTCCGTGCTCATATCGGGACCGCCAAACCGGTCACCCATGGCCTTCCCCCAGCTCCCGAGCTCCCAAGCTTCCACCACGTCCAGCCCACTCAGAAAAGGGAGTGCTCTGAGGCATTAGGGCCCAGCGCCCACGATCCTGGAACCCCGTCTCATCCTCTGCCCTGTCACAGAGGTATTCTTTTGGATCCCTGGCAGCTCAGGAGCTCCTGCGAGGCCTGCTCTTGCCACACACAGCCAGAGCCATCAGGGTTGTCCAAGGGCGAACAGGCGGCCCAGCGGCACCTGGACTTTTTCTCAAAACGCCAACACCCAGGCCTGCGCCTTTGGGGTCCTGCCCCCTGCCCTCCCAGGCTGGAGCCAGGCTCTTGGCGGGACAGTGGCTAGACGGAAGCGATGGAATGCTGCTCCCCGGTGGTGCTTTGGTGGTGCACCACCAGAAGGAGTTCCCCAGGTGTGTCAGGGATGTAGGGGTGCGATAAACGGGGAGCAAAGTCAGGGGAGGTTGGGAAGCATGGCAATAGTAGGGGGAAAGGAGGGAAGGGGGAAGCCACAAAAGCCTACTGCAGCCCGGGCACGGTGGATCACGAATATAATCCCAGCACTTTGGGAGCCCGAGGCATGTGGATTACAAGGTCAGGAGATCCAGACAAGCCTGGCTTACATGGTGAAAGCCTGTCTCTAGTAAAACTGCAAAATATGAGCCCAGAATAGGGGCGGTCGCCTGTAGTCCCTGCTGCTTGGGAGGCTGAGTCAAGAGAATGGCGTAAACCTGGGAGGCGAAGCTTGCAGTGAGCCAAGATCGCACCACTAGACTGCACCCTGGGAGTAGAGCGATACTCCGTCTGGAAGAAAAAGAAGGAAAGGAAGGAAGGAAGGAAGGAAGGAAGGAAGGAAGGAAGGAAGGAAGGAAGGAAGGAAGGAAG
>NW_012108164.1:230250-234556 GCF_000951045.1 Mandrillus leucophaeus | reverse complement strand
AGAAAGAAAGAAAGAAAGAAAGAAAGAAAGAAAGAAAGAAAGAAAGAAAGAAAGAAAGAAAGAAAGAAAGAAAGAAAGAAAGGAAAGAAAGAAAGAAAGAAAGAAAGAAAGAAAGGAAGGAAAGAAAGAAAGAAAGAAAGAAAGAAAGAAAGAAAGAAAGAAAGAAAGAAAGAAAGAAAGAAAGAAAGAAAGAAAGAGAGAGAGAAAGAAAAGAAAGAAAGAAGGAAACAAAGCAAAAAAGCCTACAGCAACCGGTATTCCCAGGTGGTCTGCCATCCAATTACTAACCAGGCCCAACCCTGCTTAGCTTCCGAGATCAGATGAGATCGGGCGCGTTCGGGGTGGTATTGCCGTAGATGTGTGCATAGGCAGCTGGGTGCCCCAAGAGCCTGGACCAGCCATGCATGCCTGCTTCCAGTCAGCACTGCCAGCCTGGGGCCGCCGGGCTCAGTATCAGGTCCACCGTGCCACTCGCTCTCAGCCTTCCCTGGGCTCCCGAGCTTCCTCCACATCTGGCCCACTCAGAACATTGAGTGCTCCAAGGCATCAGGGTGCAGGGCCTACGATCCTCGGCTCCCATCTGGTCCTCTGCCCTGTTACTGAGGTATTCTTTTGGATCAGTGGCTGCTCAAGACCTCCTTCGAGGCCTCCTCTTGCCCCAACCACCCAGAGCCTTCTGACCTGGCCAAGGATGAACAGCTGGACAAGCCACGCCTGGCTCTTTTCTCAGAATGCCCCCACCATGGAGGCTTGTCCCGAACAAGACCCGGCCGGTGGGCAAGAGGGCATGGGGGGTTGAGCGTTGGGAGATGGCCCTGATTTCCCCAGAGCTGGCACAAGAGCCAGCAGCCTGATCCCCAGCAAGAGGGGTCCAGAGAAACCCAGACAAACCCCACCACCCCCAGAAGCAAATCCACAACCCCACACACAGACACACCTGAGCGCTCGCACGCGGGAACCAACGCACGCACATGCACACTCACAGAAACACACACCCACACACACACAAACACAGACATGAACGCCCACACAAATGGCTTAAAGGAGAGTAAGGAACAGATGGATGGAGAGATTGAAACTTAGGGAGGGAGAGGGACACCGATCAAGAGAGACAGGAGAGGGGGAGAGGGAAGGAGACAGACAGAGAGGCAGAGAAAGAGAAAGAGAGATATAGAGGGAAGGAGAAAGAAGTAGCACAATGTGCAGGGGCCAACCCAGAAGAGAGAGGGGGAGGTAGCTAGAGAGCAAGAGTGATAGAGCCTTGGAGAGACACCACCCTGCTCTGGTAGGCAGGGCACTTCTGAGCAGGACAGGATAGGGTGGAGGGGACTTGGGCTCTGCCAGAACAGGGTGGCCAGGCCGTCCATGCAAGAGGAGCAACACGGAGTGCTGAGACGGATTTCCTCTTGGATTAATTGCTTGCTTTGGATGTGGGTTTCGTAGGCTCGTTCCTTGTTGTCACCTCCCTGTGCTCTTGGTGTGGTGCGGTGGGCCACTTGATTTTCAGAGTGTCCCAGCCTGTTTCGCGGGAGCCATGGCACTGGGCGTGCCCATGTGGCCCGAGGCCTGGGTCTCTGGCTTGTCCTCAGGACTGGAGTGTACAAGAATTCGGTGGCAATGGGAATCCAGGTACACAGGGACTGTTTTCCTTGCGACTGGAGAAGCAATGTCCTTCCCCTGGATAAAGCAGCCCCTGCATTCTGGAGCCGAGGTCTTGGCAGGAGTGTGTGGCTCCCGCTGACCCTGCCTGCCCCTTGCCCCAGTTTGCAAATTTGCAGCAGCGCCCGATGAGTGGATTGAATCGCCTGGGCGTTCCAGGAGTGGGAAGGCACCTCGAACTGCAGGTAACCCGTGCCTGTGCCTTTGGGGTCTAGCCCCCTGCCCTCCCAGCCTGGAGCCGGGCTCCTGGCAGGGCGGCAGTGAGGCAGAAGCAGTGGGATGCTGCTCCCCGGTGGTGCTATGGTGGCGGACCCCCAAGAGTAGCTCCCCAGCTGTGGTGGGGGTGTAGGTGGGCGATCAAGCAGGGGCAGAGTCAGGGAAGGTTGGGAAGCATGGCGAGAGTATGGGGAAAGGAGTGAGGAGGGAAGCCAAAATAGCCTACAGTAGGCCGGGACTGGTGGATCACGCCTGGAAACCCAGCACTTTGGGAGGCTGAGGCGGGTGTATCACGAGGTCAGGAGATCCAGACCAGCCTGGCTAACATGGTGAAACCCAGTCTCTGCTACAACTACAAATCATGAGCCTGGCGTGGTGGTGGGTGCCTGCAGTTCCAGCTGCTCAGGAGGCTGAGGCAGGAGAATGGGGTGAACCCGGAACTCGGAGCTTGCAGTGAGATGAAATTGCGCCACTGCACTCCAGCCTGGGTGAGAGACCGAGACTCTGTCTGGAAGAAAAAGAGAGTAAGAAAGAAAGACAGAAAGAAAGAAAGAGAAAGACACACAGAAAGAACGAACGAACGAAAGAAAGAAAGAAAGAAAGAAAGAAAGAAAGAAAGAAAGAAAGAAAGAAAGAAAGAAAGAAAGAAAAAGAAAGAAAGAAAGAGGAAGAAAGAAAAGAAAGAAGGAAAGAAAGAAAGAATGAGAGAAAGAAAGAAAGAAGAGAGAGTGAGAGAAGGCAAGAAAGAAGAGTAGAAAAGAAAGAAAGACAGGAAAGCCTGTAGCACCCAGTATTCCCAGGCTGTCTCCCATCCAAGTACTAACCAGACCCGACCCTGCTTAGCTTCTGAGATCAGACGAGATCAGGCGCCTTCAGGGTGGTATGGCCATAGACACTAGCAGAGGCCCTTGGCTCTGGGGCATTGGAGGATGGGGGATGGCCCTGCTTTTCCCTGGGATGGCACTAGAGCCGGCAGCCTGATCCCCCGCGAGAGGGGCTAAGAGAAACCCAGACATAACCCACCACCACCAGGAGCAAATCCACAGCCCCACACAGATACACCTGGGTGCTCACGCGTTGGAACCCACACACGGGCACGCGCGCACACACACACATGCATACACACAGAAACAGATTGAAGGAGAGCAAGGAAGAGATGGATGGAGAGATTGAAACCAATGGTGGGAGAGAGACATCCATCAAGAGAAACAGGGTAAGGGGAGAGGGAAAGAGACAGACTGAGATTCAGAGAAAGAGAGAGGGACAGAGAATGAGAGAGAGACAAAGAGATAGAGGGAAGGTGACAGAAATAGCAAGAAGTGCAGGGGAAACCCAGAAGATAGCGAGGGAGGGACAGAGAGAGTGAGAGCAATAGAGCCATGGAGAGGGAGCGCCCTACTCTGATAGACAATGACTTTTCGAGCAGGCTGGGATGGGGTGGACGGGGCATGGGCTGGGCCAGAACAAGGTGACCAGGCCATCCATGCAAGAGGAGCAATGGAGCACTGAGACTGGTTTTGTCTTTGATTAATTGCTTGCTTTGGAGGTGGGGTTTATAGACTTCTTCCTTTGTTGGCACCTCCCTGTGCTCCTGGTGCGGTGCGTTGGGCTCCTAGATTTGCAGAGTTCACCGGTCCATTTTGCAGGAGCCATGGCACCAGTCATCCCCAAGGTGCCTGAGGCCTGAGTCTCTGGCGTGACCTCGGGACTGGAGTTTACACAAAGTTGGTGGCAATGGAATCTGGGTGCACAGGGACTGTTTTCCTGGAGGCTGACAAGTAATGTCCTTTCCCCGGATAAAGTGGCCCCTGTGTTCTGGAGAGGAGGTCTTGGCTGGCGTATGTGGCACCCGCTGCCCCTGCCCGCCCCTTCCCCCTGTTTGGAAGGTTGTGGAGGCTCCTGATGAGTTTGTTGAATCACCTAGGCCTTCCAAGAATGGGAAGGCAGCGAGAATGTCAGGGAACCTGCGCCTGCGCCTTTATGAACTGGCCCCGTGACCTCCCGGGATGGACTTGGGCTCCTGGCATGGCGGTGGCAAGGCAGAAGTGGTGGGAGGCTGCTGCCCAGCTGTGCTTTGTTGGTGGACCCTCAAGAGAACGTCCCCAGATGCGACGGTTTTGTAGGTGGGCGATAAAGTAGAAGCTGAGTCCAGGGAAGTTGGGAAGCATGGCAACAGTAGGGGGAAGGGAGGAATGGTCGAAGCCACAAAAGACTACAGCAGGCTGGGCTCGGTGGTTCACGGCTGTAACCACAGCACGTTGGGATTCCGGGGAGGGTGGATCACGAGGTCAGGAGATCCAGACCAGCCTGGGTAACACGGTGAAACCCCGTCTCTATTAAAACTACAAAACATGAGCGTGGCGTGGTGGCAGACACCTGTAGTCCACACTGCTCGGGTAGCTGAGGCAGGAGAATGGCATGAACCAGGGAG
>NW_012108164.1:228874-230145 GCF_000951045.1 Mandrillus leucophaeus | reverse complement strand
GAAAGAAAGAAAGAAAGAAAGAAAGAAAGAAAGAAAGAAAGAAAGAAAGAAAGAAAGAAAGAAAGAAAGAAAGGAAAAGAAAGTGAAAGAAAGAAAGAAAGAGAGAGAAAGAGAGAAAGAAAGAAAGAGAAAGAGAAAGAAAAGGAAATGGGAAAGAAAGAAGAAAGAAAGAGAAAGAAAAGAAAGAAGGAAAGAACAAATAAAGAAAGAAAGAGAGAGACAAAGAAAGAAAAGAAAGACAAAGAAAAGAAAGAAAAGAGACAAAGAAAGAAAGAGAAAGACAAAGAGAAAGACAAAAAAGCCCTGGCTCCAGAGCTCCTGAGCTTCCACCACGTCCATCCTGCTCGGAATAGAGAGTGCTCCGAGGCATCAGGGCCCAGGGCTCACGATCCTGGGACCCCCTCCGGTCCTCCGCCCTGTCGCAGAGGTATTCTTTTGGATCCCTGGTGGCTCAGGAGCTCCTGTGAGTCCCCATCTTGCCCCACACACCAAAGCCGTCACAGCTGGCCAAGGGCGAACAGGCGGCACAGTGGCACATGGAATTTTTCTCACAATGCCAACACCCAGGCCTGTGCCTTTGGGGTCTGACCCCTTGCCCTCCCAGGCTGCAGCCAGGCTCCTGGCGGGGCAGCAGCTAGGCAGAAGTGGAGGAATGCTGCTCCCTGATGGTACTTTGGTGGCGCACCGCCAGAGGGAGTTCCCTGGGTGTATCATGGTTGTAGGGGCGCGATAAAGGGGGAGCAGAGTCAGAGGAGGTTGGGAAGCATGGCGATAGTAGGGGAAGGGAGAGAGTGGGTAAAGCCACAAAAGCCTATAGCAGGCTGGGCAGGGTGGATCACAAATGTAAGCCCAGAAGTTTAGGGGGCCAAGTTGTGTAGATCACGAAGTCAGGAGATCCAGACCATCCTGGCTAACACGGTGAAACCCCGTCTCTACTAAAATTGCAAAACATGAGCTGGGAGTGGTGGCAGGTGCATGTAGTCCCAGCTGCTCAGGAGGCTGAGGCAGGAGAATGGCGTGAACCTGGGAGGCAGAGCTTGCAGTGAGCTGAGATCCCGCCACTGCACTCCAGCCTGGGTGACAGCGAGACTCTGTGTGGAAGGAAAAGAAGGAAAGAGCCAGAGAGAGAGAGAAAGAAAGAAAGAATGAAAGAAAGAAGAAAGAGAGAGAGAGAGGGAAAGAAAGAAAGAAAGAAAGAAAGAAAGAAAGAAAGAAAGAAAGAAAGAAAGAAAGAAAGAAAGAAAGAAAGAAAGAAAGAAAGAAAGAAAGAA
>NW_012108164.1:226255-228824 GCF_000951045.1 Mandrillus leucophaeus | reverse complement strand
AAAGAAAGAAAGAAAGAAAGAAAGAAAGAAAGAAAGAAAGAAAGAAAGAAAGAAAGAAAGAAAGAAAGAAAGAAAGAAAGAAAGAAAAAAAGAAAGAGAGAGAGAGAAAGAAAGAAAGAAAGAAAGAAAGAAAGAAAGAAAGAAAGAAAGAAGAAAGAAAGAAAGAAAGAAAGAAAGAAAGAAAGAAAGAAAGAAAGAAAGAAAGAAAGAAAGAAAGAAGAAAGAAGGAAAGAAAGAAAAGAAAGAAGAAAGAAAGCAAAAAAGAAGAGAGAGAGCGAGAAAGGAACAAAGGAAGGTGGACAAGAAAGACAGAAAAAAAGCAAAAAAGCCTACAGCACCCGGTATTCCCAGGTGGTCTCCCATCCAAGTACTAACCAGGCCCAACCCTGCTTACCTTCCGAGACAAGGTACGTTCAGGGTGGTATGACCATAGACACAAGCAGAGGCACCTGGCTGCCCCAAGAGCCCCACCCAACCATGCCTGCCAGCTTCCAGCTGGCACCACCAGCCCTGTGCCGCCAGGCTCCAATTGGGACCTCCGAGCTGCTCGCTTGAGGCCTTCCCCTGGCTCCTGAGATTCCAAGCTTCCACATGAGGCCCGCTCAGAACTGGGAGTGCTCCGAAGTGTCAGGGCCCAGGGCAAAGGATCCTGGGACCCCATCCCATCCTCAGCCCTGTCACGGAGATATTCTTTTGGATCCCAGCCCACTCAGCAGCTCCTGCGAGACCCCCTCTTGATCCACCAACCCAGAGCCCTCAGTGCTGGCCAAGAGCCAACAGCTGGCAAAGCCGCACTTGGTTTTTTTTTTTTCACAAAGCCCCCACCACGGTCACTTTTCCCGACCAAGACCCAGCCGGTGGGCAAGAGGGTGTGGGGGGTTGAGAGTTGGGGGATGGCCTTGCTTTTTCCCAGGCTAGCACTAGAGTCGGCAGCATAATCCCCAGAAAGAGTTGTTGAGAGAAACCCACTCACACCCCACCACCACCAGGAGAAAATCCAAAGCCTCACACACAGACCCACTTGAGCACTCACGCACAGGAACCCACACACGTGCGTGCAAACACACACAGACACAGACACACAAACACACACACATACACGCACATGCAAACGGCTTGAAGGAGAGCAAGAAAGAGATGGGTGGAGAGATTGAAACCGAGGGAGGGAGAGAGACAGCCATCGAGAGACACAGGGGAAGGGGACAGGGAAAGAGACAGACAGAGAGGCAGAGAAAGAGAGGGACAGAGAAAGAGTGAGACACAGAGAGACAGAGGGAAGGCAACAGAAGGAGTGCGAGGTGCAGGGACAAACCAAGAAGATAGAGGGCGAGGGAGCTACAGAGCAAGAGCAATAGAACCTTGGAGAGGGAGCGCCCTGCTCCGGTAGGCAGGGCCGTTTTGAGCAGGCCGGCATAGGGTGGCGGGTACATTGGCTGGGCCACAACAGGGTGACCAGGCCGTCTATGTTAGAGGAACAATGGAGCACTGAGATGGGTTTTATCTTGGGTTAATTGCTTGCTTTGGTGGTGGGTTTAGTATGCTCCTTCCATTGTTGGCACTTCCCTGTGTCCCTAGTGTGGTGCGTTGGGCCCCTAGGTTTGCAGAGTGTCCCTGTCCATTTGGCAGGAGCCCTGGAACCGGGCGCGCCCACGGTACCCGAGGCCTGGTTCTCTGGCATGTCCTCGGGACTGGAGTTTACACGAAGTTGATGGTAATGGAATCCATGTGCACAGAGACTGTTTTCCTGGTGGCTGGTGAAGCAATGTCTTTCCCCGGGATAAAGCGGCCCCTGCATTCTGGAGCGGAGGTCTTCGCTGGCATGTGTGGCACCCGCTGCCCCTGCCCGTCCCTTCCCCCGGTTTGAAAGATTGCAGTGGCGTCCGATGAGTGCATTGAATCACCTGGGGGTTCTTGGAGCGGGAAGGCAGCGTGAACGGCAGGGCACCTGCATCTGCGCTTTTATGGTCTGGCCCCCTGCCCTCCCAGGATGTAACCGGGCTCCTGGCATGGTGGCAGCAAGGTGGAAGCTGTGGGAAGCTGCTGCCCGGTTGTGCTTTTGTGACGGATCACGAAGAGGACGTCCTTGGCTGCGGCGGGGGTGTAGGCGGGCAATAAAGTGAGAGCAGAATTCGGGGTGGTTGGAAAGCATGGCGACAGTAGGGGGAAAAGAGGGAGGGGGAAGTCACGAAAGACTACAGCAGGCCGTGCGCAGTGGATCACATTTGTAACCACCACACGTTGGGATTCTCAGGAGGGTGGATCATGAGGTCATGAGATCCAGAGCAGTCTGGCTAACAGGGTGAAGCCCCGTCTCTACTAAAACAAAAAAAACATGAGCCTGGTGTGGTGATGGGGGCCTGTAGTCCCCACTTCTTCGGAGGCTGAGGCAGGAGAATGGCGTGAACCCAGGAGGCCAAGCTTTTAGTGAGGTGAGATTGCACCACTGCACTCCAGGCTGTGTGACAGAGCCATACTCCATCTGGAAGAAAAAAGAAAGAAAGGAAGAAAGGAAGAAGAAAGAAAGAAAGAAGGAAAGAAAGAAAGAAAGAAGGAAAGAAAGAAAGAAAGA
>NW_012108164.1:223356-226055 GCF_000951045.1 Mandrillus leucophaeus | reverse complement strand
AAGGAAGGAAGGAAGGAAGGAAGGAAGGAAGGAAGGAAGGAAGGAAGGAAGGAAGGAAGGAGAAAGAAAGAAGGAAAGAAAGAAGAAAGAAACGGAAACAAAGAAACAAAAGAAATAGAGAAAGAGAGAAAGAAAGAAAGAAAAAGAAGGAGAGAAAGAAGAAAGAATGAAAGAAAGAAAGAAAGAAAAAAGAAAGAAAGAAAGAAGGGGAGAAAGAAGAAAGAACGAAAGAATAAAAGAACGAAAGAAAGAAAGAGCTAGAAAGAATGAAAGAAAAGAAAGAAAGAAAGGAAGAAAGGAAGGGCGAAAGAAAGAATTAAACAAAGAGAGAAAGAAAACAAAGAAAGAAGACAAGAAAGAAAAAAGAGAGAAAGAAGAGAGAGAGAAGGGAAGAAAGGAAGAAAGAAATGAAAGAAAGCAAAAAAGCCTTCAGCAGCCGGTATTAACAGGCAGTCTCCCATCCAAGAACTAAACGGCCCAACCCTGCTAAACTTCCAAGAGCAGACAAGATTGGGCGTGCTCAGGGTGGTATGGTTGTAGATGCCAGCAGAGGAGCCTGGTTGCCCCAAGAACCCGGCCCAGCCACTCCCGCCAGCTTCCAGCCAACACTGCCAGTCCAGGGCTGCTGGGCTTCGATCGGGACCCCCAAGCCGCTCACCTGTGGTTTTCCCCCAGCTCCAGAGCTCCCGACCTTCCACCATATAGGGCCTGCTCAGAACAGGGAGTGCTCTGAGGCATCAGGGCCCAGGGACCCTGATCCTGGGACGCCGCCCAGTCCTCCACCTTGTCGCATAGGTATTCTTTGGGATCCATGGTCGCTCAGGAGCTCCTGCGTGGCCCCCTCTTGCCCCTCCTAGTCAGAGCTGTCAGGGCTGGCCAAGGGGGAACAGCTGGCCCAGCGGCACGTGGACTTTTTCTCACAACACCGCCACCACGGTCGCACTTCCCCAACAAGTCCTGGACGGTGGGCAAGACAGCGTGGGGGGTTGGCGGTTGCAGTATGGCCCTGCTTGGCCCCAGGCTGGCACTCGAGCCAGCAGCCTGATCCTAGGCAAGAGGGGCTGAGAGAAATGCAGACACACCCCATCGCCACCAGTAGGAAATCCACAGCCCCACACACAAACACACCCAGGTGCTCGAGTGCAAGAACACACAAATGGGCGTGTGCACTCAGACACACACACACACAAACACATACAAAAATGCACGCTCACACAAACGTCTTTAGGGAGAGCAAGGAAGACATGGATGGAGAGATTGAAACCGAGGGAAGGAGTGAGACAGCGATTGAGAGAGACAGGGGAGTGGGAGAGGGAAAGAGACAAACAGAGAATCAGAGAAAGAGAGATTGACAGGGAAAGAGAGAGAGACAGAGAGACAGAGGGAAAGCGACAGAAGGAGAGCAAGGTGCAGGGGCAAACACAGAAGAGTGGGGGGAGGAAGCTAGAGAGCAAGAGCGATAGAGCCTTGGAGTGGAAGTGCCATGCTCCGTTAGCCAGGGCCCTTCTGAGCAGGCCGGGATAGGGTGGAGGGAGATTGGGCTGAGCCAGAACAGGGTGGCCAGGTCGTCTATGTGAGAGGAGTAATGGAGCACTGAGACCAATTTTGTCTTGGATTAATTGCTTGCTTTGGAGGTGGGTTTCATAGTCTCCTTCTTTTGTTGGCACCTCCCTGAGCTCTTGGCATGGTGCAGAGGGCCCCATGATTTGCAGAGTGCCCCCGCCCATTTGGAGAGAGCCATGGCACCGGGTGTGCCCAGGGGCCTGAGGCCTGGGTCTCTGGCGAGTCCTCAGGACTTTAGTTTAAACGAGCTTGTTGGCAATGGGAATCGGGTGCACAGGGACTGTTCTCCTGGTGACTGACGTAGCAATGTCCTTCCCCCGGATAAAGCAGGCCCTGCATTCTGGAGCAGAGGTCTTGGCTGGCGTGTGTGGCACCCGCTACTTCTGCCGGCCCCTTTAAATGGTTTGGACAGTTGTAGTGGGGTCCAATGAGTGGATTGAATCACCTGCGCATTCCAGGAGTGGGAAGGCACTGCCAACAGCAGGGAACCCGCGTCCACGCCTTTGAGGTTCAGCCCACTGCCCTCACGGGCTGGAGCCGGGTTTCTGGTGGAGCGGCAGCGAGGTGGAAGAGGTGGGGTCCTGCAGCTCGGTGGTGCTTTGGTGACGGACTCCCAGGAGGAGGTAACAGGCTGTGGCGGGTGTGTAGGCAGGCGATAAAGGGGAAGCAAAGTCAGGGGAAGTTGGGAAGCATGTTGACAGTAGGGGGAAAGGAGGGAGGGGGGAAGTCACAAAAGCCTACAGCAGGCCAGGCACAGTGGATCACATCTGTAATCTCAGCACTTTTGGAGACCGATTCGGGTGGATTACGAGGTCAGGAGATCCAGACTAGCATGGCTAACATGGTGAAACCCCGTCTGTACTAAAACTACAAAGCATGAGCTGTGTATGGTGGTGAGTGCCTGTAGTCCTAGCTGCTTGGGAAATGCAGGCAGCAGAATGGCGAGAACCCAGGACTCAGAGCTTGCATTGAGCCGAGATCACACCACTGCAGTCTTACCTGGGTGACAGAGTGAGACACTGTCTGGAAGAAAAAGAAAGAAAAGAAAGAAAGAAAGAAAGAAAGAAAGAAAGAAAGAAAGAAAGAAAGAAAGAAAGAAAGAAAGAGAGAAAGAGAGAAAGAGAGAAAGAGAGAAA
>NW_012108164.1:221980-223106 GCF_000951045.1 Mandrillus leucophaeus | reverse complement strand
AAAGAAAGAAACAAAGAGGGAGGGAGGGAGGAAGGGAGGAAGGGAGGGAAAGAAAGAAAGAGGGAGGGAGGGAGGAAGGGAGGGAAGGAAAGAAAGAAAGAAAGAGAGAAAGGAAGGAAAGAACAAAGAAAGAAAAACAAAGAAAGAGAGAGAAAGAAAAGAAAGAAAGAAGGAAGGAAAGAAAGAAAGAGATAGAAAGAAAACAGGAAAGAAAGAGGAAACAAAGAAGGAAAGATAGAGAGAAAGAAACATAAGAAAGAAAAAGCAAGAAGGGAGAGAGAGAGAAGGAAAGAAAGGAAGGTGGAAAGGAAAGAAAGACAAGAAAGAAAGCAAAAAACCCTACAGCACCCGGTATTCCCACGCGGTCTGCTATCCAAGTACTAACCAGTCCCGACCCTGCTTAGCTTCCAAGATCAGACGAGATCGGGCGCGTTCAGGGTGGTATGGCCATAGACGTGGGCAGAGGCCCCTGGGTGCCCCCAAGAGCCCAGCGCAGCCATGCCCACCTGCTTCCAGCTGGCACCACCAGCCTGGGGCCGCTGGGCTCGGATCGGGACCCCCGGGCCGCTCACTTTCAGACTTATCCCACTCCTGAGCTGCTGAGCTTCCACCACCTCCGGCCCGCTCAGAACATTGAGTGCTCTGAGGCATCAGGGCCCAAGGTCCACGATCCTGGGACCCCGTCTGGTCCTCCACCCTGTCGCGGAGGTATTCTTTTGGATCCCTGGCTGCTCTGGAGCTCCTGCAAGGCCCCCTCTTGCTCCACCCACCCAGAGCCGACTAAGCTGGCAAAGGACGAACATCCAGACAAGCCACACTGAGCTCTTTTCTCACAATGACCTCAACATGGTGGCTTGGCCTAACCAAGACCCGGCCAGTGGGCAAGATGATGTGGGGGGTGGGGGTTTGGGAGATAGCCCTGCTTTGCCCGGAGCTGACACTAGAGCCGGCAGCTTGATCCCCAGAGAGAGGGGTTCGGATAAACGTAGACACACCCCACTGCCACCAGGAGCAAATCCACAGCAACAAAGAAAGCAAGCAAGACAGACAGAAAGAGAGGAAGGAAGGAAGGAAGGAAGGAAGGAAGGAAGGAAGGAAGGAAGGAAGGAAGGAAGGAAGGAAGGAA
>NW_012108164.1:219275-221810 GCF_000951045.1 Mandrillus leucophaeus | reverse complement strand
AGAAAGAGAGAGAGAAAAAAGAGAGAAAGATAGAAAGAAAGAAAGAAAGAAAGAAAGAAAGAAAGAAAGAAAGAAAGAAAGAAAGAAAGAAAGAAAGAAAAGAAAAGAAAGAAAGAAGGAAAGAAAGAAGAAACAAAGAGAGAAAGAAAGAAGGAAAGAAGAAAGAAAGAAAGAAAAGAAAGAAAGAACAAAAGAGAGAAAGGAAGGAAGGAAGGAAGAAAGAAAGAAGAAAGAAAGAGGAAAGAAAGAAGAGAGAGAAGGGAAGAAAGGAAGGTAGAAAAGAAAGAAAGACAAGAAAGGAAGCAAAAAAGACTTCAGAAACCGGTATTGCCAGGCGGCCTCCCATCCACATACTAACCAGGCCCGACCCTGCTTAGCTTCCAAGATCAGACGAGTTCAAGTGCGTTCAAGTTGGTATGGCCATGGATGCCAGCAGAGGCGCCTGGCTGCAACAAGAGCCCAGCCCAGCCATGCCCGCCTGCTTGTAGCCAGCACCGCCTGCCCGGGGCCACCGGGATCATATCAGCACAGCAGAGCTGCTCGACCATGGCCTTCCCATGGCTTCCGAGCTGCCAAGCTTCCAACATGTAGGTCCCGCTCAGAACAGGGAGTGTTACGAGGCTTCAGGACCCAGGGCCCATGATCCTGGGACCCCGTCTGATCCTACAACCTGTCGCAGAGATATTCTAGATCCCTGAAAGTTTAGTAGCTCCTGCGAGGCCCCCTCTTGCTCCACCCATCCAGAGCCATCAGGGCTGGCGAAGGATGAACAGCCGGCCCAGCCTCTCATGGCCTTTTTCTCACACCGCCCCCACCACAGTTGCTTGTCCCAACCAAGACCCGGCCGGTGGGCAAGAGAGCATGGGTGGTTGGGGGTTGGGATGGCCCTACTTTGCCCCAGGCTGGCACTAGAGCCCGCAGCCTGGTCCCCAGCGAGAGGGGCTGAGAGAAACCCAGACACACCCCACCACTACCAGGAGCAAATCCACAGGCCCACACACAGACATACCCAGGTGCTCGCACACAGGAACTCACTCACGTGCGAGCACACACGCAGACACACACACATACACATACATGCACACACAAACGGCTTGAAGGAGAGCAAGGAAGAGATTGATGGAGAGATTGAAACCGATGATGGGAGAGAGACATCCATTGAGAGAAACAGGGGAAGGGGAGAGAGAAAGAGACAGACTGAGATTCAGAGAAAGAGAGAGGGACAGAGAAAGAGAGAGAGAGACGGAGAGAGACAGAGGGAAGGCCACAGAAGTAGCTTGAGGTGGAAGTTGACAGAAATAGCGGGAGTTGCAGGGGAAACCCAGAAGACAGAGGGGGAGGGAGATAGAGAGCGAGAGAGATAGAGCCATGGAGAGGGACCACCCTGCTCCGGTAGGCAGGGCCCTTTTGAGCAGAGCGGGATAGGGTGGAGGGAGCATGGGTTGAGATAAACAGGGTGACCAGGCCATTGATGCAAGAGGAGCAATGGAGCTCTGAGACGGGTTTTGTCTTGGGTTAATTGCTTGTTTGGAGTTGGATTTCTAGACTCCTTCCTTTGTTGGCACCTTCCTGTGCTCCTAGTGTGGTGCATTGGGCCCCTAGAATTTCACAGTGCACCCGTCCATTTGGCAGGAGGTGTTGCACCAGGCGTGCCCACAGTGCCCAAAGCCTGGGTCTCTGGCATGTCCTCCAGACTGGAGTTTACACGAAGTTGGTGGCAATGGAATCTGGGTGCACAGGGAGTGTTTTCCTGGTGACTGGCAAAGCAATGTCCTTCTCCCAGATAAAGCAGCCCCTGAGTCCTGGACCGGAGGTCTTGGCTGGTGTGTGTGGCTCCCGCTGCCCCTACCTGCCCTTCCCAATGTTTGCAAGGTTGTGGTGGTGCTCGATGAGTGCGTTAAATCACCTGGGCATTCCAGGAGTGGGAAGGCAGCGTGCACAGCAGGGAACCTGTGCCTGTGCCTTCGTGGTCTGGCCACCTGACCTCCCACGATGGACCCAGGCTCCTGGCATGGCGGCAGCGAGGAGTAAGCGGTGGGAGGCTGCAGCCCAGTTGTGCTTTTGTGGCGGACACCCAAGAGGACGTCCCCAGCTACAGCGGGGTTGTAGGCTTACAGTAAAGTGGGAGCAGAGTCCGGGGAGGTTGGGAAGCATGGTGACAGTAGGGGGAAGGGAGGGAGGGGGGAAACCACAAAAAACTACAGCAGGCCAGGCGCAGTGAATCTCGCCTGTAACCACAGCACGTTGAGATTCAGAGGAGGGTGGATCACGAATTCAGGAGATCCAGACCACCCTGGCAAAAATGGTGAAAACCCGTCTCTACTAAAATTACAAAACATGAGCCCGATGTGTCAGTGGGTGCCTGTAGTCCCCCCTGCTCGGGAGGCTGAGGCAGGAAAATGGCGTGAATGTGCAAGGCGGAGCTTCCCGTGAGCCAAGATAGCAGCACTGCACTCCACCCTAGGTGTCAGAGTGAGACATTGTCTGGAAGAAAAAGAAAGAAGGAAGGAAGGAAGGAAGGAAGGAAGGAAGGAA
>NW_012108164.1:217344-218695 GCF_000951045.1 Mandrillus leucophaeus | reverse complement strand
AGAAAAGAAAGAAAGAAAGATGGAAAGAAAGATAGAAAGAGAGAGAAAAAAAGAAAGAAAAAGAACAAAGAAGGAAAGATAGAAGAAAGAGAGAAAGAAAGAAAGAAAGAAGGAAAGAAAAAAGAAAGAAGAGAGAGAGAGAGAGAACAGAAGAATGGAATATAGAAAAGAAAAACAAGAAAGAAAGCAAAAAAGACTACAGGATGTGGTATTCTATGGTGGTCTCCCATCCAAGTACTAACCAGGACCTACCCTGCTTAACTTCAGGAGATCAAATGAGATCAGGTGCGTTCAGGGAGGTATGGCCATAGACGCCAGCAGAGGCACCTTGCTACCACAAGAACCCGGCATAGCCATGCCCGTCAGCTTCCAGCCAGCACTGCCAGCCCTGGGCCTCTGGGCTCATATCGGGAACCCCGAGCCCCTCGCCCGAGGCCTTCCCCCGGCTCCCGAGCTGCCGTGCTTCAACCACAATGGGCCCACTCGAAACAGGGAGTGTTCCTAGGCATCAGGGCCCAGGGTCCACATTCCTGGGAACCCGTCCAGTCCTCTGTCCTGTCGGGGAGGTATTCTTCTGGATCACTGGCAACTCAGGAGATCCTGCGAGGCCCCCTCTTACCCCACCCAGCCAGAGCCATCAGGGCTGGCCATGGGCAAACAGGTGGCCCAGCAGCACGTGGCCTTTTTCTCAAAACACCAGCACCGAGGCGTGCGCCTTTGGAGTCCTGCCACCTGCCCTCCCAGTCTGAAGCCGGGCTCCTGGCAGGGTGGCGGCTGGCAGAAGCAGTTGAATGCTGCTGCCCGGTGGTGCTTTGGTGGTGCACCCCTAAAAGGAGGTCCCCGATTGTGGCAGGGGTGTAGGGGTGCGATAAAGGGGGAGAAGAGTCAGGGGAGTGTGGGAAGAATGGCAACAGTAGCAGGAAGTAAGGGACGGGGGAAGCAAAAAAGCCTACAGCTGGCCAGGTGCGTTGGTCCACGCCTGTAATACCAGCACTTTGGGGGGCCAAGTCAAGTGGATCATGAGGTCAGGAGATCCAGACCAGCCTGGCTTACACAGTGAAACCCCATCTCTAGTAAAAGTACAA
Organism: Mandrillus leucophaeus; assembly: GCF_000951045.1. Lineage (NCBI taxonomy): Eukaryota > Metazoa > Chordata > Mammalia > Primates > Cercopithecidae > Mandrillus > Mandrillus leucophaeus. The sequence goes on along the minus strand of NW_012108164.1, from coordinate 217,610 downwards.
AACATGAGCCAGGCACGGTGGTGGGCACGTGTAGTCCCAGCTGCTCGGGATGCTGAGGCAGGAGCATGGTGTGAACCCGGGAGGTGGAGCTTGCAGTGAGCTGAGATTGTGCCACTAGAGTCCAGCCTAGGTGACAGAGCAAGACTCCGTTTGGAAGAGAAAGAAAGAAAGAAAGAAAGAAAGAAAGAAAGAAAGAAAGAAAGAAAGAAAGAAAGAAAGAAAGAAAGAAAGAAAGAGAGAAAGAGAGAAAGAGAGAAAGAGAGAAA
>NW_012108164.1:213154-215938 GCF_000951045.1 Mandrillus leucophaeus | reverse complement strand
AGAAAGAAAGAAAGAAAGAAAGAAAGAAAGAAAGAAAGAAAGAAAGAAAGAAAGAAAGAAAGAAAGAAAGAAAGAAAGAAAGAAAGAAAGAAAGGAAGGAAGGAAGGAAGGAAGGAAGGAAGAAAGAAAGAAAGAAAGAAAGAAAGGAAGGAAGGAAGGAAGGAAGGAGAAAGGAGGGAAGGAAGGAAGGAATGACAGAAGGAAGGAAGGACGAAATAAAGAAAGAGAAAGACAGAAAAGAAAGAAGGAAAGAAAGAAGAAGGAAAAAAGAGAGAAAGAAAAAAGAAAGAAAAATAGAAGGAAGGAAAGAAAGAAGAAAGAAGGAAAGAAACAAAGAAAGAAAGAAAAGAAAGAAGAAAGAAAGAAAGAAAGAAAGAAAGAAAGAAAGAAAGAAAGAAAGAAAAGAAAAGAAAAGAAAACGAAAGAAAGAAGGAAAGAAAGAAGAAAGAAAGGTAAAAGAGAGAAAGGAAAGAAAGAAAGATAGAAAGAAGAGAGGGAGAGACAGAAGGGAAGAAAGGAAGGTAGAAAAGAAAGAAAGACATGAAAGAGAAAAAAAAACCTATAGCGACTGGTATTTCCAGGCGGTCTCCCATCCAAGTACTAAATGGGCCCCAACCTGCTAAGCTTCCGAGATCAGACGAGATCAGGCGCATTCAGGGTGGTATGGCTGCAGATGCTGGCAGAGGTGCATGGCTGCCACAAGAGCCCGGCCCAGCCATGCCAGCTGGCTTCCAACGGACACCGCCAGCCCAGTGCTGCAGGGCTCGGATCAGGACCCCCAAGTCGCTCACCCTCAACATTCCCCCAGCTCCCGAGCGGAAGTGAGGTAGAAGCAGTGGGATGCTGCTTCCTGGTGGTGCTTTGGTGGCAGACCTCAAGGTGTTCCCCGGCTGTGGTGTTCCCCAGCCGAGCCTCCACCACGTTGGGCCCACTCGGAACAGGGAGTGCTCCTAGGTGTCAGGGCCCAGGGCCCACGATCCTAGGACCGCATCCAGCCCTCCGCCCTGTGACGGAGGTATTCTTTTGGATCTTTTGCCGCTCTGGAGCTCCTGTGAGGCCCCCTCTTCCCCACCCTCCCAAAGCCATCACTGCTGGCCAAGGGCGAACAGCCAGCCCAGCCACACGTGGCTGTCCCCATCACGGTCGCTTGTCCTGACCAAGAGCCAGCAGTGGAGCAAGACAGTGTGGGGCATTGGAAGTTGGGGGATGGCCCTGTTTGTCCCGGGATGGCACTAGAGCCAGGAGGCTGATCCCCGGCGAGAGGGGCTGAGAGAAACCCAGACACACCCCACCACCACGAGCAAATCCACAGCCCCACACACAGACACGCCTGGGCACTCACGCGTTGGAAACCACACACGGGTGCCTGCACACACACAAACACACATACACACACACACACATGCACTCACACACAAATAGCTTGAAGGAGAGCAAGGAAGAGATGAATGGAGAGATTGAAAAGGAGGAAGGGAGAGAGACAGCGATCGAGAGACACAGGGGAGGGGGAGAGGGAAAGAGACAGACAGAGAGGCAGAGAAAGAGAGACAGAGAGACAGAGGGAAGTTCACAGAAGTAGCACGAGGTGCAGGGGAAAACCCAGAAGACAGAGGGGGAGGGAGCTAGAGAGCGAGAGCGATAGAGCCTTGGAGAGGGAGCGCCCTGCTCCTGTAGGCAGCAGATAGGGTGGAGGTGGCATGGGCTGCGCCAGAACAGGGTGACCAGGCCATCCATGCAAGAGGAGTAATGGAGCTCTGAGACGGGTTTTGTCTTGGGTTTATTGCTTGCTTTGGAGGTGAGTTGCATAGTCTCCTTCCTTTGTTGGCACCTCCTTGTGCTCTTTTTCTGGTGCTGTGAGCCCCTTGATTTGCAGAGTGCGCCAACCCATTTTGCAGGAGCCGTGGCAATGGGCGTGCCCATGGAGCCCGAGGCCTGGGTCTCTGGCATGTCCTCTGAACTGGAGTTTACATGAAGTTGGTGGCAATGGGAATCTGGGTGCACAGGGACTGTTTTCCTGGTGGCTGGCAAAGCAATGTCCTTCCCTCAGATAAAGCAGCCCCTGTGTTCTGGAGCGGAGATTTTGGCTGGTGTGTGTGGCACCCACTGCCCCTGCCCACCACTTCCCCTGGTTTGGAAGGTTGCGGTGGCACCCGATGAATGGACTGAACTGCCTGGGAGTTCCAGGAGAGGAAAGGTATCGCGAACGGCATGGAACCCATGCCTGCACATTTGGGGTCCTGCCCCCTTCCACGCCCCGAGCTGGAGACGGTCTCCTGGCGTGCTGCTGCCCAGTGGTGCTTTGGTGGTGGACCCCCAGAAGGAGGCCCCCAGCTGCAGCGGGAGTGTAGGCAGGCGATAAAGGGGGAGCAGGGTCAGGGGAGTTTGGAAAGCATGGTGACAGTAGGCGAAGGGAGGTAGGGGAGAAGCCACAAAAGCCTACAGCAGGCTGTGTGCAGTGGACCACACCTGTAATCCCAGCACTTTGGGAGGCTGAGGCAGGTGGATCATGAGGTCAGGAGATCCAGATCAGCCAGGCTGACACGGTGAAACCCTGTCTCTACTAAAACTAGAAACTATGAGCCGGGCATGTTGGCGGACGCCTGCAGTCCCAGCAACTTGGGAGGCTGAGGCAGGAGAATGGCATGAATCAGGGAGGTGGAGCTTGAAGTGAGCCGAGATTGTATCACTGCACTGCAGCCTTGGTGACAGAGTGAGATTCCATCTCAAAGAGAAAGAAAGAAGGAAGGAAGGAAGGAAGGAAGGAAGGAAGGAAGGAAGGAAGGA
>NW_012108164.1:206163-207494 GCF_000951045.1 Mandrillus leucophaeus | reverse complement strand
AAAGAAAGAAAGAAAGAAAGAAAGAAAGAAAGAAAGAAAGAAAGAAAGAAAGAAAGAGAAAGAAAGAAAAAAGAAAGAAAGAAAAGGAAAGAAAGAAAGGAGAGAGAGAGAAGGAAAGAAAGGAAGGTAGAAAAAAAGAAAGACAAGAAAGAAAGCAAAAAAGCCCACAGCACCCAGTATTCCCAGGCGGCCTCCCATCCAAGTACTAACTAGGCCTGACACTGCTTAGTTTCTGAGATCAGATGAGATCTCGCACATTCAGGGTGTTATAGCCGTAGACGCCAGCAAAGGCGTCTGGCTGCCACAGGAGCCAAGCCTAGCCATGCCCACCAGCTTCCAGGTGGCACCACCAGCCTGGGGCCTCCAGGCTCCTATCGGGAACACTGAGCTGCTTCCCTGTGGCCTTCCCCAGGTTCCTGAGCTCCTGAGCCTCCAGCACGTTCGGAAAGCTCCAAGCAGGGAGTACCCTGAGGTGTCAGGGCCCAGGGCCCACGATCCTGGATCCCCAACAGGTCCTCTGCCCTGTTGCAGACGTATTCTTTTGGATCCTTCGTGGCTCAGGAACTTCTGCAAGGACCCCTCTTGCTCCACCCTGTCAGAGCCGTCAGGGATGGCCAAGGGTGAACAGGTGGCCCAGCGAAGCGTGGCCTTTTTCTCACAATGCCAACACCCAGGCCTGTGCCTTTTTGGTCTGGCCGCCTGCCTCCCCGGCTGGAGCCGGGCTCCTGGCATGGTGACGGCTAGGCAGAAGCAGTGGAATGCTGCTGCCCAGTGGTGCCTTGGTGGCGCACCCTGAGAAGCAGTTTCCCGGGTGCGTTGGGGGTGTAGGGGCACAATAAAGGGGGAACAGAGTCAGGGGAGGTTGGGAAGCAAGAGGATAGTAGGGGGAAGGGAGGGAGCGGGGAAGCCACAGAAGCCTACTGCAGGCTGGGTGCGGTGGATCACTAATGCAATCCCAGCACTTTGGGATGCCAAAGCATGTGGATCACGAGGTCAGGTGATTCAGATCAGCCTGGCTTACACAGTGAAACCCCGTCTCTACTAAAACTACAAAACATGAGCCAGGCATGGTGGGGGTAGCATGTCATCCGCGTTGCTTGGGAGGCTGAGGCAGGAGAATGGCATGAACCCGGGAGGCAGAGCTTGCAGTGAGCTGAGATCCCGCCATTGCACTGCAGCCCGGATGACAGAGCGAGACTCCATTTGGAAGAAAAAGAAAGAGAGAGAGATATATATAGAAAGAAAGAAAGAAAGAAAGAAAGAAAGAAAGAAAGAAAGAAAGAAAGAAAGAAAGAAAGAAAGAAAGAAAGAAAGAAAGAAAGAAAGAAAGA
>NW_012108164.1:201495-203804 GCF_000951045.1 Mandrillus leucophaeus | reverse complement strand
GAAAGAAAGAAAGAAAAGAGAGAGTGAGAGAAGGGAAGTAAGGAAGGTAGAGAAGAAAGAAAACATGAAAGAGAGCAAAAAGCCTGCAGCACTCGGTATTCCCTGATGGTCTTCCATCCAAATACGAACCAGGCCTGAACCTGCCTCGCTTCTGAGATCAGACAAGATCAGGTGCGTTCAGGCTGACATGGCCATAGACGCCGGCAGAGGCCCCTGGCTGCCCCAGGAGCCCGTATCAGCCATGCCCACCGGCTTCCTGCCGGAACTGCCAGACTGGGGTCGCTGGGCTCGGATCAGGGACCCCTGAGTCACTCGCCAGCGGCCTTCACCCGCCTCCCAAGCTCCGAGCAACAAAAAGAGCCCGCTCAGAATATGCATGGTCTGAGGTGTCAGAGCCCAGGTCCCATGATCCTGGGACCCCATCTGGTCTTCCGCCAATTCACATAGGTATCCATTTGGATCCACTCAGGAGCTCCTGCAAGGCCCCCTCTTGCCCCACTAACCCAAAGCCGTCAAGGCTGGCCAGTGGTGAAGAGCTGACCCAGGAGTACGAGGCGTTTTTCTCACAACGCCCCCACCATGGTTGCTTGTCCCAAAGAAGACCAGTCTGGTGCACAAGAAGGCATGGGACTGGGTGGTTGGAGGATGGCCCTGCTTTGCCCCAGGCTGGCACTATAGCCAGCAGGCTGATCCCCTGCGAGAGGGGCTGAGAGAAACCCAGACACACCCCACCACCACCAGGAGCAAATCCACAACCCCATACACAGATGCAGCAGGGCACTCTTGCGCGGGAACACACACAGGCGTTCCCATGCACACAGACACACACACACACACACACACGGACGCCCACACAAATGGCTTGAAAGAGAGCAAGGAAGAGATGGATGGAGAGATTGAAAATGAGCGAGGGAGAGAGATAGCGATTCAGAGAGACAGGGGAGATGGAGAGGGAAAGAGACAGACAGAGAGGCTGAGAAAGAGAAAGGGACAGAGAGAGAGACAGACAGAGGGAAGGCGACAGAAGTAGCACGAGGTGCAGGGGCAAACCCAGAAGAGAGAGCATGAGGGAGCTAGAGAGCCAGAGTGATAGAGCTTTGGAGAGAGAGCTCCCTGCTCCAGTAGGCAGGGGCCTTTTGAGCAGGCCGGGATAGGGTGGAGGGGGCTTGGGCTGGACCAGAACAGGGTGGCCAGGCCGTCCATGTGAGAGGAGAAATGGAACGGTGACATGGGTTTTGTGTTGGATTAATTGCTTGCTTTGGAAGTGGGTTTTGTAGGCTCCTTCCTTTCTTGGCACTTCTATCTGCTCTTGGTGCTGTTCGGTGCGCCCCTTGATTGGCAGTGCCGGCCCAATTGGCAGGAGCCGTGGCACCAGGCGTGCCCATGGGGCCCGAGACCTGGGTCTGTGGATTGTCTTCGGGACTGGAGTTACACAAAGATGGTGGCAATGGGAATCCAGGTGCACAGGGACTGTTTTCCTGGTGGTTGTTGAAGCAATGTCCTCCCCCGAAAAAAGCAGCCCCTGCATTCTGGAGCAGAGGTCTTGGCTGGCGTGTGTGGCATCCACTGCCCCTGCCCACCCCTTCCCCTGGTTTAGAAGGTTGCAGCGGTGCCCGATGAGTGGATTGAATCGCCTGGTCATTCCCGGAGTAGGAAGGCACCACAAATGGCAGGGAACCCGCACTGCACCTTTGGGGTCCAGCCCCCTGCCCTCCCGGAGTGGAACCAGGCTCCTGGCTGGGCGGCAGTGAGGCAGAAGTGGTGGTATTCTGCTGCCCAGTAATGCTTTGGTGGCGGAAGCCCAGGAGGAGGTCTCAGGCTGCAGCGTGGGTGTCGGCAGGTGATAAAGTGGGAGCAGAGTCAGGGGAGGTTGGGAAGTATGGCAACTGTAGGGAGAAGGGAATGATGGGAGAAGAAGCAAAAGACTATAGCAGACCGGGCACGGTGGATCACTCCGGTAATCCCGGCATTTTGGGAGGCCGAGGCATGTGGATCACAAAGTCAGGAGGTCCAGACCAGCCTGGCTTACACAGTGAAACCCCGTCTCTACTAAAACTACAAAACATGAGCCAGGTGTGGTGGCAGGCGCCTATAGTCCCAGCTGCTGAGGAGGCTGAGGAAGGGTAATGGCATGAACCTGGGAGGCGGAACTTGAAGTGAGCCAAGATCGTGCCACTGCACTCCAGCCTGGGTGACAGAGCGAGACTCCATCTGGAAGAAAAAGCAAGCAAGCAAGCATGAAAGAAGGAAAGAAAGAAAGAAAAAAAGAAAGAAAGAAAGAAAGAAAGAAAGAAAGAAAGAAAGAAAGA
>NW_012108164.1:185317-199870 GCF_000951045.1 Mandrillus leucophaeus | reverse complement strand
AAGGAAAAGAAAGAAAGAAAGAGAAAGAAAGAAAGAAAGAAGAAAAAAGGAAAATAAAGAATGAAACAAAGAAAGAAAGGAAAGAAAGAATGAAAGAAAGAAAAGAAAGAAAGAGAGAGAGAAAGAAAGAAAGAAAGAAAGAAAGAAAGAAAGAAAGAAAGAAAGAAAGAAAGAAAGAAAGAAAGAAAGTGAAAAAGAAGAGAGAGAGCAAGAAGGGAGGAAAGGAAGGTGGAAAGAAGGAAAGACAAGGGAAAAAGCAAAAAAGCTTACAGCACCCAGTATTCCCAGTGGTCTCTCATTCAGGTACTCACCAGGCCCGACCCTGCTTAGTTTCCAAGATCAGACGAGATCAGGCACATTCAGGGTGGTATGGCTGTAGACGCCAGCAGAGGTGCCTGGCTTCCCCAAGAGCCCCGCCCAGCCATGACCTCTGGCTTCCAGCCGGCACCACCAGCCTGGGTCCACTGGGCTGGAATTGGGATCCCCGAGCCGCTCGCGAGTGACCTTCCCCCGGCTCCCGAGATTCCAAGGTTCCACCACGTCTGTCCCGCTCAGAACAGGGAGTGCTCCAAGGCGTCAGGGCCCAGGGCCCAGGATCCTGGGACACCGTCCCGTCCTCAGCCCTGTTGTGGAGATATTCTTTCGGATCCCAGGTGTCTCAGCAACTCCTGGGTGGCCCCCTCTTGCTCCACCCACCCAGAGCTGTCAGTGCTGGCCAGGGGCAAACAGCCGACCCAGCAGCACGTGGCCTTTATCTCACAACATCCCCACCATGGTCGCTTTTCCAGACCAAGACCCAGCCGGTGGGCAAGAGGGGGTGGGGGCTGGGGGTTGGGGGATAGCCCTGCTTTTCCCTGGGCTGGCACTAGAGCTTGCAGCCTGATCCCTGGCGAGAGTTGCTGAGAGAAACCCAGTCACACCTCAACACTACCACGAGAAAATCCACAGTCCCACACACAGACACAACCGGGCACACGCAAGCAGGAACCCACACACGTGTGCACAAACACACACAGACACACACACACACACATGCATGCACACACAAACGGCTTGAAGGAGAGCAAGGAAGAGATGGATGGAGAGATTGAAACCAAAGGAGGGAGAGGGACAGTGATCAAGAGAGACAGGGCAGGGGGAAAGGGAAAGAGACAGAGAGGCAGAGAAAGAGAGGGACAGAGAAAGAGTGAGAGACAGAGAGACAGAGGGAAGGTGACAGAAGTAGCGGCCCTGGCGTTTTGGAGCGGAGGTCTTGGCAGGCGTGTGTGGCACCCGCTGCCCCTGCCCGCACCTTTCCCCGGTTTGGAAGGTTGCAGCAGCACCCGATGAGTTCACTGAATTGCCTGGGCATTCCGGGAGTGGGAAGGTAGCACGAATGGCAGGAAACCTGTGCCTGCACCTTTATGGTCCGGCTCCCTGCCCTCCCGGGATGGACCCGGGCTCCTCGTCTGGCGGCGGTGAGCTGGAAGCTGTGGGAGGCTGCTGCCCAGTTGTGCTTTCATAGCGGATACCCAAGAGGTAGTCCCAGGCTGTGGCAGGGATGTAGGCGGGAGTTAAAGTGGGAGTAGAGTCCAGGGAGTTTGGAAAGCAAGGCGACAGTAGGGGGGAGGGAGGGAGGGGCAAAGCCACAAAAGACTACAGCAGGCTGTGCACAGTGGATTGGGCCTGTAACCACAGCACCTTGGGATTCCGAGGAGGCAGAGCTTGCCGTCAAGCTGGCTTGAACCTTGACGGCTCTGACTGAGTGGGGCAAGAGGGGGCCTCACAGGAGCTCCTGAGCTGCCAGGGATCCAAAAGAACAACTCTGCGACATGGCGGTGGAACAGACTGGGTCCCAGGATCGTGGGCCCTCAGCCCTGATGCTTCAGAGCAGTCCCTAATCTGAGTGGTCCGGACGTAGTGGAAGATTGGGAGCTCGGGAGCCTGGGGAAGGACACGGGCTAGAGTCCCCGGTTTCCCGATACAAGCCTGGAGGCCCCGGGCTGTTGGTACCAGCTGGAAGCTGGCTGGTATGGCTGGGCAGGCCTCTTGTGGCAGCCAGGTGCCTCTGCCAGCGTCTACAGCCATGCCACCCTGAATGGACATGATCTCCTCTGATCTTGGAAGCTAAGCAGGGTCGGGCCTTGTTAGTACTTGGATGGGAGACAGTCTGGGAATACCGGGTGCTGTAGACCTTTTTGCTTTCTTTCTTGTCTTTCTTTATTTTCTACATTCCTTTCTTTCCTTCTCTCTCTCTTCTTTCTTTCTTCTCTTTCTTTCTTTCTTTCTTTCCTTCTTCCCTTCTTTCTCTGTTTCTTCTTTCTTTTCTTTCTCTTTCTCACTCTTTTTTCTTTCTTTTTTCTTTCCTTCTTTCTTTTCTTTCTCTTTCTTCCTTTCTTCTTTCCTTCTTTCTCTCTCTCTTTCTCTCTTTCATTCTTTCTTTCTCTCTCTCTTTCTTTCTTTCTATCTTTCTTTCTTTCTTTCTTTTTCATCCAGATGGAGTCTCACTCTATCACCCAAGGTGGAGTGCAGTGGCGTGATCTCGGCTCACTTCAAGCTCCGTCTCCCAGGTGCATGCCATTCTCCTGCCTCAGCCTCCCGAGCAGTGGGGACTATAGGTGCCTGGCCCCACGCTGGGCTCATGTTTTGTAGTTTTAGTGGAGACAGGGTTTCACCGTGTTAGCCAGGCTGGTCTGGATCTCCCGACCTCATGATCCACCCTCCTCAGAATCCCAATGTGCTGTGGTTACAGCCGTGATCCACTGAGCTTGGCCTGCTGCAGTCTTTTGTGGCTTCAACCATCCCTCCCTTCCCGGTACTGTCACCATGCTTCCCAAATTCCCTGGACTCTGTGACCACTTCATTGCCCGCCTACAACAGCACCACAGCCAGGACGTCCTCTTGGTGTCCTCCACCAAAGGACAACTGGACAGCAGCCTCCCACCACTTCCGCCTCACTGCCTCCATGCCAGGAGCCCAGGTCCATCCCGGGAAGTCAAGGAACCAGTCCATAAAGGCTCAGGCGCAGGTACCCTGGTGTTCATGCAGTCTTCCCACTCCCAGAATGCCCAGGAGATTCAATGCAGTCATCAGGTGCTGCCACAGCCTTCCAAACCAGGGAAAGGGGCAGGCAGGGACAGCAGGTGCCACATATGCCAGCCAAGACCTCTGCTCCAGATTGCAGGGGCCGCTTTATCTGGGGGAAGGACATTGCTTTGCCAGTAACCAGGAAAATAGTCCCTGTGCACCCAGATTCCATTGCCAAAAACTTCGTGAAGACTCCAGCTCCAAGGACATACCAGAGACCCAGGCCTCAGCCACCATGGGCAGGCCCAGTTCCACGGCTCATGCCAAATGGATGGGTGCACTCTGCAAATCTAGGGGCCCAATTCACTGCACCAGGTGCACAGGGAGGTGCCAACATAGGATGGAGCCTACGAAACCCACCTCCAAAGCAAGCAATTAACCCAAGAATGTAGAGGACTACGTGCTCGCAAACAAGATGCTCCCGATAAGTCCTGCTCTTGCAAACAAAGCAGGACATTCTTTCCCTGCAAACAGGGGGGACAAAGGAGCCAGCTGCAAACAGCAGACCCTGGGGACTGGTTAATGTGTAACATCTTGAAAAACCAGAAAGTCAGGGAAAGGTCAGAAAAACAACATGTGTCTTGTGACTTGGCAACATTCCACAAACGACTGTATAAAATAAAGCAGAGCATGCCGTTTGGGTTGGCTGCCATGTTTGTCCTGTCTTGTGTTGTCTTGTGTGTTCATTCCTTTGTTTAGGAAACACGTGGGCCCCGACATTTGGCACAGCGAGCAGGGTCCGTGGCTCCTTGAGAGCAAGGAACTGGAGGGGGAGCACCCCGGGTAAGTAAATAAGGAAGGGGGACCCATGGGAAAATTATGGGGAATTCCACCTCTCTGGCCTCTGAATACTTGCGGTTACTCCAGGGACTGTTAATGTCTATAGGAGTAGAAGTAAAAGAGAAGACTTTGAAGAGATTGTTTGCCCATGTTGAACAACATTTTTATTGGTTTCAATATCAAACTAAAGTACAGCTAAATCAAAAGGAATGGTTACAGGTAGTCAAAGTCCTGCGTCGAGCTCATCAGCGAGGGCAAATGATGCCTCTGACTTTGTGGACTTTGTGTAGTTCCATTACTCAGGCATTAGAATTACTTGAAACTGACTCAGAACATGGCGATACTGCCACAGGAGGTGATGCATCTGAAGCTTTAGAGAGGAATGATCTCGAAGAGGAACATATTTACACCCTGGTTGCTGAAGATAAGGAGTTGGAAGAAGAGCTAATGCCTCCTTCATCTGAAGGAAATTCTGACTTGCAGTGCATTGTAGATATGTTACAACAGTTGTTAAAATTACAAGGTGCTGCTGCTCCTGTTTCTCCTATCTCTCCGCCACAAGCCTTTCCTGTCACTTTCCCTTCTGCTCCTTTGGAGGAAGATTTCCCCTTGCCGCCACCTCCAAATTCTTTGCCTATGTCGGGTCAGGTTTTCTCTGTGCCCTTTCCTCCTGTAGGAGAAAAGAAGGAATCGAAGGTAAAAGATGATTTTGAAGAATTAGATTTGTTCCCAATAACACAAGCCGCTTTTGGCCCCAATGCTCAGTTTTCAAACGGTGGCCATAATGTGACTTTTACAGCACTACAATTTAAATTTCTAAAGGAAATGAAAGCTGCAATTTCCATTTATGACCTCAGTCATCGTTTGTTCTCAGCCTTCTCGATTCCTTCTCTTCAGAACATATGATGATTCCTATTGATTGGGAGACGTTAGGAAAGGCTGTCCTTGACCATTCTCAATGACTTCAATTGAAAAGTTGGTGGTAGGAGGAAGCAAGAGTACAAGCTAGAAAAAATGCTACCCGTAATCCCCAGGACCTACTGAAGAACAACTTATGGGTTCTGGACAATATGCCACTCTTAATGCTCAAGCTGGCCTAGACGACACTGCTATCATTCAGATTAAAACTTTGCTTATGAAAGCCTGGACTAAAGTTGAGATAGCAGGCAAAACTTCTTTATCATTTGTAAAAATCCTGCAAGGAGCTAATGAGCTGTATCCAGATTTTTTAGCTCATCTTCAAGATGCTGTATTAAAGACTGTAGGTGTGGGACCTGATTCTAAAATTCTTCTGGATATGCTGGCCTTTGAAAACGCTAATCCTGAGTGTCAAAAGTTATTAAGACCTTTAAAAGCCAGTGGAGCCAATTTAGATGAGTATATTCAGGCTTGTGTGGGCATGGGAGGAACTATTTACAATGCTCAACTGTTTGCTGGAGCACTTTCTAAGGCCTTAAAGAGTAATTCTAAACAAGGTGTATGTTTTCAGTGCAGGAAGCCTGGCCTTTTTAAGAAAGAATGCTGGAAAAAACTGGGCTTCCTGACCACAAAAGAGAAAAAATTACCTTCTGGGGAGTGCAAACTATGTGGAAAAGGTCAACATTGGACAAATGAATGTTGTTCAAAAACTGATAAAAGTGGAATTTATTGTCACCCCTCCCAAGAAATGGGAACCGGGACCCACAGACTTGGGGCCCCAACAATTACAATGCAGGCCTACCACAATACACAGTGAGCGATGGCTTACAACATCAAGGAATGACTTCAAGTCATCCTTAATAGTATCACCCCCACCCCCGTTTCTCAGCTTTATGCTGCCACTAAGCAGAGTGCTGCTGCTGACTTGGGTATTACTCAAACTTATACTCTGTCTCCTAATGGAGGAATATATAAGTTAACTACTGGAGTATGTGGCCCTTTGCCAAAGGGACATGTAGGATTTTTGTTAGGTCGAAGCAGCAGCACTATGCGAGGGTTAATGGTGGTTCCAGGAGTCATTGATCCTGATTTTGCTGATGAAATCCTTATTATGGTACAGGTCTCACAATTTATGCACCTAGAGGCAGGGGAACGTTTTGCACAATTGCTTTTATTGCCTTTTTTTCCTTTTCTGTCTAGAGATGTGTCTCGTCAAGGAGGTTTCAGTAGTACTACAAAAACTGTTTTCTGGGAAACTTTAGGTTCCGATCAAAAACCTTTATGTTCATTGCAAATTAATGGGATACTTTTTGAGGGATTAGTCAACACAAGAGCAGATGTATCCATTATTTGCTTGGCTCAATGGTCTGCTCATTGGAAAAAGAAACAAGTGTCGGTTACTCTATCCAACCTAGGTCCTGCTTCTGTAGTCTACCAAAGTGTTGAGCCCCTGAGCTGTGTATGACCTGAAGGACAACAGGGAAAAGTATTATTTTATATTGTTCCCATTAATATTAACCTTTGGGGCTGTAAACTTTTACAACAATTTGGTGCCTTGCTAGGCATTCCTCATATTTCTCTAGCTGTCAAAAATATGATGTTCAAAATGGGCTACAATCCTTTAAACTCTTAGCCACTGTCCACAAGCCTCAAGCTTTAAAATTGAAGTGGAAAACTACAACTCCTGTTTGGGTGGAACAGTGGCCATTGTCTAAAGAAAAATTTGAGGATTTAAAAATTTTAGTTAAGGAACAATTGGCCGAGGGGCATATTGAAACAAGTACTTCTGCATGGAATTCCCCTGTGTTTGTTATTAAAAAGAAAAGTGGAAAATGGCATTTATTAGCTGATCTTAGAGCTGTAAATGCTTGTATTCAACCTATGGGGACTTTACAACCTGGACCTCCTAATCCAGCCCTTATTCCACAAAACTGGAAATTAATGGTCATAGATCTTAAAGACTGTTTTTTTACTATTCCATTACAACCCCAAGATTGTGAAAAATTTGATTTTACTGTTTACTGAACAGCCTACTCAAAGATACCAATGGAAAGTTCTCCCTCAAGGTATGCTTAATAGTCCTACTCTTTGTCAAGAATTTGTGCATAGAGCCTTAAATCCTATTAGATGTCAATTTCCTACTGTATTGATATATCATTACATGGATGATATTTTATTAGCAACTCCGGATGAAGCCCTGCAAAGTCAAGTTTTTCAAGCTTTGCAACAGCAATTAACGCAATATAATTTGCAAATTTCTCCTGAGAAAATACAAACTCAATTTCCTATTCAATATTTAGGATATCTTGTAGCGGAAAAGCATATTCGGCCACAAAAGGTTCAAATTCGAAGAGATCAACTTTTGACCCTTAATGATTTTCAAAAATTGCTAGGAGACATAAATTGGCTTCACCCCATCTTAGGCATACCTACTTCAACAAAATCACATTTGGCAAATGGATGTAATTTATGTCTCTTCTTTTGGTAGTTTAAAGTATGTTCATCATACAATTGATACCTGGTCCCATTTCCAATGGGCTACACCATTACCCTCTGAAAAGGCTGATTCTGTTATTACTCATTTACTCATTTGTTTTGTGGTTATAGGAGTTCCTGCTGAATTAAAAACTAATAATACCCCTGCTTATCGCTCTCGTAAATTCGCTGCCTTCCTTTCTTTATACCATATTCATCATTTCACTAGTATCCCATTTAACAGTCATGGCCAAGCAATTATTTAAAGAGCCAATGCTACTTTAAAATTACAACTTTTAAAACAAACAGGGGGATATGGGCGAGACTCCCCAAAACATCAAATTCTGAAAGCCCTTTTTACTTTAAATTTTCTCAACCATTGGCGCCAATTACAGCAGTCAGCAGCAGTGAAACATTTTCAACAGCCTTTAGAAAAGTCACAAAACAGTAATCTGTGGGTGTATTATCCTTCATTACGAGGACAATATTTAAAAGAAAAAGTTTTACAATGGGACCGAGGCTATGCTTTTGTCCATACAGGTGCCAGAGACGAGTGGTTTCCATCTCAATGGTTGAAACAGTGCCATGGTGAAGAGAAGCCAATCCGAGGAGTTCCTCAAGGAATTTCAGGAGCTGAATCTGAGCGCTCAAAGAACATTCACCTTCGGGACTCGAGGTGCAGAGCCTCCAACATGGGGTCAACTGAAAAAACTTACTCAGGAAGCTGAAGGGGTTGTTCAACAAGCCGGGCAGCCCAAAACCCCACTGATTTTATTTTTGGCTATGCTGGCTGTAGTGAATTGCCAGGTAACAGCTGGAGAATTCTCATACTGGGCTTATATTCCCTTTCCACCCTTATATCAAGGTGTGGCCTGAGGAGACAAAGAAGTTCCAGTATTTACTAATGATACTGTTTGGATGCCATCAGCTTTTTTAAACCAGGATCCTGAATTAGACACTGGCACAGTAAATAATTCATATCAATTTGGGGTTGAAAGGTTACCTATATGTCTGGGGAGTAGTCCACATTGTCTGCATCCTTCTCATGAGGCTTGAGCTGTTCGCTATAACCATAGTCATATATCTGCTTTTACTATGATTATTGTGGCTCAAAGTTTCAAGTATAATCATACTGCTATACTTAATGAAACTCTGCCAAGTACTTTATCTTTATGCCCTACACCTGATGTGTCTGGAGATGTTTCCCAACTAGAGTGGACTAGGTGTAGAGGCAGTGGGTCACGATTATTGTTAGAAGTAAAATGGAAAAGTCGTAGATACCTTGTTACTGATTGGAGTGCACATGGAGATTTCCAAACTAAATTTAGTCACGTCAACCTGCGCTGGCATAAGGGTAATCACAACATTGCTGCAGATGGCAATGAAACTATTATTTGGCATGATGGTGGCTTATCACCCCCTATGCCACATTTGGCTAATACCTCACAAATACAGAGTCATATTTGGAAGTTGCTAGCTGCAGGTAAACCAATGTTCACTTTCACGGGAAACATGTCCTTGAATCGTACTACTAACATTTCTAACCCTTTCCATATATCTTTGCATCAAAATAGTTCTAGATATGTAATTGCTTGTGTGAGAAAACCTTACTTATTGTTAACAGGAATTTCTAAATAGGATAATAATCTGGGAATAGTTAACTGTACAAACAATTGCACATTCTTAAGTTGTATAAATAATACTTGGTGGAATAATAATTGGAATGAGTCTCATTCCGATTTATATATACTAAGGGCCAGAAAAGAAACCTGGCTACCTGTGAACTTAACACACGCCTGGAGTGAATCTGCTGGGGTTACTCAGATTTACAAAGTAATGCAAGATCTTGTCCACTGCAGCTGGAGAGTAGTTGAGGTCGTCGTAGCAGCGGTGCTAGGACTTGTAGCAATTGCTTCCACTACCACCGTTGCTGGATTAGCTCTACACCAGAGTATACAAAATGCAGAATTTGTACAACAATGGCATGAACAATCACATTTGTTGTGGCAACAACAACGAGACATAGATGCTCATCTGACTGAATGAGTGGATAATCTGGAGCAAGTGGTTTCTTGGTTGGGGGATCAGCTAACAGTGTTAAATATGCGAGCTTTGTTAAAATGTGATTGGAATACTACCTAATTTTGTATTACTCCTGTTCCTTTTAACAGCACTGTACATAATTGGACTGAGATAAAGAGACTTTTAATTGGCCATAATAATCTTTCCTTAGAAATACAAGAATTAACACAAAACATTTCTGAAACATTTCGCAATCAGTTACCGTTGCTGACCGGAGCAGATTTGATGACTGGTATTGCACAAAGCTTGACGTCTTTAAACCCTATGAGCCCTGTAAAAACTTTACTGACTTCTGTTTCTAGTAATGTATTGATTGTTGTTCTTGCCTTTGTCATTTTCACAGTCTGCTGGAGATGGTGCCAAAGGGCAAACACCGAATCCCAGCGAGCTCAACACACCGAATCCCAGCGAGCTCAACATGTGATGATGGTTTTGAAAGAAATTTAAACTTGTAAATAAAGAAAGGGGAAATGTAGAGGACTACATGCTCACAAACGAGATGTTCCAGATAAGTCCTGCTCTTGCAAACAAAACAGGACGTTCCTTCCCCGCAAACAGGGAGGACAAAGGAGCCAGCTGCAAACAGCAGACCCTAGGGACTGGTTAATGTGTAAACATCTTGAAAAACCAGGAAGTCAGGGAAAGGTCAGAAGAACACATGTGTCTTGTGACTTGGCAACATTCCACAAACGACTGTATAAAATAAAGCAGAGAGTGCCGTTTGGGGCAGCCGCCATGTTTGTCCTGTCTTGTGTTGTCTTGTGTGTTCATTCCTTTGTTTAGGAAACACGCATGTCCCGACACAAGAATAAACCTGTCTCAGTGCTCCATTGCTCCTCTTGCATGGACGGCCTGGTCACCCTCTTCTGGCCAAGTCTATGCCCCTTCCACCCTATCCCAGCCTGCTCAAAAGGGCCCTGCCTACCAGAGCAAGGTGCTCCTTCTCCAAGTCTCTATCACTCTCACTCTGTAGCTACCTCACCCTCTCTCTTGTGGGTTTGCCCCTCTGCCTCGCGCTCCTTCTGTCGCCTTCCATCTGTCTCTCTATCTCTCTCTCTTTCTCTGTTCCTCTCTCTTTCTCTGCCTCTGTCTGTCTCTTTCCCTCTCCCCCTCCCCTGTCTCTCTCAACCGCTGTCTTTCTCCATCCCTCAGTTTCAATCTCTCCATCATCTCTTCCTTGCTCTCCTTCAAGATGTTCCCATGTGCATGCGTGTGTGTGTGGGTGTGTGTGTCTGTGTGTGTTTATGCACGTGTGTGGATTCCCGTGTGTGAGTTCCCAGGTCTGTCTGTGTGTGCAGCTGTGGATTTTCTCCTGGTGGTAGTGGGGTGTGACTGGGTTTCTCTCAGCAACTCTCACCGGAGATCAGACTGCCGGCTATAGTGCAAGCCTGGGGAAAAGCAGGGCCATCCCCAACCCCCAACCCCCCATGGCCTCTTGCCCACTGTCTAGGTCTTGGTCAGGACAAGCGACCGTGGTGGGGGCATTGTGAGAAAACAGCCATGTGCCTGGACCGGCTGTTCGCCCTTGGCCATCCCTGATAGCTCTGTGTGTGTGGAGAAAGAGGGGGCCTCGCAGGAGTTCCTGAGTGGCCTGGGATCCAAAAGAATATCTCCACGACAGGGCTGAGGATGGGATGGGTTCCCAGGATTCTGGGCCGTGGGCCCTGACGCCTCAGAGCACTCCCTGTTCTGAGTGGGCCTGATGTGGTGGAAACTTGGAATCTCGGGAGCCGGGGGAAGGTCACGGGGGAGCAGGCTCCTGATTCGAGCCTGGTGGCCCCAGGCTGGCAGTGTCAGCTGGAAGCCAGCAGGCTTAGCTGCACTGGGCTCTTGGGGTAGCGAGGCTCCTCTGCCAGTGTCTACGGCCATATGACCCTGAATGTGTACAATCTTGTCTGATCTCAGAAGCTAAGCAGGATCTGCCCTGGTTAGTACTTGGATGGGAGACCACCTGGGAATACTGGGTACTGTAGGCTTTTTTGCTTTCTTTCTTGTCTTTCTTTTCCACCTTCCTTTCCTCCCTTCTCTCCTTTTTTGTTTTCCTTCTTTCTTTCCATCTTACTTTCTTTTCTTTCTTTCTTTCTCCTTTCTTTCCTTCTTTCTTTCTTTCCTTCCTTCTTTCTTTTCTTTCTTTCTCTCTCTCTTTCCTTCTTTCTCTCTCTCTCTCTTTCTTTCTTTCTTTCTCTCTTTTCTTCTTTTTCTTCCAAACAGAGTCTCTCTCTGTCACCCAGGCTGGACTGTCATGGTGCGATCTCAGCTGTCAGCACCGCCTCCTGGGTTCAAGCCATGCTCCTGCCTCAGCCTTCCGAGCAGCTGGGACTACACGCTCCTGCCACCACGCCCGGCTCATGTTTTGTAGTTTTACTAGAGACAGGGTTTCACTGTGTAAGCCAGGCTGGTCTGGATCTCCTGACCTCTTGATTCACATGCCTCGGCCTCCCAAAGTGCTGGGATTACATTCATGATCCACTGCACATGGCCTGCAGTAGGTTTTTGTGGCTTTCCCCCTCCCTCCCTTCCCCCTTCTATCGTCGTGCTTCCCAACCTCCCCTGACTCTGCTCCCCCTTTATCGTGCCCCTACACACCTGATGCAACTGGGGAACTCCTTCTGGGGGTGCACCACCAAAGCACCACCAGGCGGCAGCATTCCACTGCTCCTGCCTAGCCCCCACCCTGCCAGGAGCCTGGCTCCAGGCTGGGAGGGAGGGGGCTGGACCCCAAAAGCACAGGCCAGGGTGTTAACATTGTGAGAAAAATGCCAGGCACAGCTGGACTGCCTTTTTGCTCTTGGCCAGCCTTGATGGCTCTGGCTGGGTGTGGCAAAAACGGGCTTTGCAGGAGCTCCTGAACCACCAGGGATCCAAAAGAATACCTCCACAACAGGGCGGAGGAGCCGACGAGGTCCCAGGATAGTTGGCCATGGGCCCTGACCCCTCGGAGCACTCCCTGTTCCGAGCGGGCCCAACGTGGTGGAGATCTGGGAGCTTGGGAGCGGGGGAAGCCCACAGGTGAGCGGCTCGGGTGTCCCGATCCAAGCCCAGCGTCCCGGGGCTGGCGGTGCCAGCTGGAAGATGGCAGAATGGCTGGCCCGGGCTCTTGGGTCAGCCAGGCACCTCTGCTGGCGTCTATGGCCATACCAACCTGAACGCGCCTGAACTCATCTAATCGTGGAAGGTAAGCAGGGTTGGGCCCGGTTAGTACTTGAATGGGAGGCCACCTGGGAATAACGGTTTCTGTAGTCTTCTTTGCTTTCTTTCTTGTCTGTCTTTCTTTTCTACCTGCCTTTCTTCCCTTCTCTCTCTCTTCTTTCTTTCTTTCTTTTTTCTTTCTCTCTTTCTTCCTTCCTTCAATTCTGTCTTTTTTCTCTCTTTCTATCTGTCTTTCTTTTCTTTCCCTCTTTATTTCTTTCTTCTGTCTTTCCTTCTTTCTTTTCTTTCTTTCTTTCCATCTTTCTCTCTTTTCTTTCTCTCTCTTTTTCTTTCTTTTGTCCTTCCTTCCTTCCTTCCTTCCTTCCTTCCTTTCTTTCTTTCTTTCTTTTCTTTTTTCTTTTCTCTTCTCTTCTCCCTTCCTTCCTTCCTTCCTTCCTTCCTTTCTTTCTTTCTTTCTTTCCTTCTTTCTTTCTTTCTTTTTCTTCCAGATGGAGTCTCCCTCTGTCACCCAGGCTAGAGGGCAGTGGCGCAACCGGCCCTGATGGCTCTGGGTGGGTGGGGCAAGAGGGGCCTCACAAAAGCTTATGAGCCACCATGGATCTAAAAGAATACCTCTTAGACAGGACGGAGGACCGGACGGGCTCCCAGGATCATAGGCCCTGGGCACTGATGTCTCAGACCACTCCCTGTTCCATGCAGGCCCGACATGGTGGAAACTCAGGAGCTTGGGAGCTGGGGGAAGGACTCGGGCAAGCGGCTCTGGGTTCTGGATCCAAACCCAGCAACCCTGGGCTGGTGGTGCCAGTTGGAAGCCAGTGGGCATGGCTCGGCCAGCCTCTTGGGGCAGTCAGGGGCCTCTGCTGCCGTCTACAGTCATACCACCCTGAACAGGCCCGAACTCTCTCTTCTTTCTTTCTTTCCTTTTTCTTTCTTTCTTTTCCTTCTTTATCTCTACCCTTATTGTTTCATTCTTTCTTTCCTTCTTTCCTTCTCTTCTTTCTTTCTCTTTCTTTATTTCTTTATTTCTTTCTTTCTCTTCCAGATGGAGTCTCACTATGTCACCCAGGCTGGAATGCATTGGCATGATCTCAGCTCACTGCAAGCGCCACCTCCTGGGTTCATGCCATCCACCTGCCCCAGCCTCATGAGCAGCTGGGACTACAGGTGCCAGCCAGCATGCCTGGCTCATGTTTTGTAACTTTAGCAGAGACGGGATTTCACCATGTTAGCCAGGGTGGTCTGGATCTCCTGACCTCGTGATCCACCAGCCTTGGCCTCTGAAAGTGCTGGAATTACAGGCGTGATCCACTGCACATGGCCTGCTATAGGCTTTTTTGGCTTTCCCCCTCCCACCCTTCTCCCTACTGTCACCATGCTTCCCAACCTTCCCTGACTCTGCTCCCCCTTTATCGCCCACCTACACCACCACAGCAGCCGGGGACCTCCTCCTGGGGGTCCGCCAACCAAACACCACAGGGCAGCAGCCTCCCACTGCTTCTGCCTTGCTGCCACCCAGCCAGGAATCCAGCTCAAGCCTGGTAGGGCAGGGGGCTGGACCCCAAAAGTACAGGTGCAGGTTCCATGGCATTCACGGAGCCTTCCCTGTTCCAGAATCCCCAGGTGATTGAATCCTCTCATCGGACGCCCCCACAACCTTCCAAACCAGGGGAAGGGGCAGGTAGGGGCAGCGGGTGCCACACACTCCATTGCCACCAACATTGTGTAAAATGCAGTCCGGAGGACACACCAGAGAACCAGGCCTCATTCCATGCCCCTTGGGCATGCCCGGTACCACGGCTCCCACCAATTGGTAGGCACCCTCAGCAAATCAAGGGGCCCACTGCACTGCACCAAGAGCACAAGGAGGTACCAAGAAAGGAAGGAAACTATGAAACCCACCTCCAAAGCAAGTAATTAATCCAAGAAAAAACCCGTCTCAGCACTCCATTGCTTCTCTCACATAGAAGGCCTGGCCACCCTATTCTGGCCCAGCCCAAGCCCCCTCCACCCTATCCCGGCTGGCTCAAGAGGGCCCGGCCTAACGGAGCAGGGCACTCTCTCTCCAAGGCTCTATCACTCTCA
>NW_012108164.1:177817-182817 GCF_000951045.1 Mandrillus leucophaeus | reverse complement strand
CTCCACCTTCCCCCATCTCCAGAGCTCCTGAGGTTCCACCACATCAGGCCCGCTTGGAACAGGGAGTGCTCTGAGGCATCAGGGCCCAAGGCCCACGATCCTCGGACACTGTCTGGTCCTCCACCCTGTCACTGAGGTATTCTTTTGGAGCCCTGGAGGCTCAGGAGCTCCTGAGAGGCCCCCTCTTGCCACACCCAGCCAGAGCCATCACGACTGGCCAAGGGCGAACAGGCAACTGAGCAGCGCATGGACTTTTTCTCACAATGCCAACACCACGGTCGTTTATCCTGATCAAGACCCAGCCGGTGGTCAAGAGGGTGTGTGGGGTAGGGGGTTGGGGGATGGCCCTGTTTTGCCCCGGGCTAGCACTAGATCCAGCAGCCTGATCTCCAGTGAGAGGGGCTGAGAGAAACCCAGACACATGCCGCCACCATCAGGAGCAAATCCACAGCCCCACACACAGACACAACAGGGCTCTCGCACGCGGAAACCCACACACGAGTGCACACACACACACAGACACACACACACGCACGCACACACAAACTGCTTGAAGTAGAGCAAGGAAGAGATGGATATAGAGATTGAAACCAAGGGAGGGAGAGAGTCAGCGAGCAAGAGAGACAGGAGACAGGGGAGGGGGAGAAGGAAAGAGAGAGACCGAGATTCAGAGAAAGAGAAAGGGACAGAGAAAGAGAGAGAGACAGAGAGACAGAGGGAAGGTGACAGAAGTAGCATGAGGTGCAGGGGCAAACCCAGAAGAGAGAGGTGGAGGGAGCTAGAGAGCAAGAGCGATAGAGGCTTGGAGAGAGAGCGCCCTGCTCCGGTAGGCAGGGCCCCTTTGAGCAGACTAGGATAGGGTGGAGGGGGCTTGGACTGGGCCAGAACAGGGTGGCCAGGCCGTCCATGAGACAGGAGCAACGCAGCACTGATACAGATGTTGTCTTGGATTAATTGCTTGTTTTGGAGGTGGATATCTTAGGCTCTTTCCTTTGTTGGCACCTCCCTGTGCTCTTGGTGCAGTGCAGTGGGTCCCTTGATTTGCAGAGTATGCCCACCCGTTTGGCAGTAGCTGTGGCACTGGGTGTGCTGACGAAGCCCGAAGCCTGGGTCTCTGGCGTATCCTCGGGACTGGAGTTTACACGAAGTTGGTGGCAATGGGAATCCGGGTGCACAGGGACTGTTTTCCTGGTTGCTGGCGAAGCAATGTCCTTCCCCCGGCTAAAGCAGCCCCTGCGTTCTGGAGCGGATGTCGTAGCTGACCTGTGAGGCACTCGCTGCCCCTGCCTGCCCCTTCCTCCAGTTTGGAAGGTTGCAGTTTTGTCTGATGAGTGGATTGCATCGCCTGGGCATTCTGGGAGTGGGAAGGCACCGCGGACAGCAGGGAACCCGTTCCTATGCCTTTGGTGTCCTGCCCCCTGCCCTCACGGGCTGGAGTCAGTCTCCTGGCGGGGCATCAGCGAGGCACAAGGGCTGGGATGCTGCTGTCTGGTGGTGCTTTGGTGGCGTCCCCCTAGAAGGAGACCCCTGCGGCAGCAGGAGTATAGGGGGGCCATAAATGGGGAGCAGAGTCAGGGATGTTGGGAAGTATGGCAACAGTAGGGGGAAGGGAGGGAGGGGAAGCCACAAAAGACTACAGCAGGCCATGCACGGTGGATCACGTCTATAATCACAGCACGTTGGGATTCCGAGGAGGGTGGATCACGAGGTAAGCAGATGCAGTCCAGTCTGGCTAACAGGGTGAAGCCCCGTCCCTACTAAAACTACAAAACAAGAGCCCAGTGTGGTGGCGGGTGCCTGTAGTCCACACTTCTCGGGAGGCTGAGGGAGGAGCATGGCTTGAACCTGGGAGGCGGAGCTTGCAGTGAGCGGGATCCACCACTGCACTCCAGTCTGGGTGACAGAGTGAGACTCCATTTGGAAGGGAAAGAAAGAAAGAAAGAAAGAAAGAAAGAAAGAAAGAAAGAAAGAAAGAAAGAAAGAAAGAAAGAAAGAAAGAAAGAAAGAAAGAAAGAGAAAGAAAAAAGAGAGAGAAAGAAAGGAAGGAAGGGAGAGAAAGAAAGAAAGAAAAAACGAAAGAAAGAGAAAGAAAGGAAAGAAAGAAGAAAGAAAGAAAGAAAGAAAGAAAGAAAGAAAGAAAGAAAGAAAGAAAGAAAGAAAGGGGAGAAAGAAGAGAAAGAAAGAAAGAAAAGAAAGAAAGAAAGAAAGAAAGAAAGAAAGAAAGAAGGAAAGAAAGAAAGAAAAGAAAGAAAGAAAGAAAAGAAAGAAAGAAAGAAAGAAAGAAAGAAAGAAAGAAAGAAAGAAAGAAAGAAAGAAAGAAAGAAAGAAAAAAGAAAGGAAAAAAGAGAGAGAAAGAAAGGAAGGAAGGGAGAGAAAGAAAGAAAGAAAAAACGAAAGAAAGAGAAAGAAAGGAAAGAAAGAAAAAAGGAGGAAGGGAATGAAGAATGAAGAAAAAAGAAATAATGAAAGAGAGAAAGAAAAGAAAGAGAGAAAGAAAGGAAAGAAAGAAGAAAGAAAGACAGGAACAAAAGAAAGAAGGAAGGAAAGAATGAAAGAAAGAGAGAGAAAGAAAGAAAAGAAAGAAAGAAGGAAAGAAATAAGAAAGAATGCAATAAAGAAAGAAGGAAAGAAAGAAAAGAAAGAAAAAGAAAGAAGAGAGAGAGAGAAGGAAAGAAAGGAAGGTAGAAAGGAAAGAAAGACAAGAAAGCAAGCAAAAAAGCCAACAGCACCTGGTATTCCCAGGCGGTCTCCCATCCAAGCACTAACCAGGCCCGACCCTGCTTAGCTTCCAAGATCAGATGAGATCAGGTGCATTCAAGGTGGTATGGCTGTAGATGCCAGCAGAAGGACCTGGTTGCCCCAAGAGGCTGGCCCAGCCATGCCCACTGGCTTCCAGCCAGCACCACCAGCCCAGGGCTGCCGGTCTCATATCGGGACCCCCAAGCCACTCACCTGCGACCTTCCCCCAGCTCCCGAGCTCCCGAGCTTCCACCGTGTCGGGCCCACTCGGAACAGGGAGTGCTCCAAGGCATCAGGGCCCACTGCCCACGATCCTGGGACCCTATCTGGTCCTGCTCCCTGTCTTGGAGTTATTCTTTTGGATCCCTGCCCACTCAGGAGCTTCTGTTAGGCCCCCTCTTGCCCCACCCAGCCAGAGCCGTCATGGCTGGCCAAGGTTGAACAGCCGGCCCAGCCGCCCGTGGCCTTTTTCTCACAATGCGCCCACCACGGTCGCTTGTAATGACCAAGACAGGCTGGGTAGAGAAGGGGACATTGAGGGTTGGGGAATGGCCCTGCTTTGCCCTGGGCTGGCACTAGAGCCAGCAGCCTGATCTCCAGCAAGAGGGGCTGAGAGAGATCCAGACACACCCCACCAACACGAGGAGCAAATCCACAGCCCAACACACAGACATACCCGGGCACTCGTGCGTGGGAACAGACACGCGAGCGAGCACACACACAAACACAGGCATACACACACACGCACACACACACGTGCACACACACACAAACGGCTTGAAGGAGATCAAGGAAGAGATGGATGGAGAGATTGAAGCCGAGGCAGGGAGAAATACAGTGATGGAGCGAGACAGGGAAGGTGGAGAGGGATAGAGACAGACAGCGAGGCAGAGATAGAGAGAGGGACAGAGAAAGAGAGAGAGACAGAGAGACAGAGGGAAGGCGATAGAAGTATCGTGACATGCAGGGGCAAACCCAGAAGAGAGGTGCAGCAAGCTAGAGAGAGAGATCGATAGAGCCTTGGAAAGGGAGCACCCTGCTCCAGTAGGCAGGGTCCTTTTGAGCAGACCGGGATGTGTTCGAGGGGCCTTGGACTGGGCCAGAACAGGGTGGCCAGGCCGTCCATGGGAGAGGAGCAATGGAGCACTGAGACGGGTTTTGTCCTGGATTAATTGCTTGCTTTGGAAGTGGATTTCATAGGCTCCTTACTTTGTTGGCACCAGCCTATGCTCTTGGTGCGGTACAGTGATCACCTTGATTTGCAGAGTGCCCCCGCCCAACTGGCAGTAGCTGTGGCACCGGGCGTGCCCACTGGGCCCAAGGCCTGGGTCTCTGGCATGTCCTTGGGACTGGAGTTTACACGAACTTAGTGGCAATGGGAATCCTGGTGCACAGGGACTGTTTTCGTAGTGGCTGGCGATGTAATGTCCTTCCCCCAAATAAAGCAGCTCCTGCTTTCTGGAGCGGAGGTCTTGGCTAGCATGTGTGGTACCCGCTGCCCCTGCCCGCCCCTTCTCCCTGATTGGAGGGTGGCGAAAGATGAGAGGATTGAATCGCCTAGGTCTTCCAGGAGTGGGAAGGCATTGCGAACAGCAGGGAACCAGTGCCTGCGCCTTTGGGGTCTGGCCCCCTGCTCTCCTGGGCTGGAGCTGGGCTCCTGGCAGATCATCGGCGAGGCAGAAGTGGTGGGATGCTGCTGCCCAGTGGTGCTTTCGTGACGGACCCCTAGGAGTACGTCCTGGCTGTGGCGGGTGTGAAGGCAGGCAATAAAGCGGGAGCAGTCAGGGGAGGTCCAGAAGCATGGCAACAGTAGGGGGAAGGGAGGGAGGGGGAAAGCCACAAAAGCCTACTGCAGGCTGGGTGCAGTGAATCACGAATGCAATCCCAGCACTTTGGGAGGCTGAGGTGTGTGGATCACGAGGTCAGGAGATCCAGACCAGCCTGGCTTACATGGTGACACCTCGTCTCTACTAAAACTACAAAACCTAAGCCGACATGGTGGTGGGCGCGGGTAGTCCCAGCTGCTTGGGAGGCTGAGGCAGGAGAATGGTGTGAACCCGGGAGGCAGAGCTTGCAGTGAGCTGAGATGTGCCACTACACTAAAGCCTGGGTGACAGAGTGAGACTGTGTTTGGAAGAAAAAGGGAGAAGAAAAGAAAGAAAAGAAAGAAAAGAGAAAGAAAGAAAGAAAGAAAGAAAGAAAGAAAGAAAGAAAGAAAGAAAGAAAGAAAGAAAGAAAGAAAGAAAGAAAGAAAGAAAGAA
>NW_012108164.1:173954-177600 GCF_000951045.1 Mandrillus leucophaeus | reverse complement strand
AAGGAAGGAAGGAAGGAAGGAAGGAAGGAAGGAAGGAAGGAAGGAAGGAAAAAAGCCTACAGCACCCAGTATTCCCAGGCTATCTCCCATCCAAGTACTAATCAGGCCCGACTCTGCTTAGCTTCTGAGATCAGACGCGTTCAGGGTGGTATGGCCATAGATGCTAGCAGAGGTGCCTGGCTTCCCTAACAGCTCGTCACAGCCATGACTACCGGCTTCCAGCCGGCACCACCAGCCCGGGGGCCCCGGGCTCCAGTCGGGACCTCTGAGCCACTTGCCCCCGGCCTTCCCTGGGCTCCCGAGATTCCAAGGTTCCACCACATCGGGCCTACTCAGAACAGGGAGTGCCCCCAGGCGTCAGAGCCCAGGGCCCAGGATCCTGGGACACCGTCCCGACTTCAGCCCTCTCGTGGAGATGTTCTTTTGGATCCCAGGGCACTCAGGAGCTCCTGCAAGGCCCCCTCTTGCTCCACCCACACAGAGCCATCAGGGCTGGCCAAGGGTGAACAGCCTGCCCAGCTGCACGTGGCCTTTTTCTCACAACGCCCACACCACGGTCCCTTGTCCAGACCAAGACCCGGCCAGTGGGCAAGAGGACGACAGGAGTTGGGGGTTGGCAGATGGCCCTGCTTTTCCCCAGGCTGGCACTAGAGCCGGCAGCCTGATCACCGGCGAGAGTTACTGAAAGAAACCCAGTCACACCCCACCACCACCAGGAGAAAATCCACAGACCCACACACAGAAACACCTAGGCGATCGCATGCGGGAACCCACACAAGTGTGCAAACACACAAAGACACACACATACATGCACGCACATGCAAACGGCTTGAAGGAGAGCAAGGAAGACATGGATGGAGAGATTGAAACCGAGGGAGGGAAAGAGACAGCAGTCGAGGGAGACAGGGCACGGGGAGAGGGAAAGAGACAGACAGAGAGGGAGAGAAAGAGAGAGGGACAGAGAAAGAGAGAGAGACAGAGAGACAGAGAGAAGGCAACAGAAGGAGCGTGAGTTGCAGGGGCAAACCCAGAAGAGAAAGGGTAAGGGAGTTACAGAGCGAGAGCAATAGAGCCTTGGAGAGGGCGCGCCCTGCTCCAGTAGGTAGGTCCCTTTTGCGCAGACTTGGTTAGGGTGGAGGGGGCATGGGCTGGGCCAGAACAAGGTGACCAGGCCATCCATGCAAGAGGAGTAATGGAGCTCTGAGACAGGTTTTGTCTTGGGTTAATTGTTTGCTTTGTAGGTGGTTTTTGTAGGCTCCTTCCATTGTTGGAACCTCCCTTTGCTCCTGGTACGGTGCATTGGGACCCTAGATTTGCAGAGTTCCTCCGTCCACTTGGCAGGAGCCATGGAAATGGGTGAGCCCACGGTACCCGAGGCCTGGGTCTCTGGCATGTCCTTGGGACTGGAGTTTACACGAAGTTGGTGGCAATGGAATCCGGGTGCACAGGGACTGTTTGCCTGGTGGCTGGCAAAGCAATATCCTTCCCCTGGATAAAGCGGCCCCTGTGTTCTGGAGCAGAGGTCTTGACTGGTGTGTGTGGCACCCGCTGCTGCTGCTTCCCACTTCCCCCAGTTTGGAAGGTTGAGGCAGCGTCCGATGAGTGCATTGAATCGCCTTGGAATTCCGGGAGCGGGAAGGCAGCTAGCTCCAACGGCAGGGAACCTGTGCCTGCGCCTTTGTGGACTGGCCCCTTGACCTCCCAGGATGGACCAGAGCTCCAGGCATGGCAGCAGCAAGGCGGAAGTGGTGGTATGCTGCTTCCTGATTGTGCTTTCGGGGCGGACCCCCAAGAGTATGTCCCCAGCTGCAGCGGGTTTGTAGGTGGGCGATAAAGTGGGGGCAGAGTCCGGGGAGTTTGGAAAGGATGGCAAGAGTAGGGGGAAGGGAGAGAGGGGGGAAGCCACAAAAGACTACAGCAGGGTGGGCGCGGTGGATCACACCTGTAACCACAGCACGTTGGGATTCAGAGGTGAGTGGATCACGAGGTCAGGAGATCCAGACCAGTCTGGCTAACATGGTGAAGCCCCCTCTCTACTAAAACTACAAAACATGAGCCTGGCGTGGGGGCAGGTGCCTGTAGTCCCCGCTGCTCGAGAGGCTGAGGCAGGAGAATGGTGTGAACGTGTGAGAGGGAGCTTGCAGTGAGCCGAGATCCCACCACTGCACTCCACCCTGGGTGATAGAGTGACACTCCGTCTGGGAGAAAAAGAAAGAAGGAAGGAAAAAAAAGAGAGAGAGAGAAGAAAGAAAGAAAGAAAGAAAGAAAGTAAGAAAGAAAGAAAGAAAGAAAGAAAGAAAGAAAGAAAGAAAGAAAGAAAGAAAGAAAGAAAGAAAGAAAGAAGGAGGGAGGGAGGGAGGGAAAGAAAGAGAAAGAAAGACAAAAAGAAAGAGTGAAAGAGAGAAAGAAAGAAAGAAAAGAAAGAAAGAAGGAAAGAAAGAAGAAAGAAAGAGAGAAAGATAAGAAACAGAGAAAGATAAGAAAGAGAGAAAGATAAGAAAGAACTAAAAAAGAAGAGAAAGAAAAAACGGAAGAAATAAAGAGAGAAAGAAAGAAAAGAAGGAAAGAAGAGAGAGAGAGAAGGAAAGAAAGGAATGTAGAAAAGAAAGCAAAAAAGCCTACAGCACCCAATATTCCCAGGCAGTCTCCCATCCATCTATTAACCACGCCCGATCCTGCTTAGGTTCCAAGATCAGATGAGATCTCGCGAGCTCAGGGTGGTGTGGCCACAGATGTCAGCAGAGGCACCTAGCTGCCACAAGAGCCCAGCCCAGCCATACCTACAGGCTTCCAGCCAGCACCACCAGCCCGGGGCCTCCAGACTTGTATCGGGACCACAGAGCCACTCGCCCACAGCTTCCCCAGGCTCCCGAACTCTCAAGGTTCCACCACGTCCGGCACGCTCAGAACAGGGAGTGCTCCGAGGCATCAGGGTCCAGAGCCCACGATCCTGGGTCCTCATCCGGTCTTCTGCCCTGTTGCAGAGTTATTCTTTTGGATTCCCTGGAGGCTCAAGAAATCCTGCGTGGCCCCCTCTTGCCCCACCCAGCCAGAGACGTCAGGACTGGCCAAGGGCAAACAGGCAGCCCAGCAGCAAATGGACTTTTTCTCACAATGCCAACACTCAGGCCTGCGCCTTTGGGGCCTGGCCCCATGCCTCCCAGGCTGCAGCCTGGCTCCTGGCGGTACGGTGGTGATGCGGAAGTGGTCGAATGCTGATACCCAGTGGTTCTTTTGTGGCACAACCCCAGAAGGAGTTCTTTTGTGGCGCAACCCCAGAAGGAGTTCCCCAGGTGCATCAGGGGTGTAGGGGTGCGATAAAGGGGGAGCAGAGTCATGGGAGGTTGGGAAGCATGGCGACAGTAGGTGGAAGGGAGGGAAGGGGGAAGCCATAAAAGCCTGTAATCCCAGCACTTTGGGAGGCTGAGGCGGGTGGATCACGAGGTCAGGAGATCCAGACCTGCCTGGCTTACACGGTGAAACCTGGTCTCTGAGGCAAGAGAATGGCATGAACCTGGGAGACGGAGCTTACAATGAGCCAAGATTGCACCACTGCTCTCCAGCCTGGTGAAAGAAAGAAAAGAAAAGAGAGAGAGAAAGAGAGAGAGAGAGGAAGGAAGGAAGGAAGGAAGGAAGGAAGGAAGGA
>NW_012108164.1:163474-165369 GCF_000951045.1 Mandrillus leucophaeus | reverse complement strand
GGATCTACTAAGATCGATCTACTGATAGGTGAGCCGGCTCGTCTCCGTTTGTCTGTCTGTGTCTGTTCTGAATCTGAATCTGTGACTCGCGAGGTCTGAAACGAGCTGGCGCAGTCCTGGCGGACGCGCTATAGGACAGCCAGTGGAGACTGGTGGGAGACGTCCCCTTGCTCTCATCTGATCTAGATTGCGATCTGAGCTGCCGGAGCGCGATCGTGATCCGAGCAGCTAACTCTGACCCGGGCTTCCGATGCGCGCTTGCAATCCGAGCTGCCAGAGCGCGATCATGATCCGAGTGGCTAACTCTGACCCGGGCTTCCGGTGCGCGCTTGCGATCCGAGCTGCCGGAGCGCGATCGCGATCCGAGCGGCTAACTCTGACCCGGGCTTCCGGTGCGCGCTTGCGATCCGAGCTGCCGGAGCGCGATCGCGATCCGAGCGGCTAACTCTGACCCGGGCTTCCGGTGCGCGCTTGCGATCTGAACTGCCCCGGTTTGGCGGGCAGCAGCTATCTCTGATCTGGGCTGCCCGAGCGCGAGCACGATCGCGATCCAGGCAGCTAACTCTGACCCGGACTTCCAGTGCGCGCTTGCAATCTGAACTGCCCCGGTTTGGCGGGCAGCGGCTATCTCTGATCTGGGCTGCCTGAGCCCAATCGCAATCCAGGCAGCTAACTCTGAGCAGGGCTGCCAAAGTGCGCCTGCGACTAGATATCATTAATAAGTCAGATCAGATTTCCTATACAGGGATTCTAACCCACATTCCTTTACAGGAAGAAACTACAAATTATTACAGGATGGGTAATACCCAGAGCACTCCTCTATCTCTCCTTACAAGTAATTTCAAAGAAGTTAGAGCAAGGGGCCATGATCTTGGTATAGAAATCAGGAAAGGAAAGCTAATTACTCTGTGTCGCTCCGAATGGCCTGCCTTTGATGTGGGGTGGCCACCCGAAGGGACCTTCCAACTTGCTGTCATCACTAGGGTAAAGCCCAAGATTTTCCTACCTGGGCGTGCGGGCCACTTAGATCAAATCCCATATATCCTCATATGGCAGGATCTTGTTGAGAACCCGCCTCCTTGGCTGTCCCCTTTCCAATTAGCCTCTGAACCCTGTAAGGCACTGGTTGCTCGACCACTAAAATCCAAGCAACTAACTGCCCCTCCCCATCCTGTTCTACCTGTGCGGGGAAACCCCATCCTGTTCTACCTGACAGCGGGGACCCACTGTTCACAGAACCCCCCTCCGTACCCCTCCAGGCCCCAGGCCCCAGCCCCCTGGGCTGAGCCGGGAGAAAAAGCAGGCGGATGGGAGGCGGCCGGCACACAAGGACCCGCTAAAAGTAAAAGTAACTTTGAAGGGCCGGTGGGGTGGACGCGAGGGCACACTTCGTGGGCTAGCCCCCCCCAGCCGCCTGACTCCACAGTGGCTCTACCCCTTCGGGAAATAGGACCCCCAGATGACACAGGAATCCCCAGGCTCCAGTACTGGCCATTCTCTACCAGTGATCTGTATAACTGGAAGACCCAGAGTGCTCGGTTTTCAGACAACCCCAAAGATTTAATGGCTTTATTGGATAGTGTCATGTTCACCCACCAGCCAATTTGGGATGATTGTTAGCAGCTCCTCCAAATCTTGTTCACAACGGAAAAGCGAGAAAGAATACAGGCCGGCATGGGACTACAACACGACAGAAGGTAGGGGACGGCTACGCCTTTATCGCCAGACTCTAATGGCGGGTCTCTGGGCAGCTGCTCGCAAGCCCACTAATTTGGCTAAAGTATACTCTGTTCTGCAGGGAAAGACAGAGAGCCCAGCTACCTACTTAGAAAGGTTAATGGAAGCTTTTAGACAGTACACCCCCATAGACCCAGAGGCTCCAGGAAGTCAGGCAG
>NW_012108164.1:160379-161399 GCF_000951045.1 Mandrillus leucophaeus | reverse complement strand
ACCGAGCCTCGGCAAAGAAAGCTCAAATCTGTAAGCCAGAAGTAACATATCTGGGGTACCTGCTAAAAAGAGGGCAGCGCTGGTTAACAGACGCCTGGAAGCAGACTGTTCTGCAGATTCCCAGGCCACAATCCACCCGACAAGTGAGGGAATTCCTGGGGTCGGCGGGATTTTATAGACTATGGATACCTGGGTTCGCAGAACTGGCTAAACCCTTGTATCAGGCAACACGGGGGCAGCAGCCATTTAATTGGACAGAAGAAGCCGAGTCGGCTTTCCAACAGATCAAAACCGCCCTACTCTCTGCGCCTGCACTAGGACTACCTGATGTCACCAAGCCCTTCCACTTTTACATGGACCAGAGCAAAGGTGTCGCCAAGGTGGTAATAACTCAGAATTTAGGCCCCTGGTGGAGGCCAGTTGCCTCCCTGTCAAAGAAGTTAGACTCAGTGGCTGCCAGGTGGCCCCCTTGTCTCCGAATGATTGCGGCCACAGCTCTGATGGTGCAAGATGCTGATAAACTTGTCATGGGTCAAGAATTGCGGGTCGTTACCCCACATGCCATCGAAGGTGTACTCAAACAGCCACCTAATCGATGGATAAGTAATGCCCGGCTCACCCACTACCAAGGACTACTACTAAATCCTATCAGGATAACCTTCCTGCCCCCAACGACCTTAAACCCTGCCTCGCTGCTGCCCAACACGGACCTGGACACGCCGCTCCATGATTGCACCGAGATACTAGCTCAGGTGCACGGAGTTGGAGAGGACCTGCAGGACCTCCCACTCCCTGACGCTAACCTCGTCTGGTTCACTGATGGGAGCAGCTTCATGCATCAAGGCCAGAGGTACGCTGGAGTGGCAGTAACTTCAGAGACTGAGGTAATCTGGGTGGGATCCCTGCCCCCGGGGACATCGGCCCAGAAGGCCGAACTGATAGCGCTCACCCAAGCTCTTACCTTAGGGGCAGGGAAGAAGCTGACAGTATATACAGACAGCCGATATGCTTTTGCTACGG
>NW_012108164.1:157045-158069 GCF_000951045.1 Mandrillus leucophaeus | reverse complement strand
GTCGTGGATCCACTACACCCACGTCAAGCCAGTGGACCCAACCTCCGACCTTCTAGGACCAATCACAACAGCAGCTGAAGCACCGGCCACGTGGACTGTGGACAGAGCTAAGAACAACCCCTTAAAACTCACCCTGCACCTGCAATATAGCTCACTGCAAACATGCAGTTATGTAGTCTAGCCCTAACGTTAGCCGCCCTAGTGGCCGCTGGGGAAAACACCAAACCAGCACCTAAACCCCAGTCAGGAAAAGTTTCCCTACTGTTTCTCAGGAACCAATTCCAGCCTCTGCAGCATCACTGCAGTGCCCCCTAATATCACCCTAAGGGCTCCGCTGGGCATATTCTTCTAGTGTAATGGGACATTATCTAAGGACCTATCTAGTTCCTCTGTTACCAACCTACTGTGTCTTCCTGTCCCATTAGTTCCCCGGGTGGCTCTACTAACTGCTGGCGAGTTCCTAGGGTACACCGGTAACTGGACGAGTACTACTATTCACCCAGTCCCTAGACCGAGACCTGCACGAGCCATATTTCTCCCCCTCATTGCAGGAATCTCCCTCACCGCATCCCTCATTGCGGCCGAGATGGCGGGGGGAAAGCCCTAGGTCACACCCTCATAGCAAGCAACAAGTTGTGCCAACAATTTGCCGTGGCTATGAAGGAATCAGCTGAGTCCCTTGCCTCCCTTCAGCGGCAACTCACGTCCCTAGCCCAGGTAACCTTGCAGAAGCGGAGGGCCCTAGACCTACTCACTGCTAAAAAACGTAGTACATGTATGTTTCTGAAAGAGGACTGTTGTTTCTACATAAATGAATCAGGGCTTGTAGAAGACCGGGTCCAACAGTTACGCAAGTTAAGCACTGAAGTAAAAACACGGCAGTTTGCTTCAGCTGCAGACCAACGGTGGAATTCCTCTATGTTTTCTCTGTTAGCCCCCTTCCTTGGACCCCTGCTAAGTCTACTATTTCTGCTAACCATAGGACCTTGTGTTGTTAACAGAATTTTGCAGTTTGTCAGAGAAA
>NW_012108164.1:154064-156665 GCF_000951045.1 Mandrillus leucophaeus | reverse complement strand
ACTTTACATATCCTGTTTACATCGGGCTATAAAAAGCAAGCACTCGCATTGTTCGAGGCCCTCCTGTATGCTGTAGAATGGAGGGACCAAGTTCGAACTTGTAGTAAAGATCCTTGCCGCTTGGCTTTGACTCTGGACTCTGGTGGTCTTCTTTGGGGAACAAACGGTCTGGGCATAACAGCCCAACACAGCTTATCTTCCGAGATCAGACGAGATTGGGCGCCTTCCCGTTGGTATGGCAGTAGATGCCTCAGAGGCGCCTGGCTGCCCCAAGAGCCGGGCCCAGCCATGCCTGCCCACTTCCAGCCAGCACCAACAGCCCAGGGTCACCAGGCTGGGATCGGGACCCCTGAGCCGCTCGTCCATAGCCTTCCCCCAGCTCCTGAGCTCCCAAGCTTCCACCACATTTGGCCCGCTCAGAACAGGGTGTGCTCCGAGGAGTCAGGACCCAGGGCCCACGATCCTGGAACCCTTTCCAGTCCTCCCCACTATCGCGGAAGTATTCTTTTGGATTCCTGGCCACTCAGTACCTCCTGAGAGATCCCCTCTTGCCCCACCTACCCAGAGCCGTCAGGGCTGGTCAAGGTCGAACAGCCGGCCCAGCCATGCATGGTCTTTTTCTCACAATGTCCCCTCCACGGTCGCTTGTTCTGACAAAGACCCGGCAGTTGGGCAAGAAGGGGTGGCAGGTTGGGGGTTGGGGGATGGCCCTGCTTTGCCCCGGCTGGCACTAGAACAGGTAGACTGATCCCCTGAGAGAGGGGCTGAGGCACACACACAGACACACACACAGAGACACACACACATGCACACACACAAAAACGGCTTGAAGTAGAGCAAGGAAGAGATGGATGGAGAGATTGAAACCGAGGGAGGGAGACAGGCTTTCAGAGAGACAGGGGAGGGAGAGAGGGAAAGAGACAGACAGAGAAGCAGAGAAAGAGAGAGGGACAGAGAAAGAGAGAGAGTCAGAGAGACAGAGGGAAGGCGACAGAAGTAGCACGAGGTGCAGGGGCAAACCCAGAAGTGAGAGGGGGAGGGAGCTAGAGAGCGAGGGCGACAGAGCATTACAGAGGGAGTGCCCTGCTCTGGTAGGCAGGTCCCTTTTGAGCAGGCCTGGATAGGGTGGAGGTGGCTTGGGCTGGGCCAGAACAGAGTGGCCGGGCCGTCCATGCAACAGGAGCGAGCTTTTGTCTTGGATTAATTGTTTGCTTTGGAGGTGGGTTTTGTAGGTTCCATCCTTTGTTCCATCTCGTTATGCTCTCGGTGCGGTGCGGTGGGCCCCTTGATTTACAGAGTGCACCCACCCTTTTGGCAGGAGCCGTGGAGCCAGGCATGCCCATAGGTGAGGAGGCCTGGGTCTCTGGTGTGTCCTCAGGACTGGAGTTTACACGAAGTTGGTTACAATGGGATTCCAGGTTCATAAGGACTGTTTTCCTGGTGGCTGGCGATGCAATGTCCTTCCACCCGGTAAAGAAGCCCCTGCCTACAGGAGCAGAGGTGTTGGCAGGCGTATGTGGCACCTGCTGCCCCCAGTGTGGGGAAAAGAGAGATCAGCCTGTTACTGTGTCTATATAGAAAGAAGTAGACATAACAGACTCCATTTTGTTCTGTATTTGAGATGCTGTTAATCTGTGACCCTACCACCAACCTTGTCCTTGCAAGAGACATGTGCTGTGGTGACTCAAGGTTTAAAGGATTTTGGGCTGTGCAGGATGTGCTTTGTTAAACAAGTGCCTGAAGGCAGCTTGCTGATTAAAAGTCTTCTCTTAATCTTAATTCTCAAGTACCCAGGGACATGTACACTGCCAAAGGTCACAGGGACCTCTGCCTAGGAGAGCTAGGTATTGTCCAAGGTTTCTCCCCATGTGATAGTCTGAAATATGGCCTCATGTGATGGGAAAGACCTGATCATCCCCTAACCTGACACCCGTGAAAGGTCTGTGCTGAGGAGGACCAGTACAAGAGGAAAGAAGGCCTCTTGGCCATTGTTGGCAGTTGAGATAGAGAAAAGCATCTGTCTCCTGCCTGTCCCTGGGCAATGGAACATCTCAGTGTAAAACCCGATTGTATGTTCTGTTTACTGAGAATGGAGAAAACCGCCTTAGGGCAAAAGGTGGGACTTGCTAAGGCAATGCTGCTCTTTATGCACTAAAAAGGTTTGTGAAGACGTTTGCATATGCATATCAAGGCATAGCACTTTTCCTTAAACTTATTCATGTCACACAGATCTTTATTCATATGCCTTACTGCTGACTTTCTCCCTACGATGATCCTATTATCCTTCCACTTCCCTTTTTTCTAAGATGGTAAAGATAATTATCAATAAATACTAAAGGAATTCAGAGACCGGTGCCCTCGTGGGTCCTCCGTATGCTGAGCACCGGTCCCCTGGGCCCACTTTTTCTTTCTCTATACTTTGTCTCTGTGTCTCATTTCTTTTCTTAAGTATGTCGTTCCACCTAATGAGAAACGCCCACAGGTGTGGAGGGGAAGGCCACCCCTTCATCTGGTGTCCAACGTGGGTACTTTTCTCTAAGGTGAAGGTATGCTTGAGCATGGTCATTGAGGACAAGTCGATGAGAGACTCCTGAGTACATC
>NW_012108164.1:148495-149769 GCF_000951045.1 Mandrillus leucophaeus | reverse complement strand
GGTCTGTGCTGAGGAGGACCAGTACAAGAGGAAAGAAGGCCTCTTGGCCATTGTTGGCTGTTGAGATAGAGAAAAACATCTGTCTCCTGCCTGTCCCTGGGCAATGGAACATCTCAGTGTAAAACCCGATTGTATGTTCTGTTTACTGAGAATGGAGAAAACCACCTTAGGGAGAAAGGTGGGACTTGCTAGCATAATGCTGCTCTTTATGCACTAAAAATGTTTATGAAGATGTTTGCATATGCATATCAAGGCACAGCACTTTTCCTTAAAATTATTCATGTCACACAGATCTTTATTCATATGTTTTACTGTTGACCTTCTCCCTATGATGATCCTATTATCCTTCCACTTCCCTTTTTTCTAAGATGGTAAAGATAATTATCAATAAATACTAAGGGAACTCAGAGACCTGTGCCAGTGTGAGTCCTCTGTATGCTGAGCACCGGTCCCCTGGGCCCATTTTTTCTTTCTCTATACTTTGTATCTGTGTCTCATTTCTATTCTCACGTCTGTCATTCCACCTAACGAGAAACGCCCACAGGTGTGGAGGGGCAGGCCACCCCTTCACCCCTGCCCGCCCCTTCCCCCGGTTTGGAAGGTTCCCGCGGCACCCAATGAGTGGATTGAATCTCCTGGGCATTCTGGGAGCAGGAAGGCAACGGGAAAGGCAGGGAACCCATGCCTGCACCTTTGGGGTCCAGCCCCCTGCTCTCCCGGGCTGGAGCCAGGATCCTGGTGAGGCGGCGGCGAGGCGGAAGCGATGGGTTGCAGCTGCCTGTTGGTGCTTTGGTGGCGAACCCCCAGGAGGAGGTTCCCAGATGCGGTGGGGGTGTAAGTGGGCAATAAAGTGGGAGCAGGGTCAGGAGACCTCGGGAAGCATGGAGACAGAAGGGGGAAGGAAGGGAGAGGGAAAGCCATAAAAGCCTACAGCAGGCCGAGCACGGTGGATCATGCCTGTAATTCATCACTTTGTGTGGCCAAGGCGGGTGGATTATGTTGTCAGGAGATCCAGACCAGCCTGGCTAACATGGTTAAACGCCATCTCTACTAAAACTACAAAACATGAGCCAGGCGTGGTGGCCACACCTGTAGTCCCAGTTGCTCAGGAGGCTTAGGCAGGAGAATGGCGTGAACCTCAGAGGAGGAGCTTGCAGTGAGCCGAGATCACACCACTGCGCTCCAGCCTGGTTAACAGAGCGAGACTCCATCTGGAAGAAAATGAGAATAAGAAAGAAAGAGAGAAAGAAAGAAATAAGGAAAGAAAGAAGGAA
>NW_012108164.1:146922-148265 GCF_000951045.1 Mandrillus leucophaeus | reverse complement strand
AAGAAAGAAAGAAAGAAAGAAAGAAAGAAAGAAAGAAAGAAAGAAAGAAAGAAAGAAAGAAGAAAGAAAGAAAGAAAGAAAGAAAGAGAAAGAAAGAAAGAAGAGAGAGAGAAGGGAAGAAACGAAGGTAGAAAAGAAAGACAGAGAAGAAAGAAAGCAAAAAAGTCTATAACACCTGGAATTCCCAGGCAGTCTCCCATGCAAGCACTACCCAGCAAGAATCCTGCTTACCTGCTTAGCTTCCAAGAACAGATGAGATAGGGCGCGTTCAGGGAGGTATGGCTGTAGACGCCAGCAGAGGCACCTCCTGTCCCAAGAGCCCAGCCCAGCCATGCATGCCGGCTTCCATCCGGCACCGCCAGCCGGAGCCCACTGGGCTCGTATCTTGACCCCCCCTGGCGCTCGTCCAAGGCCTTCGACCAGCTCCCAAGCTCCCGAGCTTCCACTATGTCGGGCCACTCCTAACAGGGAGCAGTCTGAGACATCAAGGCCCAGGGCCCATAATCCTGGGACACCGTACGGTACTCCTCCCTGTCACGGAGGTATTCTTTTGGATCCCTGGTGGCTCAGGAGCTCCTGTGACGCCCACTCTTGCTCCACCCAGCCAGAGCCCTCAGGGCTGGCCAAGGGTGAACAAGCGACCCAGCGGTGTGTAGTCTTTTTCTCACAACGCCAACACCTGGGCCTGCGCCTTTGGGGTCTGGGCCCCAGCCTCTCAGGCTGGAGCCGGGCTCCTGACGGGGCAGCGGCCAGGCGGAAGTGGTGCAATGCTGCTGCCCAGTGGTGCTTTGGTGTCTCACTCCCAGAAGCAGTTCCCCGGGTGCCGCGGGGGTGTAGGGGCACGATGAAGAGGGAGCAGAGTCAAGGGAGGTTGGGAAGCAAGGTGATAGTAGAGGGACGGTATCAAGGGGGGAGGCCACAAGAGCCTACTGCAGGCCGGGCGCAGTGGCAGTGGACCCCAGATGTAATCCCAGCACTTTAGGAGGCCAAAGCGTGTGGATCACAAGGTCAGGAGATCAAGCCTGGATTACACGGTGAAACGCCATCTCTACTAAAACTACAAAACATGAGCCAGGCGTGGTGGGGGGCGCATGTAATCCACATTGCTCATGGGGCTGAGGCATGAGAATGGCATGAACCCGGGAGGCGGAGCTTGCAGTGAGTTGAGATCCCACCACAGCACTGCAGCCTGTGTGCCAGAGTGAGACACCGTTTGGAAGAAAAAGTAAGAAAGAAAGAGAGAGAGATAGAAAGAAAGAAAAGAAAGAAAGAAGGAAAGAAAGAAAGAAAGAAAGAAAGAAAGAAAGAAAGAAAGAAAGAAAGAAAGAAAGAAAGAAAGAAAG
>NW_012108164.1:143673-146592 GCF_000951045.1 Mandrillus leucophaeus | reverse complement strand
AAGGAAGGGAGGGAGAGAGAAGGGAAGAAAGGAAGATAGAAAAGAAAGAAAGAAAGGAAGCAAAAAAGCCTGTAGCATCCGATATTCCCGGGCGGTCTCCCATCCAAGTACTAACCAGATCTGCCCCTGCTTAGCTTCTGAGATCAGATGAGATCGGGCGAGTTCAGGGTGGTATGGACATCACAGAGGCTCTTGGCTGCCCCATGAGCCCGGCCCAGCCGTGTCTGCCGGCTTCCAGCCAGCACCGCCAGCCCGGGGACTCAGGGCTCGGATCAGGAGCCCCGAGCTGCTTGCACGCAGCCTTCCCCCGGCTCTCAAGATTCCGAGCTTCCACCACGTCGGGCCCGGTCGGAACAGGGAGTGCTCTGAAGCGTCACAGCCCAGATCCCATTATCCTGGGATGCCATCCAGTACTCCGCCCTGTCACGGAGGTATTCTTTTGGATCCCTGGCCGCTTTGGAGCTCCTGTGAGGTCCCCTCTTTCCCCACCCACACAGAGCCCTTAGGGCTGGCCAAGGCTGAACAGCCAGCCCAGCCAACGTGGACTTTTTCTCAGAATGACTCTACCATGGTCGCTTGTCCCGACCAAGTCCTGGCCTGTCAGCAAGAGGGTGTGGGGTGTTGGATGTTGGGGGATTATCCTGTTTGACCCTGGCTGGCACTAGATCCAGTAGCCTGATCCCTGGTGGGAGGGGTTGAGAGAAACCCAGACACACCCCACCACCACCAGGAGAAAATCCACAGCCCCACACAAAGACAGACCCGGGTGCTGGCACATTGGAACCCA
Organism: Mandrillus leucophaeus; assembly: GCF_000951045.1. NCBI lineage: Eukaryota > Metazoa > Chordata > Mammalia > Primates > Cercopithecidae > Mandrillus > Mandrillus leucophaeus. The sequence continues at coordinate 145,805 of NW_012108164.1, read as the reverse complement.
CACACGGGCACACGCACACACGCAGACACACACACACACACAGATGCACGCACACACAAACGGCTTGAAGCACAGCAAGGAAGAGATGGATGAAGAGATTGAAACCGAGGGAGGGAGAGAGACAGGGATTGAGAGAGACAGGGGAGGGAGAGAGAGAAAGATTCAGACTGAGATTCAGGAAAGAGAAAGGGACAGAGAAAGAGAGACAGAGAGACAGAGGGAAGGCAACAGAAATAGCGGGAGGTGCAGGGGAAACCCAGAAGATAGAGAGGGAGGGAGGTAGAGAGCAAAAGAGATAGAGCCATGGAGAGGGAGTGCCCTGCTCTGGTAGGCAGGTCCCTTTTGAGCAGGATGGGATAGGGTGGAGGGGGCATGAGGTGGGCCAGAACAGGGTAACCAGGCCGTCCATGCAAGAGGAGCAATGGAGCTCTGAGACGGGTTTTGTCTTGGATTAATTGCTTGCTTTGGAGGTTGGTTTCGTAGGCTCCTTCCTCTCTTGGCACCTCCATCTGCTCTTGGTGCAGTTCAGTGCGCCCCTTGATTGGCAGAGTGTGCCCGCAGGTTTGGCGGGAGCCGTGGCAACAGACGTGCCCAGGGGGCCGGAGACCTGGGTCTGTGGATTGTCCTCGGGACTAGAGATACACGAAGATGGTGGCAATGGGAATCCGGGTGCACAGAGACTCTTTTCCTGGTGGCTGAAGAAGCAATGTCCCTCCCCTGAATAAAGCAACCCCTGCGTTCTGGAGCGAAGGTCTTGACTGGCCTGTCTGGCACCCGCTGCCCCTGCCCGCCCCTTGCCCCAGTTTGGAAGGTTGCGGCGGTGCCCGATGAGTGGATTGAATCGCCTGGTCATTCCCGGAGCTGGAAGTCACCGCAAATGGCAGGAAACCCGCGCCTGCAACTTTGGGGTTTGGCCCCCTTCCCTCCCGGGTGGAGCTGGGCTTCTGGCGGGGCGGTGGCGAGGCAGAAGCGGTGGGATTCTGCTGCCAGGTGGTGCTTTGGTGGCAGAAGCCCAGGAGGAGGTCCCCGGCTGCCGCGGGGGTGAAGGCAGGTGATAAAGTGGGAGCAGAGTCAGGGCAGGTTGGGAAGCATGGCGACTGTAGGGGGAAGGGAGGGATGGGGGGAGCCACAAAAGCCTACAGCAGGCCGGGCACAGTGGATCACGCCTGTAATCCTAGCACTTTGGGAGGCCGAGGCTTGTGGATCACTAAGTCAGGAGATCCAGAACAGCCTGGCTTACACAGTGAAACCCCGTCTCCACTAAAACTACAAAACATGAGCCGAGAGTCGCGGCAGGTGCCTGTAGTCTCAGCTACTGAGGAGGCTGAGCAAGGGAAATGGCATGATCCCCGGAGGCGGAGCTTGCAGTGACCCGAGATCGCGCCACTGCCTTTCCCCCGGATAAAGCAGCCCCTGCCTTCTGTAGTGGAGGTCTTGGCTGGCATGTGTGGCACCCGCTGCCCCAGCCCACCCTGTCCCCCAGTTTGGAAAGTTGCAGCAGCGCCCTATGTGTCAATGGAATCGCATGGCGTTCCGGGAGTGGGAAGGCACCACGAACAGCAGGGAACCCACGCCTGCGCCTTTGGGGTCCGGCCCCCTGCCCTCCCGGTCTAGATCGAGGCTCCTGGCAGGGCCGCGGCAAGGTGGAAGCAGTGGGATGTAGCTGCCCATTGGTTCTTTGGTGGCGGACCCCCAGGAAGAGGTCTCCGGCTGCGGCAGGGGTGTAGGTGGGCGATATAGGGGGAGCAGAGTCAGGGGAGGTTGGGAAGCATGGCGACAGTAGGGGCAAATGAGGGAGGGGACAAGCCACAAAAGCCTACAGCAGGCCGAGGCGGGTGGATCACAATGGCAGGAATCCAGACCAGCCTGGTTCACACGGTGAAATCCTGTTTCTACTGAAAGTACAAAACATGAGCCGGGCCTATACAGGTGGCGGGTGCCTATAGTCCCAGGGGGTCGGGAGGCTGAGGCAGGAGAATGGTGTGAACCCAGGCGGCGGAGCGTGCAGTGAGCCGAGATCGCGCCACTGCACAACACCCTGGGTGACAGACTGAGATTGCATTTGAAAGAGAAAGAAAGAAAGAAAGAAAGAAAGAAAGAAAGAAAGAAAGAAAGAAAGAAAGAAAGAAAGA
>NW_012108164.1:140998-143623 GCF_000951045.1 Mandrillus leucophaeus | reverse complement strand
AAGGAAGGAAGGAAGGAAGGAAGGAGAAAGAAAGAAAAAAGAAAGAGAGAAGGAAAGAAAGTGAGAGAGTAAGAGAGGGAAAGAAAGAAACAAAGAGAGAAAGAAAGGAAGAATGAAAGAAAGAGAGAAAGAAAGAAAGGAAGAAAGAAAGAGAGAGAAAGAAAGGGAAGAAAGAAGGAAAGAAAGAAAGGAGGAAAGAAATAAGAATGGAAGAAAAAGAGAAAGAAAAGAAAGACAGATGAAAGAAAGAAAGATAGAAAGAGAAAAAATCTAAGAAAGAGAGAAAGAAAGAAAAGAAGAAAGAAAGAAGAAAGAAAAAGGAGAGAACAAAAGAGAAGGAGGAAGGAAGGAAGAAAGAAAGAAACAAAGAAAGAAAGAAACAAAGAAACAAAGAAAGAAGAGAGAGAGAAGGGAGGAAAGGAAGGTGGAAAAGAAAGAAAGACAAGAAAGAAAACAAAAAATCCTACAGCACCGGGTATTCCCAGGCAGTCTCCCATCCAAGTACTAACCAGGCCCAAGCCTTCTTAGCTTCGGACATCAGAGGATATTGGGCGTGTTCAAGGTGTTACGGCCCAGAGGCGCCTGGCTGCCTCAAGAGCCCTGGCCAGCCATGCCCGCCAGCTTCCAGCTGGCCGCGCCACCCCAGGAACGCGTGGCTGGGATCAGGACCCCCGAGCCCCTCGCCTACGGCCTTCCCCCAGCTCCCGAGCTCCGGAGCTTTCACCACGTCGGGCCCGCTCAGAACAGGGAGTGCTCTGAGGCGTCAGGGCCCAGAGACCACGATCCTGGGACCCTGTCCGGTCATCTGCCCTGTCACGCAGGTATTCTTCTGGATCCCTGGTGGCTCACGATCTCCTGCGAGGCCCCCTTCTTGCCCCACCCACCCAGAGCCGTCAAGGCTGGCCAAGATCAAACAGCCGGCCCAGCGGCACATGGCCTTTTTCTCACAACACGCCAACCACGGTCGCTTGTTCTGACCAAGAAATGGCCGGTGGGCAAGAGGGCATGGGAGTTGGGGTTTGGGGGATGCTCTGCTTTGTCCCAGGCTGGCACTAGAGTCGGCAGCCTGATCCTTGGTGAGAGAGGCTGAGAGAAACCCAGACACAACCCACCACCACCAGAAGCAAATCCTCAGCCCCACACACAGACACACCAGGGCGCTCTCGCACAAGAATGCACACACGCGCGAGCACGGGCACACACACACAGACACACAGACACATACACACACACACACAGGCACGTACACACAAATGGCTTGAAGGAGAGCAAGGAAGAGATGGATGGAGAGATTGAAATCGAGGGAAGGAGAGAGACAGCAATCGAGAGAGACAGGGGACAGGGAGAGGGAAAGAGACATACAGAGAGGCAGAGAAAGAGAGAAGGACAGAGAAAGAGAGAGAGACAGAGAGACAGAGGGAAGGCAACAGAAATATCACGAGCTGCAGGGGCAAACTCAGAAGAGTGAGGGGGTGGAAGCTAGAGAGCGACAACGATAGATCCTTGGAGAGAGAGCGCCCTGTTCCTTTAGGCAGGGCCCTTTTGAGCAGGCCGGGATAGGGTGGAGGGGGCTTGGGCTGGGCGAGAACAGAGTGGCCAGGCCGTTCATGCGAGAGGAGCAACAGAGCTCTCTGACGGGTTTCCTCTTGGATTAATTGTTTGCTTTGCAGGTGGTTTTCTTAAGCTCCTTCCTTTGTTGGCACCCCCATGTGCTCTTGGTGCGATTTGGTCAGCTCCTGAATTGTCAGAGTGCGTCAGCCCGTTTGATGGGAGCCGTGGCAACAGGCGTGCCCACGGGGCCCGAGGCCTGTGTCTGTGGAGTGTCCTTGGGACTGGAGTTTACATGAAGATTTTGGCAATGGGAATCTGGGTGCACAGGTACTGTTTTCCTGGTGGCTGGCAATGCAATGTCCTTCCCCTGGATAAAGCAGCCCCAGCGTACTGGAGCATAGGTGTTGGCTGGCATGTGTGGCACCCGCTGCCCCTGCCCACACCTTCCCCTGGTTTGGAAGGTTCCGACGGCACCTGAAGAGTGGATTGAATCACCTGGGCATTCCGGGAGTGGGTAGGGACTGGGAAAGGCAGGGAAACCACGCCTGCGACTTTGGGGTCCGGCCCCATGCAATCACGGGCTGGAGTCGGGATCTTGGCGAGGTGGCGGTGAGGTGGAAGAGGTGGAATGCAGCTGCCTGGTGGTGCTTTGGTGGGGGACCCCCAGGAGGCGATCCCCGACTGTGGCGGGGGTGTAGGCCGGTGATGAAACGGAAGCAGAGACAGGGTAAGCTGGTAAGCATGGTGACTGTAGGGGGAAGGGAATGAGAGGGGAAGCCCCAAAAGCCTACAACAGTCCATGACCGGTGGATCACGCCTGTAATCCCAGCACTTTCGGAGGCTGACGCAGGTGGATCACGAGGTCAGGAGATCCAGACCAGTCTTAATAACATGGTGCGACCCCGTCTCTACTAAACCTACAAAACATGAGCCGGCCATGGAGGCAGGAGTCTGTAGTCCCAGCTGCTCAGGAGGCTGAGGCAGGCAATGGCATGTACAGGGGAGGCAGAGCTTGAAGTTAGCCAAGACTGTGCCACTGCATTCCAGCCTGGGTAACAGAGTGAGATTCTGTCT
>NW_012108164.1:137277-138538 GCF_000951045.1 Mandrillus leucophaeus | reverse complement strand
TCGGGAGGCCAAGCTTGTGGTGAGACAAGATCGCGCCACTGCACTCCAGCCAGGGTGACACAGTGAGACTCTGTCTGGAAGAGAGAGAGAGAGAGAGAGAGAGAGAGAGAGAGAGAGAGAAAGAAAGAAAGAAAGAAAGAAAGAAAGAAAGAAAGAGAGAGAGAGAGAGAGAGAGAAAGAAAGAAAGAAAGAAAGAAAGAAAGAAAGAAAGAAAGAAAGAAAGAAAGAGAAAAGGAAGAAAGAACGATAGCAAGATGAAAGAAAGAGAAAGAAAGAAAAGAAAGAAAGAATGATTGCAAGATGAAAGAAAGAAAGAAAGAAAAAGAAAGAAAGACAGAAAAAGGAAAGAAAGAAAGAGAGAGAAAGAAAGGAAAGTGAGAGAGAACTAAAGAAAGAAGAAAGAACAAGAGATAATGAGAAAACATGGAAAGAAAGAAAACAAGGAAGGAAGGGAGAGAGAGACAATTAAAGAGTAAGAAAGAAAGAAAGAGAGAAAAAGAAAGAAAAGAAAGAAAGTAGGAAAGAAAGAAGAAAGAAAGAAAGTAGGAATGAAAGAAGAAAGAAAGAGACAAAGAAAGAAAAGAAAGTAGGGAGAGAGACAGAAAGAAAGAATGAAGTAAAGAAAGAAAGAAACTAAGAAAGAAAGAAAGAAAGAAAGAAAGAAAGAAAGAAAGAAAGAAAGAAAGAAGAAAGAAGGAAAGAAAGGATAAAGGAGAGAAAGAAAGAAAAGAGGGAAAGAAAGAAGGAGAAAGAAGAAAAGAAAAAAGAACGAAAGAGAGGAAAGACAAAAAGAGAAAGAAAGAAGGAAATAAAGAAAGCAAGAAGAGAAAGAAATAAAAGAAAGAAAGAAGGAAGAAAGAAAGAATGAAAAGGAGAAAAGAAGGAAGGAAGGAAAGAAAGGGAGAGACAGAGAAAGAAAGAGTAAGAAAGAAGGAAAGAGAGAGATAAAAGAAAGAAAAGAAAGAAGAAAGAAAGAAAGTCAGAAAGAAAGAAGAGACAAAGAAAGAAAAGAAAGTAGGAAGAGAGAAAGGAAAGAATGAAGGAAAGAAAGAAACAAACAAAGAAAAAAGAAAGAAGAAAAGAGAGAAAGAAGGAAAAGAGGGAAAGAAAGAAAGAAAAAGAAGAAAAGATAAAAGAAGGAAAGGGAGGAAAGACAAAAAGAGAAAGAAAGAAAGAAGGAAATAAAGAAAGCAAGAAGAGAGAAAGAAAGAAAGAATGAAAGGGAGAAAAGAAAGAAAGAAGGAAGGAAAGAAAGAAAGAA
>NW_012108164.1:132615-135072 GCF_000951045.1 Mandrillus leucophaeus | reverse complement strand
AAAGAAAGAAAGAAAGAAAGAAAGAAAGAAAGAAAGAAAGAAAGAAAGAAAGAAAGAAAGAAAGAAAGAAAGAAAGAAAGAAAGAAGGGAAGGAGAGAAAGAAGGAAGGAAAGAAAGAAGTAAGAAAGAGAGAAAGAAAAGAAAGAAAGAAAGAAGAAAGAAAAAAGAGATAAAGAAAAAGAAAGAAAGAAAGAATAGAGAGAGAGAGAAGGGAAGAAAGGAAGGTAGAAAAGAAAGAAAAACATGAAAGAAAACAAAAAAGCCTACAGCGCCCAGTATTCCCAGGCGGTCTCCCATTCAAGTACCAAACGGCCAGACCCAGCTAAGCTTCTGAGATCAGACAAGATCACGCGCGTTCAGGTTCGTATGGCTGTAGATGCCAGAAGAGGCGCCTGGCTGCCCCAACAGCCCTGCCCAGCCATGACTGATGGCTTCCAGTCGGCACGGTCAGCCCGGGGATGCTGGGCTTGTATCAGGACCCCCGAGCCGCTCACCAGTGGTCTTCCCCCGGCTCCAGAGCTCTCGACCTTCCACCACGTTGGGACCACTCAGAACAGGGAGGGCTCCGAGGTGTCAGGGCGCAGGGTCCATGATCCTGGGACCCCGTCCAGGTCCAGTCCTCCGCCCTGTTGCTTAGGTATTCTTTTGGATCCGTGGTCGCTCAGGAGCTCCTGCGTGACCCCCTCTTGCCTCACCCACCCAGGACGTCAGGGCTGGCCAAGGGTGAACTGCCAGCCCAGCCGTGCATGGCCTTTTCTCACAACGCCCCCACCACGGTCTCTTGTAATGACCAAGACCTGCCGGCTGGGCAAGAGGGCATGGGGGGTTGGAGTTTGGGGTACGGCCCTGCTTTGCCCCGGGCTGGCACTAGAGGCAGCAGCCTGATCTCCAGCAAGAGGAGCTGAGAGAAACCCAGACACACCTCACCACCACCAGGAACAAATCCACAGCCCAACACACAGACACACCCGGGCGCTCTTGCACGGGAACACACACCCGCGCACACACACTGACTCAAACGTACACACACATGCACAAACACACGTGCATGCACACACAAATGGCTTGAAGGAGATCAAGGAAGAGATGAATGGAGAGATTGAAACCAAGGGAGGGAGAGATATAGTGATAGAGAGAGACAGGGGAGGGGGAGAGGGAAAGAGACAGACAGAGAGGCAGAGAAAGACAGAGGGACAGAGAAAGAGACAGACAGAGAGACAGAGGGAAGGTGACAGAAGTAGCATGCAGTGCCGGGTCAAACCCACAAGAGAGAGAGGCACAGGGAGCTAGAGCAAGAGCGATAGAGCCTTGGAGAGGGAGTGCCCTGCTCCGGTAGGCAGGGTCCTTTTGAGCAGCCTGGGATAGGTTGAAGGGGGCTTGGACTGGGCCAGAACAGGGGGGCCAGGCTATCCATGGAACGGAGCGCTGAGACAGGTTTTGTCCTAGATCAACTACTGGCTCTGGAGGTGGGTTTCATAGGCTCCTTCCTTTGTTGGCACCTCCCTGTGCTCTTGGTGTGGTGCGGTGGGCCCCTTGATTTGCAGGGCTCACCCGTCCGTTTGGCAGGAGCCGTGGCAATGGGCGTGCCCACAGGGCCCTAGGCCTTTGTCTCTGGCGTGTCCTCGGGAATGGAGTTTACAGGAAGTTGGTGGCAATGGGAATCCGGGTGCACAGTGCCTGTTTTCCTGGTAGCTGGCGAAGCAATGTGCTTCCCCCGGATAAAGCAGCCCCTGCGTTCTGGAGCGGAGTTCTTGGCTGGCGTGTGTGGCACCCGCTGTCCCTGCCCTACCCTTCACCCTGTTTGGAAGGTTGCAGCAGCGCCTGATGGTTGAATAGAAATGCCTGGGCGTTCCAGGAGCCGGAAGGCACCGGGAACGTTAGGGAACCCGTGCCTGCGCATTTGGGGTCCGTCCCCCTGCCCTCCCGGGCTGGAACCAGGCTCCTGGCAGAGTGGCAGTGAGGCAGAAGTGGTGGGGTCCTGCTGCCCAGTGGTACTTTGGTGGCGGACACCCAGGAGAAGGTTCCTGGCTGCAGCGGGTGTGTAGGCGGGGGATAAAGCGGGGGCAGATTCACCGAAGGTTGGGAAGCACGCTGACAGTAGGGGGAAGGAAGGGAGGGGGGAAGCCACAAAAGCCAACACCAGGCCAGGCACAGTGGATCACGCCTGTAATCCCAGCACTTTGGGAGGCCGAGGCCTGTGGATCACAAGGTGAGGAGATCCAGACCAGCCTGGCTAACACGTTGACACCCCATCTCTACTAAAATTTCAAAACATGAATTGGGAGTGGCCGGCGCTGGCAGTCCCAGCTGTTCAGGAGGCTGTGGCAGGAGAATGGCGTCAACTCGGGAGGCCAAGCTTGTGGTGAGACAAGATCGCGCCACTGCACTCCAGCCAGGGTGACACAGTGAGACTCTGTCTGGAAGAGAGAGAGAGAGAGAGAGAGAGAGAGAGAGAGA
>NW_012108164.1:129175-131490 GCF_000951045.1 Mandrillus leucophaeus | reverse complement strand
AGAAATAAGGAAAGAAAGAAAGAAAGAAAGAAAGAAAGAAAGAAAGAAAGAAAGAAAGAAAGAAAGAAAGAAAGAAAGAAAGAAGGAAGGAAGGAAGGAAGAGAGGGAGAGAAGGAAAGAAAGGAAGGTAGAAAAGAAGGAAAGACAGCTAAAACTCCTACAGCGCCCAGTATTCCCAGGTGGTCTCCCATCCAAGAATTACCAAGACCCGACCCTGCTTAGCTTCCAAAATCAGACGAGATCAGGCGGGTTCAGAGTGGCATGGCCGTAGTCACCTGCAGAGCCGCCTGGCTGCCCCAAGAGCTCGGCTCAGCCATGCCCACCGGTTTCCAGCTGGCACCGCCAGCCCAGGGCCGCCGGGCTTAGAAAAGGACCTCTGAGACGCTCGCCCGTGGCCTTCCCCCAGCTCCCGAGCTCCCACCACGTCCGGCCCACTCGGAAAAAGAAGTGCTCCGAGGCGTTAGGGCCCAGGGCCCAGAATCCTAGGACCCTGTCCCGTCCTCCGCCCTGTGACGGATGTATTCTTTTGGATCCCTGGCCACTTAGGAGCTCCTGCGAGGCCCCCTCATATCCCACCCACCCAGAGCCGTCATGGCTGGTCAAGGAAGAACAGCCGGAACAGCTGTGCATGGCCTTTTTCTCACAGCGCCCCCACAAAGGTCACTTGTCCAGACCAAGACCCGGCTGGTGGGCAAGAGGGTGTGGGGGGTTGGGGGTTGAGGGATGGCCCTGTTTGCTCCGGGCTGGCACTAGTGCCTGCAGCCTGATCCCCGGTGAGAAGGGCTGAGAGAAACCCAGACACACCCCACCACCACCAGGAGCAAATCCACAGCCCCACACACAGACACACCCGGGCGCTGGCGCACAGGAACCCCCACACACGCGTGTACACAGACACAGACATACACACACACATACACACAAACACATGCACACACAAATAAAAGTCTTGAAGGAGAACAAGGAAGAGATGGATGGAGAGATTGAAACTGATGGTGAGAGAGAGACATCCATCGAGAGAGACAGGGGAAAAGCAGAGGGAAAGAGACAGACTGAGATTCAGAGAAAGAGAGAGGGACAGAGAAAGAGAGACAGAGACAGAGGGAAGGTGACAGAAATAGCGGGAGGTGCAGGGGAAACTCAGGAGATAGAGGGGGAGGGAGGTAGAGAGCGAGAGAGATAGAGCCATGGAGAGGGAGCTCCCTGCTCCGGTAGGCAGGGCCCTTTTGTGCAGGCCAGGATAGGGTGGAGGGGGCATGGGCTGAGCCAGAACAGGGTGACCAGGCCATCCATGTAAGAGGAGCAATGGAGCACTGAGACTGGTTTTGTCTAGGGTTAATTGCTTGTTTGGAGGTGTGTTCTGTAGGCTCCTTAATTTGTTGGCACCTCCCTGTGCTCCTGGTATGGTGTGTTGGCCCCTAGATTCGCAGAGTGCGACCGACCATATGGCAGGAGCCATGGCACCGGGCGTACACACGGTGCCCGAGGCCTGGGTCTCAGGCATGTCCTCGGGACTGGAGTTTACACGAAGTTGGTGGCAATGGAATCCGGGTGCACACGGACTGTTTTCCTGGTGGCTGGCAAAGCAAGGTCTTCCCCCAGATAAAGTGGCCCCTGCGTTCTGGAGCGGAGTTCTTGGCTGGCGTGTGTGACACCCTCTGCCCCTGCCTGCCCCTTCCCCCGGTTTGGAAGGTTGTGGCAGTGTTTGATGAGTACATTGAATCGCCTGGGCGTTCCGGGAGCGGGAAGGAAGCGTGAAGGGGAGGGAACCTGCGCCTGCGTCTTTATGGTCGCACCCCCTGCCCTCCCGGGATGGACCCGAGCTCCTGGCTTGGCGGCGGCAAGGGGGAAGCGTTGGGAGGCTGCTACTCGGTTGTGCTTTCGTGGCGGACCCCCAAAAAGACTTCCCCGTCTGCAGTCTGCAACGGTGCTGTAGGCAGGCGATAAAGTGGGAGCAGTGTCCGGGTAGGTTGGGAAGCATGGCAACAGTAGGGAGAAGGGAGGGAGGGGGGAAACCGCAGAAGACTATAGCAGGCCCTGTGCGGTGAATCGCCTGTAACCACAGCACGTTCGATTTCCAAGGAGGGTGGATCATGAGGTCAGGAGATCCAGACCAGCCTGGCTAACACTGTGAAACACCGTCTCTACTAAAACTACAAAACATGAGCCCGGCTATAGTCCCCGAGGAGAATGGTGTGAATGCGCGAGGCGGAGCTTGCAGTGAGCCGAGATCATGCCACTGCACTCCATCCTGAGTGACAGAGAGAGACTCCCTCTGGAGGAGAGAGAGAGAGAGAGAGAGAGAGAGAGAGAGA
>NW_012108164.1:125205-129125 GCF_000951045.1 Mandrillus leucophaeus | reverse complement strand
AAAGAAAGAAAGGAGGGAGGGAGGGAGGGAGGGAGGGAGGGAAGGAAGGAAACAAAGAAAGAAACAAAGAAACAAGGAAAGAAAGGAAAGAAATAGAAAAGAAGAAAGAAAGAAGGAAAGAGAAAAAGAAAGAAAAGAAAGAAAAGACAGAAGGAAGGAAGAGAGAGAAGAAAAAAAGGAAAGTAGAAAAGAAAGAAAGAGAAGAAAGAAAGCAAAAAAGCCTACAGCACCTGGTATTCCCAGGCGGTCTCCTATCCAAATCCTGCTAAGCAGCACCAACCCTGCTTAGCTTCTGAGATCAGATGAGATCTCACGTGTTCAGGGTCGTATGTCCCTAGATGCCAGCAGAGGTGCTTGGCTGCCACAAGAGACCAGCCCAGCCATGCCTGCCAGCTTCCAGCCGGCACCACCAGCCCGGGGCCTCTGAGCTTGCATCTGGACCCCGAGCCACTCGCCTGTGGCCTTCCCCCGGCTCCCGAGCTCCTGAGCTTCCACCACGTATGGCCCGTTTGGATCAGGGATTGTGGGCCCAGGGCCCACAATCCTGGGACCCCGTCCGGTCCTCTGCCCTGTCACGGAGGTACTCTTTTGGATCCCTGGTGGCTCAGGAGCTCCTCTGAGGCCCCCACTTGCACCACCCAGCCAGAGCTGTCAGGGCTGACCAAGGGAGAATAGGCTGCCCAGTGGCGCGTGGACTTTATCTCACAACGCCAACACCCAGGCCTGCACCTTTGGGGTCCAGCCCCCTACCTCCCAGGCTGGAGCTGGGCTGCCGCAGGGCAGCAGCTAGGAGGAAGGGGTGGAATGCTGCTGTCTGGTGGTGCCTTGGTGGCGCAACCCCAGAAGGAGTTCACCGGGTGCGTCGGGAGTGTACGGGCATGATAAAGTGGGAGCAGATTCAGGGGAGTTTGGGAAGCATGGCGATAGTAGGGGAAAGGGAGGGAGGGGGGAAGCCACAAAAGCCTATTGCAGGCCGGGCCTGGTGGATCACGAATGTAATCCCAGCACTTTGGGAGGCCAAGGCATGTGGAATATGAGGTGAGGAGATCCAGACCAGACTGGCTTACACAGTGAAACCTCGTCTGCACTAAAACTACAAAACATGAGCCAGGTGTGGTGGTGGGCGCCTGTAGTCCCAGCTGCTTGGGAGACTGAGGCAGGAGAATGGCATGAACCCAGGAGGCAGGGCTTGCAGTGAGCTGAGATCGTGCCACTGCACTCCAGCCTGGGTGTCAGAGCGGGACACTGGAAGAAAAGAAGAAAGAAGGAAAGAGAGAGAGAGAAAAAAGAAAGAAAGAAAGAAAGAAAGAAAGAAAGAAAGAAAGAGAGAGAGAGAGAGAGAAAGAAAGAAAGAAAGAAAGAAAGAAAGAAAGAAAGAAAGAGAGAGAGAGAGAGAGAGAGAGAGAAAGAAAGAAAGAAAGAAAGAAAGAAAGAAAGAAAGAAAGAAAGAAAGAAAGAAAGAGAAAAAGAAAGAAAAGAAAGAAGGAAGGAAAGAAAGAAAAAAGAATGAAAGAATAAAAGAAAGAAAAGAAAGAAGGAATGAAAGAAAGGAAAAAAGAAGAGAGAGAGAGACAGAAGGGAAGAAAGGAAGCTGAAAAGCAAAGAAAGACATGAAAGAAAGCAAAGAAAGACATGAAAGAAAGCAAAAAAGCCTACAGCACCTGGCATTTTCCCATCCAAGTACTAACCAGGCCCGACCTTGCTTAAGCTTCAAAGATTAGACGAGATCGGGCGCATTCAGGGTGGTATGGCCATAGATGCTGGTAGAGGTGCCTGGCTGCCCCAAGAGCCCAGCACAGCCATGCCCACTGGCTGACAGCACGCACCGCTGGCCCATGGCCACCGGGCTCGAATCGGGACCCCCGTGCCGCTTTCCCTGGCTCCCGAAATCCCGAGGTTCCACCACATCAGGCCTGCTCAGAACAGGGAGTGCTCCGAGGCGTCAGGGCCCAGGGCCCACAGTCCTAGGACCCCGTCCAGTCCTCCGCGCTATTGCGGACATATTCTTTTGGATCCATGGCTGCTCAGGAGCTCCTGCGGGGCCCCTGCTGCCCCAATCACCCACAGCTGTCAGAGCTGGCCAAGACTGAACAGCTGGACCAGCCACGCCTGGCATTTTTCTCACAACACACCCAACACGGTGACTTGTCCCAACCAAGACCCGACCGGTGGGCAAAAGGGCATGGGAGGTTGGGGGTTGGGAGATGGTCCTGCTTTCCCCGGAACTGGCACTAGGGCCAGCAGCCTGATCCCCGGCAAGAGGGGCTGAGAGAAACCTAGACACACCGCACCACCACCAGGAGCAAATCCACGGCCCCACACACAGACACACCCAGGCGCTCATGTGCGGGAACCCAGACATGCACGCACCCACACACACAGAAACACACACACACACACACACACACACACGCAAGACCACACAAACGGCTTGAAGGAGAGCAAGGAACAGATGGATGGAGAGATTGAAACTGAGGGAGGGAGAAAGACAGCGATCAAGAGAGACAGGGGAGGGGGAGAGGGAAAGAGACAGACAGAGAGGCAGAGAAAGAGAGAGGGACAGAGGAAGGCAGAGAGACAGAGAGACAGATGGAAGGCGACAGAAGTAGCACGAGGTGCAAGCACAAACCCAGAAGAGAGAAGGGGATGGAGATAGAAAATGAGAGCTATAGAACCTTGCAGAGGGAGCACCTGCTCCAGTAGGCAAGTCCCTTTTGAGCAGGCCGGGATAGGGTGGAGGGGGCTTGGGCTGGGCCAGAACAGGGTGGCCAGGCCTTCCATGGGAGAGGAGCAATGGAGCACTGAGACGGGTTTTGTCTTGGATTAATTGTCTGCTTTGCAGGTGGATTTCGTAGGCTCCTTCCTTTTTTGGAACCTCTTTGTGCTCTTGGTGTGGTGCAGTGGTCCCCTTGATTTGCAGAGGGCACCCACCCATTTGGCGTGAGCCGTGGCACCAAGCGTGCCCACAGGGCCCGAGGCCTGGGTCTCTGGCGTGTCCTCGGGACTGGAGTTTAAACGGAGTTTTCGGCAATGGGAACCCGGGTGCACAGGCACTGTTTTCCTGGTGACAGGGGTAGCAATGTCCTTCCCCCGGATAAAGCATCCCCTGCAATCTGGACCGGAGGTCTTGGCTGGCGTGTGTGGCACCCACTGCCCCTGCCTGTCCCTTCCCCCGGTTTGGAAGGTTCCAGCGTCGCCTGATGAGTGGATTGAAACGCCTGAGCATTCCAGAAGGGGGTAAGGTCCCAAAAGGCAGGAAACCCGTGCCTGCACCTTTGGGGTCCGGCCCCTGCCCTCCCGGGCTGGAGACGGGCTCCTGGCAGGGCGGCAGTGAGGCGCAAGCGGTGGGATGCTGCCGCCTGGTGATGCTTTGGTGGCGGACCACCAGGAGGAGGTCCCTGGCTGCGGCGGTGGTGTAGGCGGACAATAAAGTGGGAGTAGAGTCAGGGTAGGTTGGGAAGCATGGCGACAGTAAGGGGAAAGGAGGGAGGGGGAAGCCACAAAAGCCTACAGCAGGCCAGGCACGCTGGATCACGCCTGTCATGCCAGGACTTTGGGAGGCTGAGGCGGGTGGATCACAAGGTCAGGAGATCCAGACCAGCATGGCTAGCACGGTGAAACCCCATCTCTACTAAAACTACAAAACATGAGCTGGGCATGGTGGCAAGCACCTCTAGTCCCAGGTGCTCAGGAGACTGAGGCAGGAGAATGGCGTGAACCCAGGATTCGGAGTTTGCAGTGAGCCGAGATCATGCTAGTGCACTCCAGCCTGGGTGACAGAGCTAGACACTGGCTAGAAGAGAAAGAAAGAAAGAAAGGAAGGAAGGAAGAAAGGAAGGAAGGAAGAAAGGAAGGAAGGAAGGAAGGAAGGAAGGAAGGAAGGAAGGAAGGAAGGAAGGAAGAAGAAAGAAGGAAGGAAG
>NW_012108164.1:119362-124335 GCF_000951045.1 Mandrillus leucophaeus | reverse complement strand
AGAGAAAGAGAGAAAGAGAAAGAAAGAAAGAAAGAAAGAAAGAAAGAAAGAAAGAAAGAAAGAAAGAAAGAAAGAAAGAAAGAAAGAAAGAAAGAAAGAAAGGAAGGAAGGAAGGAAGGAAGGAAGGAAGGAAGGAAGGAAGGAAGGGAAGGAAGGAAGAGGAGAGAGAGAAGGGAAGAACGGAAGGTAGAAAAGAAAGACAAGAAAGAAAGAAAGCAAAAACGCCTGTAGCACCCGGTATTCCCAGGAGTCTCCCATTCAACTACTAACCAGACCCGACCCTGCTTAGCTTCCAGAGAACAGACAGGATCTGGTGCATTCAGGGTGGTATGGTCGTAGACCCCAGCAAAGGCCCTTGGCTGCCCCAAGAGCCCGGGCCAGCCATGTCTGCCAGCTTCCAGCTGCCACCGACAGCCCAGGGACACTGGGCTCTGATCGGGACCCCGTGAGACCCTCGCTCGCAGCCTTCCCCTTGCTCCTGATCTCCCGAGCTTCCAACACGTCGAGACCACTCAGAATAGGGAGTGCTCCAAGGCATCAGGGCCCAGGGCCCACGCTTCTGGAACACTGTCTGGTCTTCCGCCCTGTCACGGACGTATTCTTTTGGATCTCTGGCCACACAGGAGCACCTCCGTGGCACCCTCTTGCCGCAGCCACCCAGAGCCATCAGGGTTGTCCAAGGGCAAACAGCACTCCCAGCCACAGGTGGACTTTTGTCACAACGCTCCCACCACAGTCACTTGTCCTGACCAAGACCCGGCTGGTGGGCAAGAGGGTGTGGGGGATTGGGAGTTGGAGTATGACCCTGCTTTGCCCCAGGCTGACACTGGAGCCGGCAGCCTGATCCCCAGCGAGAGGGGCTGAGAGACACCCAGACACACTCCACCACCACCAGGAGAAAATCCACAGCACCACACACAGACACACCCAGGCTCTCGCACGGAGTAACACACACATGTGCGTGCCCACTCCCGTGCACAAATGTGCACGCACACACACACATATGCACGCACACACAAACGACTTGAAGGAAAGCAATTAAGAGATGGAAGGAGAGATTGAAAACGAGGGAGGGAGAGAGACAGCAATCCAGAGAGACAGGGGAGAGGGAGAGGGAGACAGACACAGAGGCAGAGAAAGAGAGAGGGACAGAGAGAGAGAGAGACAGATAGACAGAGGGAAGTCGACAGAAGTAGCGTGAGGTGCAGTGTCAAACCCAGAAGAGAAAGAGGGAGGGAGCTAGAGAGTGAGAGCGATAGAGCTTTGGAGAGGCAGCTCCCTGCTCCGGTAGTCAGAGCCCTTTTGAGCAGGCCAGGTTAGGGTGGAGGGGGCATGGGCTGGGCCAGAACAGGGTGACCAGGTCGTCCATGCAAGAGGAGCAATGGAGCGCTGAGACAGGTTTTGTCTTGGATTAATTGCTTGCTTTGGAGGTGGTTTCTTAGGCCCCTCCCTTTGTTGGCACCTCCCTGTGCTTTTGGTGTGGTGCGGTGGGCCCTGACATTTGCCAAGGGTGCCCGCCCATTTGGAGACAGCCGTGACACTAGGTGTGACCACGGGGCCCAAGGCCTGTGTTTCTGACATGTCCTTGGGATTGGAGTTTACACGAAGTTGGTGGCGATGGAAATCCGGATGCACAGGGTCACTTTTCCTTGTAGGTGGCGAAGCAATGTCCTTCCCCTGGATAAAGCAGCCCCTGCCTTCTGTAGCGGAGGTCTTGGCTGGCATGTGTAGCACCCACTGCCTCAACCCGCCACTTCCCCTGGTTTGGAAGGTTGCGGCAGCGCCGGATGAGCAGTTTGAATCGCCTGGGCGTTCTGGGAGCAGGAAGGCACTGCGAAAGGCAGGGAACCCGCGCCTGAGCTTTGGGGTCAGGCCCTTGCACTCCCGGGCTGCAGTCGGGCTCCTGGCAGGGTGGTTGCAAGGTGGAAGCGGTGGGACGCTGCTGCCCAGTGGTGGTTTGGTGGCAGACCCCCAGAAGGAGGTCCCCGGCTGCGGCTGCAGCGGGGGTGTAGGCAGGCGATAAAGGGGGAGCAGAGTCAGGGGAGGTTGGGAAGCATGGCAACAGTAGGGGGAAGGGAGGGAGGGGGGAAGCCACAGAAGACTACAGCAGGACCTGCGGGGTGGGTCACGCCTGTAATCCCAGCACTTTGGGATGCTAACACAGGTGGATGACGAGGTCAGGAGATCCAGACCAGCCTGGCTAACACGGTCAAACCCCATCTCTTCTAAAACTACAAAACATGAGCCAGGCGTGGTGCCGGGTATGGTGTCGGGCGCCTGTAGTCCCACCTGCTCTGGAGAATGAGGCAGGAGAACAGTGTGAAACCAGGTTGCAGAGCTTGCATTGAGCCGAGATCACACCACTGCACTCCAGCCTGCATGACAGAGCAAGACTCCATCAAAGAAAGAAAAAGAAAGAAAGAAAGAAAGAAGAAAGAGAGAAAAGAAAGAAAGAAAGAAAGAAAGAGAGAGAAAGAAAGAAAGAAAGAAAAGAAAGAAGGAAAGAAAGAAGAAAGAGAGAAAGAAGGAAAAAAAGAAAGAAAAGAGGAAAGAAAGAAGAAAGAAGGAAAGAAAGAAATAAAGAAGGAAAGAAAGAAGAAAGAAGGAAAGAAAGAAATAAAGAAAGAGGGAAAGAAAGAAAGAAAGAAAGAAAGAAAGAAAGAAAGAAAGAAAGAAAGAAAGAAAGAAAGAAAGAAAGTGAGAGAGAGAGACAGAGAGAGAAGTGAAGAAAGGAAAGTACAAAAGAAAGAAAGCAAAAAAGCCTACAGCACACAGTATTCCCAGCTGGTCTCCCATCCAAGTACTAACCAGGCCCGACCCTGCTTAGCTTCCAAGATCAGACTAGATCGGGCACGTTTAGGGTGGTATGGCCATAGATGCTAGATCAGGACTCCCGAGACACTTGCCTGTGGCCTTCTCCCGGCTCCAGAGCTCCCGACCTTCCACCACGTTGGGCCCACTCGGAACAGGGAGTGCTCCGAGGCATCAGGGCCCAGGGCCCACGATCCTGGGACCCCGTCTGATCCTCTGCCTTGTCACTTAGTTATTTTTTTGGATCTGTGGTCACTCAGGAGCTCCTGTGAGACCCCATCTTGCCCCACCCAGCCAAAGCCCTCAAGGCTGGCCAAGGGCGAACACTTGGACCAGCAGAGCATGGCCTCTTTCTCACAACCACCACCATGGTCGCTCTTCCCCAACAAGAACTGGCCTGTGGGCAAGAGGGCGTGGGTGGTTGGGGGTTGGGGGATGGCCCTGCTTGACTCCAGGCTGGCACTAGAGCCGGCAGCCTGATCCCTGGTGAGAGGGACTGAGAGAAACCCAGACACACCCCATCACCATCAGGAGCAAATCCACAGCCCCACACACAGACACGCATGGGCACTCGCATGCAGTAACCCACATACGCACATGTGCACACACACAGACACACACAAACACACACACGCGTGCACGCATACACAAACGTCTTGAGGGAGAGCAGGGAAGCGATGGATGGAGAGATTGAAACCGAGGGAGGGAGAGAGATAACGATCGAGAGAGACAGGGGAGGGGGAGAGGGAAAGAGACAGACAGAGAGGCAGAGAAAGAGGGAGGGAGAGGGAAAGAGAGACAGAGAGACAGGGGGAAGGCGACAGAAGTAGGACGAGGTGGAGGGGCAAACACAGAAGAGAGAGGGGGAGGAAGGAAGAGAGCAAGAGCAATAGAGTCTTGGACAGGGAGCATCATTCTCCATTAGCCAGGGACGTTTTGAGCAGGCTGGGATAGGGTGGAGGAGACTTGGGCTGGGCCAGAACAGGGTTTCCAGGACACCTATGCAAGAGGAGTAACGGAGCACTGAGACCGGTTTTGTCTTGGATTAATTGCTTCCTTTGGAGGTAGATTTCGTAGGCTACTGCCTTTATTGGCACCTCCCTGTGCTCTTGGTGCAGTGCGGTGGGCCCCTCGATTTGCAAAGTGGCCCCACCCGTTTGGCAGGAGCCGTGGCACCGGGTGTGACCAGGAGGCCTGAGGCCTGGGTCTCTGGCGTGTCCTCAGGACTTTAGTTTACCCAAAGTTGGCAGCAATGGGAATCCGGGTGCAGGGGGACTGTTTTCCTAGTGGCTGGGGAACCAATGTCCTTCCCCTGGATAAAGCAGTCCCTGCGTTGTGGAGCAGAGGTCTTGGCTGGTGTGTGTGGCACCTGCTGCCCCTGCCCGCCCCTTCCCCCAGTTTGGAAGGTTGAGGTTTCACCCGACGAGTGGATTGAATCACTTGGGCGTTCCGGGAGCGGGAAGGCACCGCGAACAGCAGGCAACACGCGTCTGTGCCCTTGGGATCTGGCCCCCTGCCCTCCCGGGCTGCAGCCGGACTCCTGATGGGGTGGCAGCGAGGTGGAAGCAGTGGTATGCTGCTGACCGGTGGCACTTTGCTTGCAGAGCCCCAGGAGGAGGTCCCCAACTGAGGCTGCGGCGTGTGCGTAGGTGGGTGATAAAAGGGGTGTAGCGTCAGGGGAGGTTGGGAAGCATGTTGACAGTAGGGGGAAAGGAGGGAGGGGTGAAGCCCCAAAAGCCTACAGCAGGCCAGGCACAGTGGATCACGCTTGTAATCCCAGCACTTTGGGAGGCAGAGGCGGGTGGATCACGAGGTCAGGAGATCCAGACCAGCCTGACTAACACGGTGAAACCAAGTCTCTATGAAAACTACATAACATGACACCGGCATGGGGGTGGGTGCCTGTAGTCCCCGCTGCTCGGGAGGGTGAGGCAGGAGAATGGCGTGAATGTGCTACGAGGAGCTTCCAGTGAGCCGAGATCACGGTACTGCACTCCACTGTGGGTGATAGAGCGAGGAAGAAAAAGAAGACAGAAGAGAAGAAAGAAAGAAGGAAGGAAGGAAAGAAAAAAAGAAGAAAGAAAGAAAGAAAGAAAGAAAGAAAGAAAGAAAGAAAGAAAGAAAGAAAGAAAGAAAGAAAGAAAGAAAAGAAGGAAAGAAAG
>NW_012108164.1:118181-119312 GCF_000951045.1 Mandrillus leucophaeus | reverse complement strand
AAGAAAGAAAGAAAGAAAGAAAGAAAGAAAGAAAGAAAGAAAGAAAGAAAGAAAGAAAGAAAGAAAGAAAGAAAAGAAGGAAAGAAAGAAAGAAAAGAAAGAAAGAAAAAAGAAAGTGAGAGAGAGAGAAAGAAAAAAGAGAGAGAGGGAAACAAAGAAAGAAAGAAAGAGAGAAAGAAAGGAAAGAGAAAAAAGAAAGAGAAAGAAAGAAGGAAAGAAGAAAGAAAGAAAGAGAAAGAAAGAAAGAAACAAACAAACAAACAAAGAAACAAAGAAACAAAGAAAGAAATACATGAGAGAGAGAGAGAAAAGGGAAGAAAGGAAGGTAGAAAAGAAAGAAAGACAAGAAAGAAAGCAAAAAAGCCTACAGTACCCGGTATTTCCACACGGTCTCCCAACCAAGTACTAACCAGGCCCCACCCTGCTTAGCTTCCGAGATCAGATGAGATCAGACGCGTTCAGAGTGGGATGGCCGTAGACATGGGCAGAGGCCCCTGGGACCGGGAAGACATGGTGAACGGCAGGGAACCCATGCCTGTGCCTTTAGGGTCTGGCCCCCTGCCCTCCCGGACTGGAGCCAGGCTCGTGGTGGGGCACCGACGAGGCGTAAACGGTGGGATTCTGCTGCCCTGTGTTGCTTTGGTGTCCTGGGGACACCCAGGAGGAGGTCCTCGGCTGCGGCAGGGGTGTAGGCAGGCAATAAAGAAGGAGCAGAGTCAGGTGAGGTTGGGAAATATGGCAACAGTAGGGGGAAGGGAGGGATGGGGGATGCCACAAAAGCCTACAGCAGGCTGGGCATGGTAGATCACTCCTGTAATCCCAGCACACTGGGAGGCTGAAGCATGTGGATCACGAAGTCAGGAGATCCAGATCAGCCTGGCTTACACAGTGAAACCCCGTCTCTACTAAAACTACAAAACATGAGCCGGGAGTCGTGGTGGGCACCTGTAGTCCCAGTTGCTCAGGAGGCAGAGGAAGGGTAATGGCGTGAACCCTCGAGGTGGAGCTTGCAGTGAGCTGAGATCGTGCCACTGCACTCTAGTCTGGTTGACAGAGCGAGACTCCATCTGGAAGAAAAAGAAGGAAGGAAGGAAGGAAGGAAGGAAGGAAGGAAGGAAGGAAGGAAGGAAG
>NW_012108164.1:115665-118060 GCF_000951045.1 Mandrillus leucophaeus | reverse complement strand
AAGAAAGAAAGAAAGAAAGAAAGAAAGAAAGAAAGAAAGAAAGAAAGAAAGAAAGAAAGAAGAGAGAGAAGGGAAGAAAGGAAGGTAAAAAAGAAAGAAAGCAAAGAAGCCTACAGCATGCACTATTCCCACTCGGTCTCCTGTCCAAGTGCTAACAGGGCCGACGCTGTTTAGCTTCCAAGATCAGACGAGATAGGGCGTGTTCAGGGTGCCATGGCCCACAGAGGCGCCTGCTCCAAGAGCCCCAAGAGTCCTGCCAAGCCATGCCAGCCAACTTCCAGCCAGCACCGCCAGCCAGGGGCCATGGGGCTGTGATCCAGACCCCCGATCATCTCTCCCGCATCCTTACCCCAGCTCCTGAGCTCCCGAGTTTCCACCCCATCCCACCTGCTCGGAACAGGGAGTGCTCAGAGGAGTCAGGGCCCAGGGCCCACGATCCTGGTGCCACGTTCAGTCCTCCACCCTGTCAGGGAGGTATTGTTTTGGTACTTGGCCGCTCAGGAGCTCCTGTGAGGCCCCCTCTTGCCCCACCCACCCAGAGCAGACAAAGCTGGCCAAGGGCGAACAGCTGGCCCAGTCATGCATAGCCTTTTTATCACAACTCCCCCACAACAGACGCTTGTTCCAACGAAGGCCCGGCCAGTGGGCAAGAAGGCATGGTGGGTTGGGGATGAGGGATGGCCCTGCTTTGTCCCAGGCTAGCACTAGAGCCGGCAGGATGATCAACGGCGAGAGGGGCTGAGAGAAACCCAGACACACCCCACCACCAACAGGAGCAAATCCACAGCCCCACACAGAGACACACCCGGGTGCTCGCGTGCCGGAACCCACACACATGCACGTGGACACACACAGACACACACAAACACACACACACATGCACGCACACACAAACGTCTTCAGGGACAGCAAGGAAGAAATGGATGGAGAGATTGAAACCGAGGGAGGGAGAAAGACAGAGATCGAGAGAGACGGGGAGGGGGAGAGGGAAAGAGACAGACAGAGAGATAGAGAAAGAGAAAGGGACAGGAAAAAAGAGATAGACAGAGAGACATAGCGAAGGCGACAGAAAGAGCAGGAGATGCAAGGGAAACCCAGAAGAGAGAGGGGGAGGGAGATAGAGAGTGAGAGAGATAGAGCCATGGAGAGGGAGCACAATGCTCTGTTAGCCAGGGCCCCTTTGAGCAGGCCGGGATAGGGTGGAGGGGCCTTGGGCTGGGCTAGAACAGGGTGGCCAGGCCGTCCATGCGAGAGGAGTTACAGAGCTCTGTGATGGGTTTTTTCTTGGATTAATTGCTTGCTTTGGAGGTGGGTTTCGTGGGCTCCTTCTTTTGTTGGCACCTCCATGTGCTCTTGGCACAGTGCAGAGGGCCCCTTGATTTGCAGAGTGCCCCTGCCCATTTGGCGGGAGCCGTGGCACCAGCCATGCCCACGGGGTCCAAGGCCTGGGTCTTTGGCAAGTCCTCGGGACTTTAGTTTACACGAGGTTGTTGGCAATAGGAATCCGGGTGCACAGGCACTGTTTTCCTGTTGGCTGGCATAGCAATGTCCTTCCCTCAGAAAAAGCAGGCCCTGCGGTCTGGAGCAGAGGTCTTGGCTGGTGTGTGTGGCACCTGCTACTACTGCCGGTCCCTTTAACCCGTTTGGAAGGTTGCAGCAGGGTCTGTTGAGTGGATTGAATCACCTGCGCATTCTGGGAGTGGGAAGGCATTGCAAACGGCAGGCAACCCGCGCCTGCGCCTTTGGGATCCAGCCCGCTGCCCTCCCGGGCTGGAGCTGGGCACCTGGCAGAGTGACAGCGAGGTAGAAGTGGTGATGTCCTGCAGCCCCCTGGTGCTTTGGTGGCGGACACCCAGGAGGGGTTCTCAGGCTGTGGCGGGTGTGTAGGTGCGCGATAAATGGGGAGCAGAGACAGGGGAAGTTGGGAAGTATGGCAATAGTAGGGGGAAGGGAGAGAGGGGTGAAGCCACAAAAGCCTTCAGCAGGCCAGGCATGGTGGATCACGCCTGTAATCCTAGCACTTTGGGAGGCCGAGGTTGGTGGATCACGAGGTCAGGAGATCCAGACCAGCATGGCTAAAACGTTGACACCCCGTCTCTACTAAAACTACAGAACATGAGCTGGGTGTGCTGGTGAGCGCCTGTAATCCCAGCTGCTAGGGAGACTGAGGCAGGAGAAAGGCGTGAACCCGGGAATCAGAGCTTGGAGTGAGGTGAGATCACGCCACTGCACTCCAGCCTGCGTGACAGAGCAAGACTCCATCTGGAAGACAAAGAATGAAAGAAAGAAAGAAAGAGAGAGAAGGGAAGGAAGGAAGAAAAAGAGAAAGAAAGAAAGAAAGAAAGAAAGAAAGAAAGAAAGAAAGAAAGAAAGAAAGAAAGAAAGAAAGAAAGAA
>NW_012108164.1:113942-115615 GCF_000951045.1 Mandrillus leucophaeus | reverse complement strand
AGAAAAAAGAAGGAGAGAAAGAAAGAAAAGAAAGAAAGAAGGGAAGAAAGAAAGAAGGAAAGAAAGAGAGGAAAGAAAGACAGAGAAAGACAGAAAAGAAGGAAAGAAAGAAAGAGAGAAAGAAAGAAAAATAGAGAAAGAAAGAAAAGAAAGAAAATGAAAGAAAAGAAAAGAAAGAAGGAAATAAAGAAATAAAGAAACAAAGAAGAAAGAAAGAAAGAAAACAAATGAAAAAAGGGAAGAAAAAAACAGAGAAAGAAAGAAAGAAGGACAGAAACAAAGAAAGAGAGAGAAAGAAAAGAAAGGACGAAAGAAAGAGAAAGAAAAGAAAAGAAGGAAAGAACAAAAGAGAAAGAAAGGAAGAAGGAAAGAAAGAAAGAAGGAACAAAAGAGAGAAAGAAAGAAAAGAAAGATAGAAAGAGAGAAGACAGAGAGAGAGAAGGATAGAAAGGCAGGTAGAAAAGAAAGAAAACAAGAAAGCCTACAGCACCCGGTATTCCCAGGCGGTCTCCCATTCAAGTACTAACCAGGCCCCACACTGTTTAGCGTCTGACATCAGACGAGATAGGGTGGGTTCAGGGTGGTATGCCCGTAGATGCCGGCAGAGGTGCCTGGCTGCCCCAAGAGCCCAGGCCAGCCATGCCCACTGGCTTCCAGCTGGCACTGTCAGCCCGGGGATGCCAGGCTCATATCCGAACCCCTGAGACGCTCGCCGTCCACCTTTCTCCGTATCCCGAGCTCCCAAGATTCCACCACGTCGGGCCCGCTGGGAACAGGGAGTGCTCCAAGGCATCAGGGCCGAGGGCCCATGATCCTGGGACATCATCCGGACCTCCGACCTGTTGCGGAGGTATTCTGGATCCCTGGCAGCTCAGGTGCGCCTGTGAGGCACCCTCTTGCCACACCCAGCCAGAGCCATCACGACTGGCCAAGGGCGAACAGGCAACTGAGCGCACGTGGACTTTTTCTTACAATGCCAACACCATGGTCATTTATCCCGACCAAGACCCGGCCAGTGGTCAAGAGGGTGTGGGGGCTTGGGGGTTGGGTGGTGGCCCTGCTTTTCCCCAGGCTGGCACTAGAGCCAGCAGCCAGAGGTGGAAGTGATGGGATGTTGCTGCCCAGTGGTGCTTCTGTGGCAAACACCCAAGAAGAGTTCCCTGGCTGCGGTGGAATGGTAGGAGTTCGATAAAGTGGGAGCAGAGTCAGGGGAGGTTGGGAAGCATGGCGACAGTAGGAGGAAGGGATGGAGGGGGGAAGCCACAAAAGCCGACAGCAGCCCAAGCACGGTGGATCATGCCTGTAATCTCAGCACTTTGGGAATCCGAGGCAAGTGGATCACGAGGTCAGGAGATCCAGACCAGCCTGGCTAACATGGTGAAATGCTGTCTCTACTAAAACTACAAAACATGAGCCAGGCGTGGTGGTGGGCACCTGTAGTCCCTGCTTCTCTGGAGGCTGAGATAGGAGAATGGTGTGAACCTGGGTGGCGGAGCTTGCAGTGAGCCAAGATGGTGCCACTGCACTCCAGCGTGGGTGACATAGTGAGATGCCATCTGGAATAAAAAGAAATGAAGGAAGGAAGGAAGGAAGGAAGGAAGATGAAAGAAAGAAAGAAAGAAAGAAAGAAAGAAAGAAAGAAAGAAAGAAAGAAAGAAAGAAAGAAAGAAAGA
>NW_012108164.1:110913-113892 GCF_000951045.1 Mandrillus leucophaeus | reverse complement strand
AGAAAGAAAGAAAGAAAGAAAGAAAGAAAGAAAGAAAGAAAGAAAGAAAGAAAGAAAGAAAGAAAGAAAGAGAGAGAGAGAGAGAGAGAGAGAAAGAAAGAAAGAAAGAAAGAAAGAAAGAAAGAAAGAAAGAAAGAAAGAAAGAAAGAGAGAGAGAGAGAGAGAGAGAGAAAGAAAGAAAGAAAGAAAGAAAGAAAGAAAGAAAGAAAGAGAGAGAGAGGAAAAACGAAAGAAAGAAAGAGACAGAAAAGAAAGAAGAAAGAATGAATGAATCAAATAGAGAAAGAAAAGAAAGAAGGAAAGAAAGAAAGAAGGAAAGCAAGAAAGAAAGAGAAAGAAAGAAAGAAAGAAGGAAGAAATTAAGAAAGAAAGAAAAGAAAGAAAGAAGGAAAGAAAGGAGAGAGAAAGAAAGAAAAAACAACAGAAGAAGGAAAGAAAGAAAGAAAGAGAGAGAGAGAAAAAGAAAGGAGAGAAAGAAGAAAGAGAGGAAGAAAGAAAAGGACGAAAGAAAGAAGAAATAAAGAGACAGAGAAATAATGAAAGAAAAGAAGGAAAGAATGAAAGAAAGAAGAAAGAAAGAAAGAGAAAGAAAGAAGGAAAAGAGAGAGAGAAAGAAAAGAAAGAAGGAAAGAAAGAGAGAAATAAAAGAAAGAAAAGAAAGAAGGAAAGAAAGAAGAAAGAGGGAAAGAAAGAAAAGAAAGAAAGAAGAGAGACAAAGACGGAAAGAAAGGAATGTAGAAAAGAAAGAAAGACAAGAAAGAATGCAAAAAAGTCTACAGCACCCAGTATTCCCAGGCAGTCTCCCATCCAAATACTAACAAGGCTTGACCCTGCTTCGCGTCCGAGATCAGATGACATCTCGCGCGTTCAGGGTGATATGGCTGTAGACACCGGCAGAGGTGCCTGGCTGCCACAAGAGCCTGGCCCAGCCATGCCTGCCAGCTTCCAGCTGGCACCACCAGCCCGGGTTCTCCGGGCTCCAGTCGGGACCCCCGAGCCCCTCGCCTGCGGCCTTCCCCTGGCTCCCGAGATCCCGAGCTTTCACCACATCCGAGCCACTCGGAACAGGGAGTGCTCCGATGTGTCAGGGCCCAGGGTCCATGATCCTGGGACCCCGTTCGGTCCTCCACCATGCATGTTGCAGAGCTATTCTTTTGGATCCTGGCAGCTCAGGAGCTCCTGTGAGGTCCCCTCTTGCCGCACCGACCCAGAGCCGTCAGGACTGGCCAAGTTAGAACAGACGGCCCAGCCGCTTGTGACCTTTTTCTCACAACGCCCCAACCACGGTCGCTTCTTCCGACCAAGACCCGGCCGGTGGGCAAGAGGGCGTGGGGGTTGGGGGTTGGGGGATGCTCTATTTTTCCCCGGGCTGGCACTAGATCCAGCAGCCTGATCCCCGGAGAGAGGGACTGAGAGAAACCCAGACACACTCCACCAACACCAGAAGCAAATCCACAACCCCACACACAGACACACACAGGCACTTGCACATGGGAACCCACACACTCACGAGCGCAGGCACACAGAAACACACACACACACACATGCACGCACGCACAAATGGCTTGAAGGAGAGCAACAAAGAGGTGGATGGAGAGATTGAAACTGAGGGAGGGAGAGAGACAGTGATTGAGAGAGACAGGGGATGGGGAGAGGGAAAGACACATACAGAGAGGCAGAGAGACAGGGACAGAGAAAGAGAGAGAGACAGAGAGACGGGGGAAGGCGACACAAATATCGTGAGGTGCTGGGGCAAACCCAGAAGAGAGAGGGGGTGGGAGCTAGAGAGTGAGAGCGATAGAGCCTTAGAGAGGGAGCACTCTGCTCCTTTAGGAAGGGCCCTTTTGATCAGGCCAGGATAGCATGGAGGGGGCTCAGACTGGGCCAGAACAGGGTGACCCAGCCGTTCATGCAAGAGGAGCAGCGGAGCACTGTGACGGGTTTTCTCTTGGATTAATTGATTGATTTGGAGGCGGGTTTCATAGGCTCCTTCCTTTGTTGGCACCTCCATGTGCTCTTGGTGTGGTTCGATGGGCCTCTTGATTTGCTGAGGGCGCCAGTCCATTTGGTGGGAGCCATGGCAATGGGCGTGCCCACAGGGCCCGAGGCCTGGGTCTGTGGAGTGTCCTTGGGACTGGAGTTTACACGAAGATGGTGGCAATGGGAATCCAGGTGCACAGGGACTGTTTTCCTGGTGGCTGGCGAAACAATGTCCTTAACCTGGATAAAGCAGCCCCTTTGTTCTGGAGCGGAGGTCATGGCTGGCATGTGTGGCACCCATTGCCCCTACCCGCCCCTTCCCCCAGTTTGGAAGGTTGTGGCGGTGCCTGATGAGTGGATTGAATCACCCGGTCATTCCTGGAGCAGGAAGGCACCACGAATGGCAGGGAACCCACACCTGGGCCTTTGGGGTCCAGCCCCCTGGCTCCTGGCAGAGTGGCGGCGAGGCAGAAGTGGTGGGATTCTGCTGCCCAGTGGTGCTTTCGTGGTGGACCCCCGGGAGTAGGTCCACGGTTGCAGCGGTGGGGTAGACAGGTAATAAAGGGAGAGCAGAGTCAGGGGAGGTTGGGAAGCATGGCGAATGTAGGGGGAAGGGAGGGATGGGAGCAGCCACAAAAGACTACAGCAGGATAGGCAAGGTGGATCACTCCTATAATCCGAGAACTTTGGGAGGCCAAGGCATGTGGATCATGAAGTCAGGAGATCCAGACCAGCCTGGCTAACTCAGTGAAACCCCGTCTCTACTAAAACTATAAAACATGAGGGGGAGTCATGGCGGGCGCCTGTAGTCCCAGCTACACAGGAGGCTGAGGAAGGGGAATGGTGTGAACCCGAGAGGCGGAGCTTGCAGTGAGCCGAGGTCATGCCACTGCAATCCAGCCTGGGTGACAGAGCGAGATTCCATCTGGAAGTAAAAGAAGGAAGGAAGGAAGGAAGGAAGGAAGGAAGGAAGGAGGGAGGGAGGGAGGGAGGGAGGGA
>NW_012108164.1:106369-110808 GCF_000951045.1 Mandrillus leucophaeus | reverse complement strand
AAGAAAGAAAGAAAGAAAGAAAGAAAGAAAGAAAGAAAGAAAGAAAGAAAGAAGAAAGAAAGAAAGAAGAGAGAGAAAGGAAGAAAGGAAGGTGGAAAAGAAAAAAAACAAAAAAGCCTACAGCACCTGGTATTCCCAGACGGTCTCCCATTAAAGTACTAACCAGGCCTGACCCTGCACAGCTTCTGAGATCAGGCGAGATCGGGCACGTTCAGGGTGGTATAGTAGTAGACACCAGCAGAGGCGCCTGGCTGACCCAAGAGCTCAGCCCAACCATGCCCGCCAGCTTCCAGCCAGCACCGTTGACCCCGGGCCGCTGAGCTGGGATCGCGACCACCGAGCTGCTCGCCCACAGCCTTCCCTCCGGCTCCTGTACTCCCAAGCTTGACCACGTCGCACCCGCTTTGAACAGGGAGTGCTCCAAGGCGTCAGATCCCAGGGCCTACGATCCTGGGACCCCATCTATTCCTCCACCCTGTCATGGAGGTATTCTTTTGGTACCTGGCTGCTCAGGAGTGCTGTGACGGGTTTTGTCTTGGATTAATTGCTTGCTTTGGAGGTGAGTTTCGTAGGTTCATTCCTTTGTTGTCACCTCCCTGTGCCCTTAGTGCAGTGCAGTGGGCCCCTTGATTTGCAGAGTGCACCGGCCCATTTGGTGGGAGCTGTGGCACCGGGCGTGCCCATGGGGCCTGTGGCCTGGGTCTCTGGCATGTCCTCAGGACTGGAGTTTACAAGAAGTTGGTGGCAATGTGAATCCGGGTGCAAAGGGACTGTGTTAATGGTGGCTGGTGAAGCAATGTCCTTCCCCCGGCTAAAGCAGCCCCTGCGTTCTGGAGCGGAGGTCTTGGCTGGCGTCTGTGGCACCCGCTGCCCCTGCCCACCCCTTTCCCCGGTTTGGAAGGTTGTGGCAGTGCCCAATGTGTGGATGGAATCACATGGGCATTCCGGGAGTGGGAAGGCACTGCGAACGGCAGGGAACAAGTGCCTGCACATTTGGATCCTGTTCCCTGCTCTCCCGGTCTGGAGTCGGGCTCCTGGCAGGGCAGCAGAGAGGCAGAAGCAGTGGGATGCTGCTCTCCGTGGTGCTTTGGTGGCAGACATCCAGGAAGAGGTCCCTGGTTGTGGCAAGGTTGCAGATGGGCGATATAGGGGGAGTAGAGTCAGGGGAGGTTGAGAAGCTCGGCGACAGTAGGGGCAATTGAGGGAGGGATCAAGCCACAAAAGCCTACAACAGGCTGATCGTAGTGGATCACGCCTGTAATCCCAGCACTATGTGAGGCCGAGGCGGGTGGATCACGATCTCAGGAGATCCAGACCAACGTGGCTAACACAGTGAAATCCTGTCTCTACTGAAAGTACAGAACATGAGCCGGGCGTGGTGGCAGGTGCCTGTAGTCCCAGCTGCCCGCGAGGCTGAGGCAGGAGAATGGTGTGAACCCAGGAGGCGGAACTTGCAGTGAGCCAAGATCGCGCCACTGCACGACAGCCTGGGTGACAGACTGAGACTGCATTTGGAAGAAAAAGAAAGGAAGGAAGGAAGGAAGGAAGGAAGGAAGGAAGGAAGGAAGGAAGGAAGGAAGGAAGGAAGGAAGGGAAAGAGAGAGAGAGAAAGAAAGAAAGAGAAAGTAAGAAAAAAGAAAGGGAGAATGAAAGAAAGACAGAAAGAAAGGAAGGAAGAGTGAAAGAAATGAAGAAAGAAAAGAAAGAGAGAAAGAAAGGGAAGAAAGAAAGTAGGAAAGAAGAAAGAAAGAAAGAATGAATGAATGAAAGAAAGGAGAAAGAAAGAGAGAAAAAAGAAAAGAAAGAAAGACAGAGGAAAGAAACAAAGAGAGAGAGAAAGAAAGAAAGAAAAAAGAAAAAGAAAGAAAGTGAGAAGAAAGAAAAAAGAAAGTAAAAGAAAGTAAGAAGGAGAGAGAGAAAGAAAGAAAAGAATGAAGGAAGGGAAGAAAGAAGAAAGAAAGAATGAAAGAGAGAAAGAAAAGATAGAAAGAAGAGAGGGAGAAAGAAAGAAAAGAAAGAATGAAGGAAAGAAAGAAGAAACAAAGAGAGAAGGAAAGAAAGAAGTAAATAAAGAAAGGAAGAGAGAGAGAGAAAGAAATAAAAGAAGGAAAGAAAGAGAAAAAGAAAGAAAAAACCGAAAAGAAAGAAGAGAGAGAGAGAAGGAAAGAAGGAAGGGAGAAAAGAAAGGAAGACAAGAAAGAATGCAAAAAAACCTATAACACCCAGTACTCCCAGGTGGTCTCCCATCCAAGTACTAACCAGGCCTGACCATGCTTAGCTTCTGAGATCAAATGAGGTCAGGCACCTTCAGGGTGGTATGGCTGTAGACACCAACAGAGGCGCATGGCTGCCCCAAGAGCCTGGCCCAGCCATGCCCACCAGATTCCAACCGGCACTGCCAGTCCAGGGACGCCGGGCTCGTATCGGGACCCCCAAGCCGCTCACCCATGCTCTTCCCCTGGCTCTGGAGCTCTCGACCTTCCACCACGTCGGGACCACTCAGAACAGTGAGGGCTCCAAGGCATCAGGGCCCAGGGCCCATGATCCTGGGACCCTGTCCGGTCCTCTGCCCTGTCGTGGAGGTATTCTTTAGGATCCCTGGCCACTCAGGAGCTCCTGTGAGGCCCCGTGTTGCCCCACCCACTCAGCTGTCACTGCTGGCCAAGGGAGAATATCTGGCCCAGTCACGCATGGCCTTTTTCTCACAACGCCCCCACCATGGTCACTTGTCCCGACCATAACCCACCCACTGGTCAAGAGGGTGTGGGGGGTGGGGGTTAGGGGATGGCCCTGCTTTGCCCCGGACCAGCATTAGAGCCAGCAGCCTGATCTCCAGTGAGAGGGTCTGAGAGAAACCCAGACAGACCCCACCACCACCAGGAGCAAATCCACAGCCCAACACACAGACACACCTGGGCACTCGTGCGGGGGAACACACACGTGCGCGTGCACACACACAAATGCACACATACAGACACACACACTCACACACACGTGCACGCACACACAATTGGCTTGAGGGAGATCAAGGAAGAGATGGATGGAGAGACTGAAACCAAGGGAGAGAGAGATACAGTGATCGAGAAAGACAGGGGATGTGGAGAGGGAAAGAGACAGACTGAGAGGCAGAGAGAGAGGAACAGAGAAAAAGAGAGAGACAGAGAGACAGAGGGAAGGCAACAGAAGTAGGGCGAGGTGCAGGGGCAAATCCAGAAGAGAGAGGTGAAGGGAGCTAGAGAACGAGAGCGATAAAGCCGTGTAGAGGAAGCGCCCTGCTCTGGTAGGCTGGGCCCTTTTGAGCAGGCTGGGATAGGGTACAGGGGGATTGGGCTGGGCCAGAACAGGGTGGCCAGTCCGTCGATGTGAGAGGAGTAATGGAGCACTGAGAATGATTTTGTCTTGGATTTATTGCTTGCTTTGGACGTGGATTTCATAGGCTCCTTCTTTTGTTTGCACCTCCCTGTGCTCTTGGAGCGGTGCGGAGGGCCCCTTGATTTGCAGAGTGCCCCCACCCATTTGGCAGGAGCCGTGGATATGGGTGTGCCCACGGGGTCTGAGGCCTGGGTCTCTGGCATGTCCTCGGGATTTTAGTTTACATGAGGTTGGTGTCAATGGGAATCCAGGCGCACAGGGATGGTTTTTCTGGTGGCTGGCATAGCAATGTCCTTCCCCCAGATAAAAGAGGCTCTGTATTCTGGAACGGAGGTCTTGGCTGGCATGTGTGGCACCAGCTCTCCCTGCCCGCCCCTTCCCCCGGTTTGAAAGATTGCAGCAGTGCCAGATGAGTGGATTGAATTGCCTGGGCCTTAAGGGAGCAGGAAGGCACCGCAAACTGCAGGGAACCTGCAACAGCACCTTTGTTGTCCGGCCCCCTGCCCTCCCCGGCTGGAGAAGGTACCCTGGCGGGGTGGCAGCGAGGTGGAAGCAGTGGGATGCTGCTGACCAGTGGTGCTTTTGTGGCGGACCCCCAGCAGGAGATCCCAGCCTGCAGTGGGGGTGTAGGTGGGCGATAAAGGGAGAGTAGAGTCAGGGGAGGTTGGGAAGCATGGTGACAGTAGGGGGAAGGGAGGGAGGCGGATGCCACAAAAGCCTACAGTAGGCCGGGTGTGGTGGATCAAGCCTGTAATGCCAGTACTTTGGGATGTCGAGGCGGGTGGATCACGACTTCAGGAGACCTAGGCCAGCCTGGCTAATACGGTGAAACCCCATCTCTACTAAAACTGCAAAACATGAGCTGGGCGTGGTGACGGGTGCCTGTAGTCCCAGGTGCTTGGGAGGCTGAGGCAGGACAATGGCATGAACCCGGGAGGCTGCAAGGTCATGTCACTGCACTCCAGCCTGGGTGACAGAGTGAGACTCCGTCTGGAAGAAAAAGAAAGAAAGAAAGACAGAAAGAGAGAGAGAGAGGAAGGAAGGAAGGAAGGAAGGAAGGAAGGAAG
>NW_012108164.1:104535-106242 GCF_000951045.1 Mandrillus leucophaeus | reverse complement strand
AAAGAAAGAAAGAAAGAAAGAAAGAAAGAAAGAAAGAAAGAAAGAAAGAAAGAAAGAAAGAAAGAAAGAAAGAAAGAAAGAAAGAGGAAAGAAGAGAGAGAGAAAGAAAGAAAGATAGAAAGAACGAAAGAAAGGAAGGAAAGAAGAAAGAGAGAAAGAGAAAGAAAGGAAAGAAAGAAGGAAAGAAAGAAGAAGGAAAGAAAGAAAGAGAGAAAGAAAACAAAGGAAGAAGGAAGAAAGAAAGAAAAGAAAGAAAGAAGGGAGAGAGAGAGAAAGAAAGAAAGGAAGATAGAAAAGAGACCGGCCCAGCCATGCGCGCCGGCTTTCAGCCAGCACCACCAGCCCGGGGCTCGGATCAGGACCCCCGAGCCCCTCGCCTGCGCCATTCCCCCAGTTCCCGAGTTTCCGACGTTCCACCACGTCGGGGCTGCTAGGAACAGGGAGTGCTCTGAGGCGTCAAGGCCCAGCGTCCAGGATCCTGCTCCTTAAGGCAGGGCCCTTTTGAGCAGGCCGGGATAGGGTAGAGAGAGCTTGGGCTGGGCCAGAACAGGGTGGCCAGGCCGTTCATGCGAGAGGAGCAACAAAGCTCTGTAACGGGTTTTCTCTTGGATTAATTGCTTGCTTTGGAGGTGGTTTTCATAGGCTGCTTCCTTTGTTGGCACCTCCATGTGCTCTTGGTGCGATTCGGTGGGCCCCTTGATTGGCAGATTGCGCCCTCCCGTTTGGTGGGAGCTATGAGAAACAGACATGCACATGGGGCCTGAGGCCTGGGTCCGTGGAGTGTCCTTGGGACTGGAGTTTACATGAAGATGGCGGCAATGGGAATCCAGGTGCACAGGCACTGTTTTTCTGGTGACTGGCGAAGCAATGTCCTTCCCCCAGATAAAACAGCCCCTGTGTTCTGGAGCTGAGGTCTTGGCTGGCATGTGCAGCACCCGCTGCCACTGCCCACCCCTTCCCCCAGTTTGGAAGGTTGTGGCGGTGCCCGATGAGTGAATCGAATTGCCTGGACATTCGAGGAGCGGGAAGGCACCGCGAACAGCAGGGAACCCGCACCTATGCCTTTAGGGTTCGGCCCCCTGCCCTCCCGGACTGGAGACAGGCTCCTAGTGCTGCCGCGGTAAGGTGGGAGTGGAGGGATTGTGATGCCCGGAGGTGCTTTGGTGGTGGACCCCCAGGAGGAGGTCCCTGGCTGTGGCGGGGTGTAGGCGGGCGATAAAAGGGGAGCAGAGTCACGGGAGGTTGGGAAGCAGGGCGACAGTAGGGGCAATTGAGGGAGGGGGCAAGCCACTAAAGCCTACAGCAAGCCAGGTGCAGTGGATCACACCTGTAATCCCAGCACTGTGGGAGGCCAAGGCAGGTGGATCACGATGTCAAGAGATGCAGACCAGAATGGCTAACACAGTGAAATCCCATCTCGACTAAAACTAAAAAACACCAGCCGGACATGGTGGCGGGTGCCTATAGTCCCAGCTGCTGGGGGGCCTGAGGCAGGAGAATGGCATGAACCTGGGAGGCAGAGTTTGCAGTGAGTGCCACTGCACTCCACCTTGGGTGATAGGGCGAGATTCCACCTGGAAGAAAAAGAAAGGAAGGAAAGGAAAGGAAAGAAAAGAAAAGAGAGAGAGAGAGAGAGAGAGAGAAAGAAAGAAAGAAAGAAAGAAAGAAAGAAAGAAAGAAAGAAAGAAAGAAAGAAAGAAAGAAAGA
>NW_012108164.1:100808-103191 GCF_000951045.1 Mandrillus leucophaeus | reverse complement strand
AGAAAGAAAGAAAGAAAGAAAGAAAGAAAGAAAGAAAAGAAGGAAAGAAAGAAGAAAGAAGGAAAGAAAGAAAGAAAAGAAAACAAAGTAAGTTGGAAAGAAAGAAAGAAAGCAAAAAAGAAGAGAGAGAACAGGGAGGAAAAGAAGGTGGAAAAGAAAGAAAGCAAAAAAGCACCCAGTATTCCCAGGCAGTCTCCCATCCAAGTACTAACCAGGCCAGATTCTGCTTAGCTTCTGAGATCAGACAAGATCAGGTGCGTTCAGGGTGGTATGGCCGTACATGTTGACACAGGTGCCTGGCTGCCCCAAGAGCTCAGCGCAGCCGTGCCTGACGGCTTCCAGCTGACACCGCCAGCCCGGGGCCACCGGCTCGAATCAGGACCCCTGAGCCACTGGCCTGTGGCCTTCCCCCGGCCCCCGAGATTCCAAGGTTCCACCATTTTGGGTGCGCTCAGAACAGGGAGTGTTCCGAGGCATCAGGGCCCACGGCCCAGAATCCTGCGACCCCGTCCCATCCTCAGCTCTGTCGCGGAGATATTCTTGTGGATCCCAGGCCACTCAGGAACTCCTGCGAGTCCCCCTCTTGCTCCACCTACCCAGAGCCATCAGGGCTGGACAAGGGCGAACAGCCAGTCTAGGCATGTGGCTTTTTTCTCGCAATGCCCCCACCATGGTCGCTTGTCCTGACCAAGACCCGGACAGTGGGCAAGAGGGCGTGAGGGGTTGGGGGTTGGGGATGGCCCTGCTTTTCCCCAGGCTTGCACTATAGCCGGCAGCCTGATCTCCGGCGAGGGTTGCTGAGAGAAACCCAGTCACACCCCACCACCACCAGGAGAATATCCACAGCCGCACACACAGACACACCTGGGCGTTCGCACGCGGGAACCCACACACGCATGTAAACACGCACAGACACACACACACACATGCACGCACACGCAAACAGCTTGAAGGAGAGCAAGGAAGAGATGGATGGAGAGATTGAAACCGAAGGATGGAGAGAGACAGCAGTCAAGAGAGACAGGGGAGGGGGGAGGGAAAGAGACAGACAGAGAGGTAGAGAAAGAGAGAGGGACAGATAAAGAGGGAGAGACAGAGAGACAGATGGAAGGCGACAGAAGGAGGGCGAGGTGCAGGGGCAAACACACAAGAGAAAGGGCGAGGAAGCTACAGAGCGAGAGCGATAGAGACTTGGAGAGGGAGCGCCCTGCTCTGGTAGGCAGGGCCCTTTTAAGCAGGCCGGGATAGGGTGGAGGGGGCATGGACTGGGCCAGAACAGGGTGACCAGGCCGTCCATGCAAGAAGAGCAATGGAGCGCTGAGATGAGTTTATTCTTGGGTTAATACCTTGCTTTGGAGGTGGGTTTTGTAGGCTCCATTCTATGTTGGCACCTCCCTGTGCTCCTGGTGTGGTGTGTTGGGCCCCTAGATTTGCAGAGTGCGCCCATCCATTTGGCAGGAGCGGTGGAACTGGGCCTGCCCATGGTGCCCGAGGCCTGGGTCTCTGTCATATCCTTGGGGCTGGAGTTTACACGAAGTTGGTGGCAATGGAATCTGGGTGCACAGGGACTGTTTTCCTGGTGGCTGGCAAAGCAATGTCCTTCCCCCGGATAAAGCGGCCCCTGCGATCTGGAGCAGAGGTCTTTGCTGGCATATGTGGCACCCGCTGCCCCTGCCCGCCCCGTCCCCCGGTTTGGAATGTTGCGGCGGCGCCCAATGAGTGCATTGAATCTCCGGGGCATTCTGGGAGCGGGAAGGCTGTACGAACACCAGGGAACCTGTGCCTGCACCTTTATGGACTGGCCCCCTGACATCCTGGGATGGACCCGGGCTCCTGGCATGTCGGCAGCGAGGTGGAAATGGTGGGGGCCTGCTGCCCAGTTGTGCCTTGGTGGCAAATGCCAAGAGGAAGTCACCAGCTGTGGCGGTGTTGCAGGCGGGCAATAAAGTGGGTGCAGAGTCCAGGGGATTTGGGAAGCATGGCGACAGCACAGGGAAGGGAAGGAGGGTTGAAGCCACAAAAAACCACAGCAGGCCGGGCTCGGTGGATCACGGCTGTAACCACAGCAGGGATTCCGAGGAGGGTGGATCATGAGGTCAGGGGATCCAGACCAGCCTTGCTAACACGGTAAAACCCAGTCTCTACTAAAACTACAAAACATGAGCCCGACATGGGGGTGGGCACCTGTAGTCCCCGTTGCTTGGGAGGCTGAGACAGGAGAATGGCGTGAACATGAGAGATGGAGCCTGAAATGAGCCGAGATCATGCCACTGCACTCCACCCTGGGTGATAGAGCGAGACTGCATCTGGAAGAAAAAGAAAGAGAAAGAAAAAGAAAGAAAAGAAAAGAAAAGAAAAGAAAGAAAGAAAGAAAGAAAGAAAG
>NW_012108164.1:97526-100428 GCF_000951045.1 Mandrillus leucophaeus | reverse complement strand
GAAGGAAGGAAGGAAGGAAGGAAGGAAGGAAGGAAGGAAGGAAAGAAAGAAAGAGAGAGAGAGAGGGAGAGAGGGAGGGAGGGAGGGAGAGAGAGAGAGAGACAGAAAGGAAGAAAGAAAGAAAGAAAAAGAAAGAGAGAGAGAGAAAGAAAGAAGGAAGGAAGGAAAGAAAGAAAGAGAGAAAGAGAGAGAGAAAGAAAAAAGAAGGCAAGAAAGAAGAAAGAAAGACAGAAAGAAAGAGAAAGAAAGCAAGAAAAGAAAGAAAGAAGGAAAGAAAGAAAGAAGGAAAGAAAGAGAGAAAGAAAAGAAAGAATGAAAGGAGACAGAGAGAGAAGGAAAGAAAGGAATGCAGAAAAGAAAGAAAAAAGTATACACACCCAGGATTCCCAGGCGGTCTCCCATCCAAGTACTAATAAGGCCCAACCCTGTTTAGCTTCCGAGATCAGAGGAGATCTCGTGTATTCTGGGTGGGATGGCCAAAGACTCCAGCAGAGGCGCCTGGCTGCCACAAGAGCTCGGCACAGCCATGCCTGCCGGCTTCCAGCGGGTACCGCCAGCCCAGGGCCTCCGGGCTCGTATCGGGACCCCGGAGATGCAAGCCCGAGGCCTTCCCCTAGCTCCCAAGCTCCCGATCTTCCACCACATCCGGTTCGCTTGGAACAGGGAGTGCTCCTAAGCTTCAGGGCCCAGGGCCCACAATCCCTGGACCCCGTCCGTTTCTCCACCATGTCAGAGAGTGTTCTTTTAGATCCCTGGCAGCTCAGGAGCCCCTGCGAGGCCCCCTCTTGCCCCACCCAGCCAGAGGCGTCAGGACTGGGCAAGGGTGAACAGGCGGCCCAGAATCGCATGGACATTTTGTCACAACACCAACACCCGGGTCTGCGCCTTTGGGATCCCGGCCCCTGCCCTCCCAGGCTGGAGCCGGGCTCCTGGTGGGGCAGTGGCTAGGCAGAAGTGGTGGAATGCTTCTGTCCAATAGTACTTTGGTGGCGCACCACCAGAGGGAATGTAATCCCAGCACTTTGGGAGGCCGAGGAGTGTGGATTACAAAGTCAGGAGATCCAGACAAGCCTGACTTACACGGTGAAACCCCATCTCTACTAAAACTACAAAACATGAGAAGGGCGTGGTGGCGGGCGCATGTAGTCCAAGCTGCTCGAGAGACTGAGGCAGGAGAATGGAGTTTACCTGGGAGGTGGAGCTTGAAGCGACCCGAGATCATGTCACTGCACTCCAACCTGGGTGAGAGAGCACGACCACGTCTGGAAGAAAAAGAGAGAAAGAAAGAAAGAGAGAGAGAGAGAGAGACTGAAAGAAAGAAAGAAAGAAAGAAAGAAAGAAAGAAAGAAAGAAAGAAAGAAAGAAAGAAAGAAAAGAGACAAACAAAGAGAGATGGAAAAAGAAGGAAAGAAAAGAAAGAAAGAAGAAAGAAAAGGAAAGAAAGAGAGAAAGAAAAGATAGAAAGAGAGAGAGAAAAGAAAGAAAGAATTAAAGAAGAAATAAAGAGAGAAAGAAAGAAGAAAAGATAGAAAGAATAAAGAGAGAAAGAAAGAAAGAAAAGAAAGAAAGAAGGAAAGATAGAAGAAAGAATAAAGAGAGAAAGAAAGAAAGATGGAAAGCAAGAAAGAACGAAAGTCAGAAAAAAGAGAGAGAAAAAAAGAAAGAAAAGAAAGAAAGAAGGAAAGATAGAAGAACGAACAAAGAAAGAAGGAAAGAAAGAAAAAGAAAAAAGAAAGGAGAGAGAGAGAGAAGGAAAGAAAGGAAGGTATAAAAGAAAGAAAGACAAGAAAGCCAAAAACCTACAGCACCCGGTATTCCCAGGTGGTCTCCTTTGCAAGTACTAACCAGGCTGGACCCTGCTTTGCTTCCACGAAGAGACTAGATTGAGCGAGTTCAGGGTGGTATGTCCATAGACACCAGCAGAGGCGCCTGGCTGTCCCAAGAGCCAGTCCCAGCCATGCCCACTGGCTTCTAACTGGCACCGCCAGCCTGAGACCGACGGGCTCATATCGGGACCCACGAGGCACTCGCCCATGGCCTTCCACCAGCTCCCGGGCTCCTGAACTTCCGCCACGTCAGCCTGCTCATAACAGGGAGCACTGTGAGGCGTCAGGACCCAGGGCCCAGGGCCCACAATCCTGGGACACAGTCCAGTCCTCCGCCCTGTTGCGGAGGTATTCTTTTGGATCTCTGGCGGCTCAGGAGCTCCTGCGAGGCCCCCTCTTGCCCCACCCAGTGAGAGCCGTCAGGGCTGGCCAAAGGCAAACAGGCGGCCCAGCGGCATTGGCATTTTTCTCACAATGCCAACACCAGCGCCTGCGCCTTTGGGGTCCGGCCCCCTGCCCTCCCAGGCTGGAGCCGGGCACCTGGCGGGGTGATGACTAGGCATTAGTGGTAGAATGCTGCTGCCTGGTGGTGCTTTGGTGGCACACCCCCTGAAGGAGGTCCCCGGATGTGGTGGGGGTGTAGGGGCACGATGATGGGGGAGCAGAGTCAGGGGAGGTTGGGAATCATGGCGACAGTATGGGGAAGGGAAAGAGGGGGCAAGTCACAAAAGTCTACAACAGGCTGGGCGCGGTGAATCATGCCTGTAATCCCAGGAACTTGGGATGCCAAGGCGGGTGTATCACGAGGTCAGGAGATCCAGACAAGTCTTGCTAACATGGTGCAACCCCCTCTCTATTAAAACTACAAAACATGAGACTGGCATGGTGGCAGACGCCTGTAGTTTCAGCTGCACTGGAGGCTGAGGCAGGAGAATGATGTGAACCCGGGAGACGGAGCTTGCCTTGAGCCGAGATCACGCCACTGCACTCCATCCTAGGTGACAGAGTGAGATTCCGTCTGGAAGAAAGAAGAAAGAAAGAAAGAAAGAAAGAGAGAGAGAGAGAAAGAAAGAAAG
>NW_012108164.1:96354-97476 GCF_000951045.1 Mandrillus leucophaeus | reverse complement strand
AGAAAGAAAGAAAGAGAGAGAGAGAAAGAAAGGAAGAGAAAGAAGGAAAGAGAGAGAGACTGAAAGAAAGAAAGAATAGAAAAAAAGGAAACAAGGAAGAAAGAAAGCGCTAAAGAAAAGAAAGAAAGAGTGAGAGAAAGAAAGAAAAAGGAAAGAAGAAAGTAAGAAAGAAAGAGAAAGAGAGAAAAGAAAGAAAGAAATGAGAGAGAGAGAAGGAAAGAAATGAAGGTAGAAAAGAAAGACAAGAGAGAAAGCAAAATCCCCACAGCACCTGGTATTCCCAGGTGATCTCCCTTCCAAGTACTAACCAGGCCCAATCCTGCTTAGCTCCAGGGCCCATGGCCCAAGATCCTGGGACCCCGACCGCTCCTTGGCCCTGTCGCGGAGGTATTCTTTTAGATCCCTGGCGGATCAGGAGCTCCTGCGAAGCCCCCCTCTAGCCACACCCAGTCAGAGCCATCAGGGCTGGCCAAGGGTGAACAGGCGACCCAGCGGCGCATGGCCTTTTTCTCAAAATGTCAACACCCGGGGCTGTGCTTTTGGGGTCCAGCCCCCTGCCCTCCCAGGCTGGAGCCGGGCTCCTGGCAGGGCAGGGGCTAGGCAGAAGCGCTGGAATGCTGTTGCCCGCTGGTGCTTTGGTGGCGCACCCCCAGAAGGAGTTCCCCAGTTGCGTTGGGTGTGTAGGGGCGCGATAAAGAGGGGGAAGACTCAGGGGAGTTTGGGAAGCATGGCGATAGTAGGGGGAAGGGAGGGAGGGGTAAAACCACAAAAGCCTACTGCAGTCCAGGCGCGGTGGATCACGAATGTAATTCCAGCACTTTGGGAGGCAGAGGCATGTGGATTACGATGTCAGGAGATACAGACCAGCCTGGCTCACACGGTGAAACCCCGTCTCTAGTAAAACTACAAAACATGAACTGGGCGTGGTCACGGGAGCGTGTAGTCTCAGCTGCTCGGGAGGCTGAGGCAGGAGCATGGCTTGATCCCGGGAGGCAGCACTTACAGTGAGCTGAGATCGCGCCACGACAGTCCATCCTAGGTGATACAGCGAGAATCTGTTTGGAAGAAAAGGAGAGAGAAAGAGAGAGAGAGAGAGAAGAAAGAGAGAGAGAGAGAGAGAGA
>NW_012108164.1:85668-90788 GCF_000951045.1 Mandrillus leucophaeus | reverse complement strand
AGAGAGAGAAAGAAAAGACAGAAAGAAAGAGGGAGAGAAGCAAAGAAAAGAAAGAAAACATTAATGAAGGAAGAAAGAGAGAGAGAACAAAAAGAAAAAAGGAAGAAGGATAGAAAGAAGAAAGCATGAAAGTGACGAAAGAAAGAAAGATGGAAAGACAGAAACAAAGAGAGACAGAAAAAAAGAAAGAAAGGAAAGCAAGAAGGAAAGATAGAAGAAAGGAAGTAAGAAAGAGAGAGAAGAAAGAAAGAAAGAAAGAGAGAAATAATAAAAGGAAAGAAAGAAGGGAAGAGAGAAACAGAGAAACAAAAGAAAGAAAGAAAGATGGAAAGAAAGAAAGAAAAAGAGAGAGAAAAAAGAAAGATAGAAGACAGAAAGTAAGAAAGAAAGAGAGAAAGAAAGACAAGAAGGAAAGAAAGAAGGAAAGAAACAAAGAAAGAA
Source organism: Mandrillus leucophaeus (assembly GCF_000951045.1). Classification (NCBI taxonomy): domain Eukaryota; kingdom Metazoa; phylum Chordata; class Mammalia; order Primates; family Cercopithecidae; genus Mandrillus; species Mandrillus leucophaeus. The sequence goes on along the minus strand of NW_012108164.1, from coordinate 90,347 downwards.
GAGAGAGAGAGAAAGGAAGATAGTAAGGTAGAAAAGAAAGAAAGAAAGAAAGAAAGAAAGAAAGAAAACCGAAAACCTACTGCACCCGGCATTCCCAGGTGGTCTCCCATCCAAGTACTAACAAGGCCCGACCCTGAGTAGCTTTCCAGAACAGACGAGATAGGGTGCGTTCAGGGTGGTATGGCCATAGATGCCTGCAGAGGCGCCTGGTTGTCCCAAGAGCCCAGCCCAGCCGTGCCTGCCAGCTTCCAACCAGCAGCCTCAGTACGGGCCCACCAGGCTCAGATCAGGACCCCCTAGGTGCTCACCCATGTCGTTACCCCACTTCCCGAGCTCCCAAGCTTCCACCACGTCGGGCCCGCTCGTAACAGGGAGCACTCCGAGGTGTCAGGGCCCAGGGCCCACGATCCTGGGACCCCATCCAGTCTTCCACCCCGTAGCACAGGTATTCCGTTGGATTCCTGGCTGCTCAGGAGCTCCTGCAAGGCCCCCTCTTGCCCCACCAACCGAGAGCCGTCAAGGCTGGCCAAGAGTGAACAGCTGGCCCAGCCGTGCATGGCCTTTTTCTCACAGCGAACCCACCCCGGTAGCTTGTCCTGAGGAAAACCCTGCCGGTGGATTAGGGCATGGGGTTTGGGGGTTGGGGGACGGCCCTGCTTTGCCACAGGCTGGCACTAGAGCTGGCAGCCTGATCCCCGGTGAGAGGGGGTGAGAGAAACAAAGACACACCCCACCACCCCCAGGAGCCAATCCACAGCCCCACACACAGACACACCCGGGCTTTCACGTGTGGGGACCTACATACGCATGCGTGCACACGGACAGACACACGCACACATACACACACACACGCTCACACACATGCATGCACACACAAACGGCTTGAAGGAGATCAAGGATGAGATGGATGAAGAGATTGAAACTGAGGAAAGGAGAGAGACAGCGATCCAGGGACAGGGGAGGGGGAGAGGGAAAGAGACACACAGAGAGGCAGGGAAAGAGAGAGGGACAGAGAAAGAGAGAGAGACAGAGAGACAGAAGGAAGGCGACTGAAGTAGCGTGAGGTGCAGGGGCAAACCCGGAAGAAAGTAGGGGAGCGATCTATGGAACGAGATCAATAGAGCCGTGGAGAGGGAGTGCCCTGCTCCTTTAGGCAGGGCCCTTTTGATCAGGCCAGGATAGGGTGGAAGGGGCTTGGGCTGGGCCAGAACAGAGTGGCCAGGCCATTCATAGGAGAGGAGCAATGGAGCTCTGTGATGGGTTTTCTCTTGGATTAATTGCTTGATATGGAGGTGAGTTTAGTAGGCTCCTTCCTTTGTTGGCACCTCCCTGTGCTCTTGGTGCAGTGCCATTTGCCCCTTGATTTGCAGAGTGATCCTGCCCGTTTGGTAGGAGCCATGGAATCTGGCGTGCCCACAGGTCTTGAGGCCTGGATCTCTGCCATGTCCTCAGGACTGGAGTTTACACGAAGCCTGTGGCAATGGGAATCCGGGTGCACAGGGACTGTTTTCCTGGTGGTTGGCGATGCAATGTCCTTCCCCCGGATAAAGCAGCCCCTGCGCTCTGGAGTGGACTTCTTGGCTGGCATGTGTGGCAACCGCTGTCCCTGCCCGAACCTTCCCCCGGTTTGGAAGGTTATGGTGGCACCCAATGTGTGTCTTGAATCACCTGGGTGTTCTGGGAGGGGAAAGGCACAGCATATGGCAGGGAACCTGCGCCTGCGTCTTTGGAGTCCGGCCCCCTGCCCTCTCAGGCTGGAGCCGGGCCCCTGGTGGGGCGGAAGTGAGGCGGAAATGGTGGGATGCTGCTTCCCGGTGGTGCTTTGGTGGTAGGCCCCAGGAGGAGGTCCCCGGCTGCAGTGGGGGTGTGGGTGGATGATTAAGGGGGAGCAGAGTCAGGGGAGGTTGGGAAGCATGGCAACAGTAGAGGGAAGGGAGTGAGGGGGTATGCCAAAATAGCCTACAGCAGGCTGGGACTCGTGGATCACGCCTGTAATCCCAGCACTTTGGGAGGCCAAGGTGGGTGGAACACGAGGTCAGGAGATCCAGACCATCCTGGCTAACATGGTGAAACCCAGTCTCTGCTAAACCTACAAAACATGAGCCTGGCGTGGTGGCGGGCGCCTGTAGTTCCAACTGCTCTGGAGGCTGAGGCAGGAGGATGGCGTGAACCCAGGAGGCGGAGCTTGCAGTGAGCCGAGATCGCGCCACTGCACTCCAGCCTGGGTGACAGAGAGAGACTCCATCTGGAAGAAAAAGACAGTAATAAAGAAAGACAGAAAGACAGAAAGAGAGAGAGAGACAGAAAGAAAGAAAGAAGAAAGAAATTAAGAATGAAAGAAAGAAAGAGAGAAAGAAACCAAAGAAAGAAAGAAGAGAGAGAGAGAGAGTAGAGAATAAAGGAAGGTAGAAAAGAGAGAAAGAGAAGAAAGAAAGCAAAAAAGCCTGTAGCACCCAGTATTCCAAGGCAGTCTCCCATCCAAGTACTAACCAGACTGCTGCTTAGCTTCCGAGATCACAGGAGGTCAGGTGCGTTCAGCTGGTATGTCCGCAGATGCCGGCAGAGGCCCGTGGCTGCCCCAAGAGCCCAGTCCAGCCGTGTCTACCGGCTTCCAGCCGGCACTGCCAGTCCGGGGATGCCAGGCTCAGATCGGGACCCCAGAGCCGCTCGCACGTAGCCTTTCCCCGGCTACTGAGCTGCCGAGCTTCCACCACGTCGGGCCCACTCGGAATAGGTAGTGCTCTGAGGTGTCAGGGCCCAGAGCCCACGATCCTGGGGCCCCATCCAGTCCTCTGCCCTGTCACAGAAGTATTCTTTTGGATCCCTGGAAGCTCTGGAGCTCCTGCAAGGCCCCCTCTTGCCCCACCCACCAAGAGTCATCAGGGCTGGCCAAGGGCGAGCAGCCCGCCTAGCCATGCATGGCCTTTTTCTCACAACTTCCCCATCACGGTCACTTGTCCCGACCAAGAGTCGGCAGGGGGGCAAGACGGCATGGGGCATTGGAGTTTGGGGGATGGCTCTGTTTAGCCCCGGGCTGGCACTAGAGCCACCAGCCTGATCCCCGGCGAGAGGGGCTGAGAGAAACCCAGACACATCCCATCACCACCAGGAGCAAATCCACAGCCCCATACACAGACACACCTGGGCACTTGTGTGTTGGAACCCACACACGGGCACACACAGACACACACACACACACTCACACACACACACATGCATGCACACACAAACGGCTTGAAGGTGAGCAAGGAAGAGATGGATGGAGAGATTGAAATCGATGGTGGGAAAGAGACATCCATTGAGAGAGACAGGGGAAGGGGAGAGGGAAAGAGACAGACTGAGATTCAGAGAAAGACAAGGACAGATAAAGAGAGAGAGACAGAGAGTCAGAGGGAAGGTGACAGAAATAGCGGGAGGTGCAGGGGAAACCCAGAAGATAGAAGGGGAGGGAGATAGAGAGCCAGATCGATAGAGCCTTGGAGAGGGAGTACCCTGCTCCGGTAGGCAGGGCCCTTTCGAGCAGGTCGGGATATGATGGAGGGGGCATGGGCTAGGTCAGAACAGGGTGACCAGGCCGTCCATGCAAGAGGAGCAATGGAGCGCTGAGATGGGTTTTGTTTTGGGTTAATTGCTTGTTTGGAGGTGGGTTTCGTAGTCTCCTTCCTTTGTTGGCACCTCTCTGTGCCCCTGGTGTGGTGCTTTGGGACCCTAGATCTGCAGAGTGTGCCCATCAATTTGGCAGGAGCTGTGGCACTGGGTGGTCCCATGGCACCTGAGGCCTGGGTCTCTGGCATATCCTCTGGACTGGAGTTTACACAAAGTTGGTAGCAATGGAATCCAGGTGCACAGGGACTATTTTGCTGGTGGCTGGCAAGCAATGTCCTTCCCCCAGATAAAGCGGCCCTTGCGTTCTGGAGCAGAGGTCTTGGCTGGCATGTGTGGCACCCGCTGCCCCTGCCCGCCCCTTCGCCTGGTTTGGAAGGTTGCGTCGGTGCCCGATGACTGTACTGAATCGCTTGGGCGTTCCGGGAGCAGGAAGGCAGCGCGAACGGCAGGGAACACATGCTTGCACCTTTGGGGCTCGGTCCCCTGCCCTCCAGGGCTGGAAAGTGGATCCTGATGGGGCGGCAGCGAGGCAGAAGCAGTGGGATGCTGTTGCCCGGTGGTGCTTTTGTGCGGACACCCAGCAGGAGATACCCAGCTGCGGAGGGGGTATAGGCGGGTGTTAAGGGGGAGCAGAGTCAGGGGAGGTTGGGAAGCATGGCGACAGTAGGGGAAAGGGAGGGAGGGGGAAGCCACAAAAGCCTACAGCAGGTCGGGCACGGTGGATCACACCTGTAATGTCAGGACGTTTGGATGCCGAAGCCGGTGGATCACGAGTTCAGGAGATCTAGACCAGCCTGGCTATTACAGTGAAAACCCATCTTTACTAAAACTACAAAACATGAGCCAGGAATGCTGTCTAGCACCTACAGTCCCAGGTACTTGGGAGGCTGAGGCAGGAGAATGGCTTGAACCAGGGAGGCTGAGCTTTTAATGAGCCATGATTACACCACTGTACTCCATCCTGGGTGACAGAGCGAGCCTCCATGTGGAAAGGAAAAGAAGAAAGAAAGAAAGAAAGAAAGAAAGAAAGAAAGAAAGAAAGAAAGAAAGAAAGAAAGAAAGAAAGAAAGAAA
>NW_012108164.1:83006-85498 GCF_000951045.1 Mandrillus leucophaeus | reverse complement strand
AAGGAAGGAAGGAAGGAAGGAAGGAAGGAAGGAGAAAGAAAAGAAAGAAGAAGGAAAGAAAGAAAGAAAGAACAGAAGGAAGAAGAAAGAAGGAAAGAAAGAAAGAGAAAGAAAGAAAGAAAGTAAGGGAAGAAAGAAAGAGAGAACGAAAGAAAGAGAGAAAGATAGAAAATAAAGAAAGAAAGAAAGAAAAAAAGCAAAAAAGCCTACAGCACCCAGTACTCCCAGGTAGTCTCCCCTCCAAGTACTAACCAGACCCGACCATGCTTAGCTTCCAAGATCAGATGAGATCTGATGCGTTCAGGGTAGTATGGCAGTAGACACTGGCAGAGGCGTCTGGCTGCCCCAAGAGCCCAGCCCAGCCATGCCTGCCAGCTTCCAGCTGGCACTGCCAGCCCGGGGCCGCTAGTCTCGTATCAGGACGCCCGAGCTGCTTGCCCACGGCCTTCTCTGGCTCCCGAGCTCCTGAGCTTCCACCACGTTGGGTCTGCTCAGAACAGGGAATGCTCCAAGGCATCAGGGCCCAGGGTCCATGATCCTGGGACCCCGTCCTGTCCTCCGACCTGTCACGGAGGTACTCTTGGATCCCTGGTGGCTCGGGAACTCCTGTGAGGCCCCCTCTTACCCCTCCAGCCAGAGCCATCAGGGCTGGCCAAGGGTGAACTGTCAGCTGAGCAGCGCATGGACTTTTTCTCACAAAGCCATCACCGTGGTAATTTCTCCAGACCAAGGCCCTGCCGGTGGGCAAGACAGCATGGGGTGTTGGGGGTTGGGGTTTGGCCTTGCTTTGCCCTGGGCTGGCATTAGAGCTGGCAGCCCGATCTCCAGTGAGAGGGGCTGAGAGAAACCCAGACACAGGCCACCACCACCAGGAGCAAATCCACAGCCCCACAGACACACCCGGACTCTTGCATGTGGGAACCCACACATGCACGTGCACACACACGCACAAATGCAAGCACACACAAACGGCTTGAAGGAGAGCAAGGAAGAGATGGATGGATAGATTGAAACCGAAGGAGGGAGAGAGACATCCATCGAGAGAGACAGGGGAAGGGGAGAGGGAAAGAGACAGACAGAGATTCAGAGAAGGAGAGTGGGACAGAGAGAGACAGAGACAGAGACAGAGGGAAGGCGACAGAAGTAGCGGGAGGTGCAGGGGCAAACACAGAAGAGAGAGGGGGAGGGAGCTAAAGATCGAGAGTGATAGAGCCTTGGAGATGGAGCACCCTGCTCCTGTAGGCAGTTCCCTTTTGAGCAGACCGGGATAGGGTGGAGGGGGCTTGGACTGGGCCAGAACAGGGTGGCCAGGCCATCCATGCAAGAGGAGCAACGCAGCACTGATACGGATGTTGTCTTGGATTAATGGCTTATTTTGGAGTTGGGTTTCGTAGGCTCCTTCCTATGTTGGCACTTCCCTGTGCTCCTGGTGCAGTGCATTGGGCCCCTACATTTGCAGAGTGCACCCGTCCATTTGGCAGGAGCCGTGGCTCTGGGTGTGCCCACGTTGCCCAAGGCCTGGGTCTCTGGCATGTCCTCGGGACTGCAGTTTACACAAAGTTGGTTGCAATGGAATCCGGGTGCACAGAGACTGCTTTCCTGGTGGCTGGCAAAGCAATGCCTTTCCCCTTGATAAGGCAGCCCCTGCGTTCTGGAGCAGAGGTCTTGGTTGGTGTGTGTGGCACCTGCTGACCCTGCCCACCCCTTCCCCCAGTTTGCAACGTTGTGGCAGCGCCCGATGAGTGCATTGAATCTCCTGGGCATTCTGGGAGTGGGAAGGCAGCGCCAACGGCAGGGAACCTGCGCCTGCGCCTTTATGGTCTGGCCCCCTGACCTCCCGGGATGGACCCGGGCTCCTGGCTTGGTGGTGGCAAGGCGGAAGTGGTGGGAGGCTGCTGCCCAGTTGTGCTTTAGTGGCGGACCCCCAAGAGGACGTCCCAGGCTGCGGTGGTGCTGCAGGCGGGCGATAAAGACGGAGCAGAATCTGGGGAATTTCGGAAGCACGGTGACAGTAGGGGAAGGGGAGGGATGGTTGAAGTCACAAAAGACTACAGCAGACCAGGCTCCGTGGATCACGGCTGCAACCACAGCACGTTGGGATTCCAAGGAGTGTGGATCACGAGGTCAGGAGACACAGACCAGCCTGGCTAATATGGTGAAACCCCGTTTCTACTAAAACTACAAAACATGAGGCCAGCGTGGGGGCAGGCGTCTGTAGTCCACGCTGCTCTGGAGACTAAGGAGAATGGCGTGAACATGAGAGATGGAGCCTGAAATGTGCCGACATCACGCCACTGCACTCCACCCTGGGTGATAGAGTGAGACTCTATCTGGAAGAAAAAGAAAGAGAAAGAAAGAAAAAGAAAGAAAGAAAGAAAGAAGGAAAGAAAGAAAGAGAGAAAGAAAGAAAGAAAGAAAGAAAGAAAGAAAGAAAGAAAGAAAGAAAGAAAGAAAGAAAGAAAGAAAGAAAGAAAGAAAGAAAGAAAGAGAAA
>NW_012108164.1:76763-82896 GCF_000951045.1 Mandrillus leucophaeus | reverse complement strand
GAAGAAAGAAAGAAAGAAAGAAAGAAAGAAAGAAAGAAAGAAAGAAAGAAAGAAAGAAAGAAAGAAAGAAAGAAAGAAAGAAAGGAAGGAAGGAAGGAAGGAAAGAAAGAAAGAAAAGAAAGAAAGAAAGGAAGGAAGAAAAGAAAGAGAGAAAGAAATGAAAGAAAAAGAGAGAGAAACAAAGAAAAGAAAGAAAGGAATAAAGAAAGAAGAAAGAAAGACAAAGAAAAGAAAGAAAGAAGGAGAGAAAGAAGAAAGAAAGCAAACAAGCAAGAAAAAAGAAAGCGAACAAAGAAAGAAAAGAAAGAAGGAAAGATAGAAGAAAGGAAGTAAGAAAGAGAAGAAAGAAAGAAATGAAAGAAAAGAAAGAAAGAAGGAAAGAAAGAAGAAAGAAAGAGAGAAACAAAGAAAGGAAAGAAAGATGGAAAGAAAGAGGGAAAAAGGAAAGAAAAGAAAGAAGGAAAGATAGAAGACAGAAAGTGAGAAAGAAAGAAAAGAAAGTAGGAAAGAAACAAAGAAAGAAGAGAGAGAGAGAGAGAGAGAAAGGAACATAGTAAGGTAGAAAAGAAAGAAAGAAATGAAAGAAAGCCAAAAACCTACTGCACCCAGTATTCCCAGGTGGTCTCCCATCCAAGTACTAACAAGGCCCAACCCTGAGTAGCTTCCCAGAACAGAGGAGACAGGGTGCGTTCAAGGTGGTATGGCCATAGATGCCAGCAGAGGCGCCTGGCTGTCCCAAGAGCCCAGCCCAGCCATGCCTGCCGGCTTCAAACCAGCACCCCCAGCGTGGGCCCACCGGGCTCAGATCAGGACCCCCGAGGCTCTCACCCATGTCCTTACCCCGCTTCCCGAGCTCCCAAGCTTCCACCACGTTGGGCCCGCTCGTAACAGGGAGCACTCCGAGGTGTCAGGGCCCAGTGCCCACGATCCTGGGACCCCATCCAGTCTTCCACCCCATAGCACAGGTATTCCATTGGATTCCTGGCTGCTCAGGAGCTCCTGCAAGGCCCCCTCTTGCCCCACCCACCAAGAGTTGTCAGGGCTGGCCAAGGGCGAACAGCCGGCCCAGCAGAGCATGGCCTTTTTCTCACAGCGACACCACCCCGATAGCTTGTCCCGAGGAAAACCCTGCCGGTGGATTAGGGCGTGGGGTTTGGGGGTTGGGGGACGGCCCTGCTTTGCCACAGGCTGGCACTGGAGCCGGCAGCCTGATCCCCATGGAGAGGTGCTGAGAGAAACAAAGACACACCCCACCACCCCCAGGAGCAAATCCACAGCCCCACACACACACCCGGGCACTCGCGTGTGGGAACCCACACACGTGCACACGCACAGACACACACACACACATGCATGCACACACAAAAGGCTTGAAGGAGAGCAAGGAAGAGATGGATGGAGAGATTGAAACTGAGGGAGGGAGAGAGACAGCGATCCAGGGACAGGGGAGGGGGAGAGGGAAAGAGACACACAGAGAGGCAGGGAAAGAGAGAGGGACAGAGAAAGAGACAGAGATAGACAGACAGAAGGAAGGTGACTGAAGTAGCGTGAGGTGCTGGGGCAGAGCAGGTTGATCAGGCCATCCATGGGAGAGGAGCAATGGAGTGCTGAGACTGGTTTTGTCTTGGATTCATTGCTTGTTTGGAGGTGGTTTTAGTAGGCTCCTTCCTTTGTTGGCACTTTCCCTGTGCTCTTGGTGTGGTGCGCTGGGCCCCTTGATTTGAAGAGTGCCCCTGCCTGTTTGGCCGGAGCCGTGGAACCGGGTGTGCCCACGGGTCCCGAGGCCTGGGTCACTGTTGTGTCCTTGGGACTGGAGTTTACATGAAGTTGATGGCAATGGGAATCCGGGTGCACAGGGACTGTTTTCCTGGTGGCTGGCGCAGCAATGTCCTTCCCCAGGATAAAGCAGTCCCTGTGTTCTGGAGCGGAGGTCTTGGATGGCGTGTGTGGCACCGAGCTGCCCCTGTCCAACCCTTCCCCCGGTTTGGAAGGTTGTGGCGGCACCCAATGGGTATCTTGAATTGCCTGGGTGTTCCGGGAGCAGGAAGGCACTGTGTATGGCAGTGAACCCACGCCTGCGTCTTTGGGGTCCAGCCCCCTGCCCTCCTGGGCTGGAACCTGGCTCCTGGCCAGGTGGAAGTGAGGCGGAAGCAGTGGGATGCTGCTTCCTGGTGGTGCTTTGGTGGCAGACCACCAGGAAGAGGTCCCCAGCTGCAGCCGGGGTGTAGGCAGGTGAAAAAGGGGGAGCAGAGTCGGGGGGGTTGGGAAGCATGGTGACAGTAGGGTGAATTGAGTGAGGGAGGAAGCCAAAAAATCTACAACAGGCCGGGACCAGTGGATCACGCCTGTAATCCCAATACTTTGGGAAGCCGAGGCGGGTGGATCACGAGGTCAGGAGATCCAGACCAGCCTGGCTAACACGGTGAAACTCAGTCTCTGCTAAAACTACAAAACATGAGCCTGGTGTAGTGATGGGCGCTTGTAGTTCCAGCTGCTCTGGAGGCTGAGGCAGGAGAATGGCGTGAACCTGGGCGGCGGAGCTTGCAGTGAGCAGAGATAGCGCCACAGCACTCCAGCCTGGATGAGAGAGCGAGATTCCATCTAGAAGAAAATGAGAGTAAGAAAGAAAGAGAGAAAGAAAGAAAGAGAGGAGACAGAAAAAAGAAAGAAAGAAGAGAAAGAAAGAAGGAAAGAAGGAAGAAAGAACATAAGAAAGAAAGAGACAAAGAAAGAAAAGAGAGAAAGAAAGAAGTAAAGAAAGAGACAAAGAAAGAAAAGAGAGAAAGAAGTAAAGAAAGAAAGAAGAGAAGAAAGAATGAAAGAGAAAAAAGAAAGAAAGAAAAGAAAGAAGAAAAGAAAGAAAAAAGAAGGAAAGAAGGAAAGAAAGAGAAAGAAAGAAAAGAAAGAAAGAAGGAAAGAAAAATAAAGAAAGAAAGAAGGAAAAAAGAGACAAAGAAAGAAAAGAAAGGAAAAGAAAGGAGAGAGAGAGAAGGAAAGAAAGGAAGGTACAAAAGAAAGAAAGACAAGAAAGAAAGCAAAAAAGCCTACAGCACCTGGTATTCCAACGAGGTCTCCCATGCAAGTACTAAACAGGCCCAACCCTGTTTATCTTCCAAGATTAGACGAGATCGGGTGTGTTCAGCGTGGTATGGCCATAGCCTCCAGCAGAGGCGCCTGGCTGCCCCAAGAACCTGGCCCAGTCATGCCCGAGGTCTTCCACCTGGCACCGCCGGCCCGGGGCCACCAGGATCATATCGGGATCCCCAAGCCACTCGCCCATGGCCTTCCCCTGGCTCCCGAGCTCCCGAGTTTCCACCACATCGGGCCTGCTCAGAACAGGGAGTGCTCCGAGGCGTCAGGGCCCAGGGCCCACGTTCCTGGAACCCTGTCTGATCCTCCTCCCTGTCATGGAGTTATTCTTTTGGATCCCTGGCCACTGAGGAGCTCCTGTCAGGCCCCCTCTTGTCCCACCCAGTCAGAGCCGTCATGGCTGGACAAGGTCAAACAGCCGGCCAAGCCGCACATGGTCTTTTTCTCACAATGCCCCCACCACGGTCACTTGTAATGACCAAGATGTGCCAGGTGGGCAAGAAGGCATGGGAGGTTGGGGGTTGGGGTATGGATCCCTGGCCGCTCAGGAGCTCCTGAGAGGCCCCCTCTTGCCCCACCCACCCAGAGCCCTCAGGGCTGGCCAAGGGTGAACAGCCGGCCCAGTCGTGTGGTCTTTTACTCACAACACCCCCACCACGGTCGCTTGTCCCGACCAAGACCCGGAAGGTGGGCAAGAGGGCGTGGGGTGTTGGCAGTTGGGGGATGTCCCTGCTTTGACCCAGGCTGGCACTAGAGCCGGCAACCTGATCCCCAGGAGAGGGGCTGAGAGATACTCAGTCACACCCCACCACCACCAGGAGCAAATCCACAGCTCCACACACAGACACACCCAGGCGCTCGCGTGCAGGATCCCACACACACGCGAGCACAGGCACATAGACACACACACACACGCACGCATACACACACAAATGGCTTGAAGAAGAGAAAGAAAGAAAGAAAAGAAAGAAAGAAGGAAAGAAACAAGAAAGAAAGAAGAAAGAAAGAAGAAAGAAAGAAAGAAAGAAAGAAAGAAAGAAAGAAATAAAGAAAGAAAGAAAGAAAGAAAGAAAGAAAGAAAGAAAGAGAGAGAGAGAGAAGGGAAGAAAGGAAAGTAGATAAGAGAGAAAGACAGCAAAACGCCTACAGCACCCGGTATTCCCAGGCGGTCTCCCATCCAAGCACTAACCAGGCCCAACCGTGCTTAGCTTCTGAAATCAGACGAGATCTGGCGCGTTCAAGTTGGTATGACCGCAAACAACGGCAGAGGCACCAGACTGCCCCAAGAGCCCGGCCCAGCCATGCCCGCCAGCTTCCAGTCGATACTGCCAGCCCAGGGCCGCTGGGCTCGAATCAGGAACCCCGAGCAGCTCGCCCAAGGCCTTCCCCTGGCTCCCTGGCTCCCAAGCTGCCGAGCTTCCACCACGTCGGGCCCCCTCAGAGCACGGAGTGCTCCAATGTGTCAGGTCCCAGTGCCCACGATCCTGGGACCCTGTCCGGTCCTCCACCCTGTCTTAGAGGTATTCTTTTGGATCCCTGGCTGCTCAGGAGCTCCTGCGAGGCCCCCTCTTGCCCCACCCACCCAGAGTTGTCAGGGCTGGCCAAGGGCGAACAGCCGGCCCAGCCGCAAGTGGTCTTTTTCTCACAACGCCCCCACCACGGTCACTTGTCCCGACCAAGACCCAGCTGGTGGGCAAGAGAGCGTGGGGGGTGGGGCGTTGGGGGATGGCCTTGCTTTGCCCCGGGCTGGCACTAGAGCCGGCAGGCTGATCCCCGGCGACAGGGGATGAGAGAACCCCAGACACACCCCACCACACCCAGGAGCAAATCCACAGCCCCACACACAGACACACCCGGGTGCTCGCAGGTTGGAACTCACACATGGGCATGCACACACGCACAGACATACACACACACACATGCATGCACACACAAAAGGCTTGAAGGAGAGCAAGGAAGAGATGGATGGAGAGATTGAAACTGAGGGAGGGAGAGAGACAGCAATTGAGGGACAGGGGAGGGGGAGAGGAAAAGAGACACACAGGGAGGCAGGGAAAGAGAGGGACAGAGAAAGAGACAGAGACAGACAGACAGAAGGAAGGCGACTGAAGTAGCGCAAGGTGTAGGGGCAAACCCAGAAGAGAGAAGGGGAGGGATCTAGGGAGTGAGATCAATAGAGCCGTGGAGAGGGAGCACCCTGCTCCGGTAGGCAGGGCCCCTTTGAGAAGACCGGGATAGGGTGGAGGGGGCTTGGGCTGGGGCAGAATAGGGTGGTCAGGCCTTCCATGCACGAGGAGCAACGGAGTGCTGAGATGGGTTTTGTCTTGGATTAATTGCTTGCTTTGGAGGTGGGTTTAGTAGGCTCCTTCCTTTGTTGGCACCTCCCTGTGCTCTTGGTGTGGTGCAGTGGGCCCCTTGATTTGCAGAGTGGCCCTGCTCATCTGGCAGGAGCCATGGAACCGGGCGTGCCCACGGGTCCTGAGGCCTGGGTCTCTGCCGTGTCCTCGGGGCTGGAGTTTACATGAAGTTGGTGGCAATTTGAATCCGGGTGTACAGGGACTGTTTTCCTGGTGGCTGGCGAAGTAACATCCTTCCCCCGAATAAAGTGGCCCCTGCGTTCTGGAGCGGAGGTCTTGGCTGGCGTGTGTGGCACCCGCTGCCCCTACCTGAACCTTTCCCTGGTTTGGAAGGTTGCGGCGGCACCCAATGAGTGTCTTGAATCGCCTGGGTGTTCCGGGAGCGGGAAGGCACCACATATGGCAGGGAACCCGTGCCTGCGCCTTTGGGGTCCAGCCCCATGCCCTCTCAGGCTGGAGCCAGGCCCCTGGCGGGGCAGAAGCAAGGTGGAAGCAGTAGGATGCTGCTTCCCAGTGGTGCTTTGGTGGTGGACCCCTAGGAGGATGTCCCCGGTCGTGACGGGAGTGTAGGCGGGTGATAATTGGGGAGCAGAGTCAGGGGAGGTTGGGAAGTATGGCGACAGTAGGGGGAAGGGAGTGAGGGGGGAAGCCAAAATAGCCTACAGGAGGCCGTGACTGGTGGATCA
>NW_012108164.1:66676-76344 GCF_000951045.1 Mandrillus leucophaeus | reverse complement strand
AAGGAAGGAAGGAAGGAAGGAAGGAAGGAAGGAAGGAAGGAAGGAAGGAAGGAAGGAAGGAGAGAGGAAGAAAGAAAGAAAAGAAGGAAAGTAAGAAAGAAAGAAAAAATGAAAGAAAGAAAGAAGAGAGAGAGAGAGAAGGGAAGAAAGGAAGATAGAAAAAAAAGAAAGAAAAGAAAGAAAGCAAAAAAACCTACGGCAGCCGGTATTCCCAGGCGGTGTCCCCTCCAAGTAATAACCAGACCGGACCCTGCTTAGCCTCTGAGAGCAGAGCTTGGGCACGTTCAGGGTGGTATGGCCGTAGACCCCAACAGAGGCCATTGGCTGCCCCAAGAGCCCGGCCCTGCCATGTCTGCAGGGTTCCAACCGGCACCGCCAGCCCGGGGACACCAGGTTTGGATCGGGACCCCCCAGCCGCTCGTACGTGGCCTTCCCCCAGCTCCCGAGCTGTCCAGCTTCCACTACGTTGGGCCCGCTCAGAACAGGGAGTGCTCCGAGGCATCAGGGCCCAGGGCCCATGATCCTGGGACCTTGTCCAGTCCTCCGGCCTGTCACGGAGGTATTCTTTTGGATCCCTGGCCACTCTGGAGCTCCTGTGAGGCCCTCTCTTGCCACACACACTCACAGCCAACAGGGAAGGCCAAGGTCGAACAGCTGGCCCAGCCACGCATGGCCTTTTTCTCACAACGTCCCCATCACAGTCGTTTGTTCCGACTAAGAGCCGGCAGAGCGGCAAGAGGGCGTGGGGCATTGGAGGTTGGGGGATGGCCCTGCTTTGTCCTGGGCTGACACTAGAGCTGGCAGCCTGATCCCCGGCAAGAAGGGCTGAGAGAAACCCAGACACACCCCACCACCACCTGGAGCAAATCCACAGCCCCACACACAGACACACCCGGGCTCTCACGTGCGGGAACTCACACACTTGCAAGCTCAGGCACACAGACACACACACACAGACACACACACACATACACATGCACGCACACACAAACGACTTGAAGGAGAGCAAGGAAGAGATGGATGGAGAGATTGAAACTGATGGTGGGAGAGAGACATCCAAAGAGAGAGACAGGGGAAGGGGAGAGGGGAAGAGACAGACTGAGATTCAGAGAAAGAGAGAGGGACAGAGAAAGAGAGAGAGACAGAGAGATAGAGGGAAGGCGACAGAAATAGCGGGAGTTGCAGGGGAAACCCAGAAGATAGAGGGGGAGAGAGATAGACAGCCAGAGCAATAGAGACATGGAGAGGGAGCGCCCTGCTCTGGTAGGCAGTGCCCTTTTGAGCAGGCCGGTATAGGGTGGAGGAGGCATGGACTGGATCAGAACAGGGTGACCAGGCCGTCCATGCAAGAGGAGCAATGGAGCTCTGAGACAGGTTTTGTCTTGGGTTAATTGCTTGTTTAGAGGTGGGTTTCGTAGTCTCCTTCCTTTGTTGGCACCTCCATGTGCTCCTGGTGGTGTGCGTTGGGCCCCTAGATTTGCAGAGTGCACCCGTCCATTTGGCAGGAGCCGTGGCACCGAGTGTGCCCACTGTGCCTGAGGCCTGGGTCTCTGGCATGTCCTCGGAACTGGAGTTTGCACAAAGTTGGTGGCAATAGAATCCGGGTGCACAGGGACTGTTTTCCTGGTGACTGGAAAGTAATGTCCTTCCCCCGGATAAAGCTGCCCCTGCATTGTGGAGCGGAGGTCTTGGCTGGTGTTTGTGGCACCTGCTGACCCTGCCCGCTCCTTCCCCTGGTTTGGAAGGTTGCAGCGGCGCCCGATGAGTGCATTGAATCACCTGGGCGTTCGGGGAGCAGAAAGGCACCGCAAACGTCAGGGAACCCGGCACCCGGCCCCCTGCCCTCCGGGGCTGGGGAAGGGGCCCTGGCAGGGTGGCGGCGAAGCGGAAGTAGTGGGATGCTGCTGCCTGGTGGTGCTTCTGTGGCGGACCCCCAGCAGGAGATCCCTGGCTGCAGCGGGGGTGTAGGTGGGTGATAAAGGGGGAGCAGAGTCAGGGGAGGTTGGGAAGCATGGTGACAGTAGGGGGAAGAGAGGGAGGGGGATGCCACAAAAACCTACAGTAGGCCAGGTGCAGGGGATCAAGCCTGTAATGCCAGGACTTTCAGATGCCAAGGCAGGTGGATCACGAGTTCAGGAGATCTAGGCCAGCCTGGCTAATATGGTGAAACCCTGTCTCTACTAAAACTACAAAACATGAGCCGGGCATGATGATGGGAGCCTGTAGTCCCAGGTGCTCAGGAGGTTGAGGCAGGAGAATGGCCTGAACCAGGGAGGCCAAGCTTTTAGTGAGCCAAGATCGCACCACTGCACTCCAGCCAGGGTGACAGAGCGAGACTCTGTCTGGAAGGAAGGAAGGAAGGAAGGAAAGAAAGAAAGAAAGAAAGAAAGAAAGAAAGAAAGAGAGAGAGAGAGAGAGAAAGAAAGAAAGAAAGAAAGAGAGAGAGAGAGAGAGAAAGGAAGGAAGGAAGGAGAAAGAAAGAAAGAAGGAAGGAAGGAAGGAAGAAAAAAAGAAAGAGATAGAAAGAAAGAAAAGAAAGAAAGATGGAAAGAAAGAAGAAAGAAAAAAGAAAGAGGGAAAGAAAGAAAAGAAAAAAGAAAAGAAAGGAAAGAAAGAAAGAAGAGAAGAAAGAAGAGAGAAAGAAACAAAGAAAGAAAGGGAGAAAGAAAAAGGAAAGAAAGAAGGAAAGAAAGAAGAAAGAAAGAATGAGAGAAAGGAAAGAAAGAAAGGATGGAAGGAAGGATGAAAGAAAGAGATAGAAAAGAAAGATGGATAGAAAGAAGAAAGAAAAAAGAAAGGAAAGAAAAACGAAAGAAGGAAGGTAAGAAAGAAGAAAAGAAAGAAAGAAGGAAAGAAAGAGAAAGAAACAAAGAAAGGAAGGAAGGGAGAAAGAAAGAAAAGAAAGAAGAAAGAAAGGAAGGAAAGAAAGAAAAAGAATTAAAGAAAGAAGAAGGAAAAAGAGAGAAAGAAAAGAAAGAAAGAAAGAAAGAAAGAAAGAAAGAAAGAAAGAAGAAAAGAAAAGAGAGAGAGATAGAAGGGAAGAAAGGAAGGTAGAAAAGAAAGAAAGACAAGAAAGAAAGCAAAAAAGCCTACAGCGCCGGTATTTCCAGGCCATCTCCCATCCAAGTACTAAATGGCCCCGACCCTACTAAGCTTCTGAGATCAGACGAGATCGGGCGCGTTCAGTGTGGTATGGCGGTAGATGCCGGCAGAGGCGCCTGGCTGCCCCAAGAGACAGGCCCAGCCATGCCCGCCAGCTTCCAGCTGGCACCGCCAGCCCGGTGCCTCAGGATTCGGATCAGGACCCTCGAGTCGCTCGCCCGCGGCTGTCCTCTGGCTCCCGAGCTGCCGAGCTTCCACCACGTCAGGTGTGCTCGGAAAGGGGAGGGCTCAGAGGCGTCAGGGCCCAGGGTCCACGATCCTGGGACGCCGACTGCTACTCCGCCCTGTCGCGGAGGTATTCTTTTGGATTCCTGGCGGCTCAGGAGCTCCTGAGAGGCCCCCTCTTGCCTGACCCACCCAAAGTCGTCAGGGCTGGCCAAGGGCGAACAGCCGGCCCAGCCGCGCGTGGCCTTTTTCTCACATCGCCCTCACCATGCTCACTTGTCCTGACAAAGTCCTGGCCGGTGGGCAAGAGGGCATAGGGGTTTGGGGGTTGGGGGATGGCCCTGCTTTGCCCCACGCTGGCACTAGAGCCGGCAGCCTGATCTCCGGGGAGTGTTGCCGAGAGATATCCAGTCACACCCCACCACCACCAGGAGAAAATCCACAGCCCCACACACAAACAAACCTGGGCGCTCCCGCGCGGGATCCCACACGTGCGCGTGCACTCACACAGACACACACATACACACATACACACACACGTGCACGCACACACAAATGGTTTGAAGTTGAGTAAGGAAGAGATGGATGGAGAGATTGAAACCAAGGGAGGGAGAGAGACAGCGAGTGAGAGAGACAGGGTAGGTGGAGAGGGAAAGAGACAGAAAGAGAGGCACAGAAAGAGAGAGGGACAGGGAAAGAGACTGAGACAGAGAGACAGAGGGAAGGCGACAGAAGTAGTGCGAGGTGCAGGGGCAAACACAGAAGAGAGAGGGGGAGGAAGCTGGAGAGCAACAGTGATAGAGCCTTGGAGAGGGAGTGCCATGCTCCCTTAGTCAGGGCCCTTTTGAGCAAGCTGGGATGGGGTGGAGGGGGCTTGAGCTGGGCCAGAACAGGGTGGTCAGGCCGTCTATGCCAGAGGACTAACGGAGCGCTGAGACCAGTTTTGTCTTGGATTAATTGATTGCTTTGGAGGTGGGTTTTGTAGGCTTCTTCCTTTGGTGGCACCTCCCTGTTCTCTTGGCACGGTGCAGAGGGCCACTTGATTTGTAGAGTGCCCCCATCTGTTTGGTGGGAACCGTGGCACTGGGCGTGCCCACGGGGCTGGAGGCCTGGGTCTCTGGCGAGTCCTTGGGACTTGAGTTTACAAGAGGTTGGTGGCAATGGGAATCTGGGTGGACAGGAACGGTTTTCCTGATGGCTGGCATAGCAATGTCCTTACCCCGGATAAAGCAGGCCCTGCCTACTGGAGCAGAGGTGTTGGCTGGCGTGTGTGGCACCCGCTGCCCCTGCCCGCCCCTTCCCCTGGTTTGGAAGATTGCGGCGGCGCCCGATGAGTGGATTGAATCTCCTGGGTGTTCTGGGAGTGGGAAGACACCGCGAATGGCAGGGAACCCGTGCCTGCGCCTTTGGGGTCCAGCCTGCTGCCCTCCCAGGCTGGAGCCGGGCTCCTGGTGGAGCCGCAGTGAGGCAGAAGTGGTGGGGTCCTGCAGCCCGGTGGTGCTTTGGTGGCGGAAACCCTGAAGGAGGTCCCAGGCTGTGGCATGTGTGTAGGCGGGTGACAAAGGGGAAGCAGAGTCAGGGGAGGTTGGGAAGTATGGCGACAGTAGGGAGAAGGGAGGGAGGGGGGAAGCCACAAAACCCTACAGCAGGCCCAGCGCCATGGATCACGCCTGTATTCCCAGTACTTTGGGAGGCGGAGGCAGGTGGATCACGAGGTCAGGAGATCCAGACCAGCCTGGTTAACACGGTGAAAACCCGTCTCTACTAAAACTACAAAACATGAGCCCAGCGGTGGAGGGCGACTATAGTCCCAGGTGCTCCGAGGCAGAGGCAGAAGAATGGCATGAACCAGGACTGCACTCCAGCATGGGTGACAGAGCGAGATTCTGTCTGGAAGAGAGAGAGAGAGAGAGAGAGAGAGAGAGAGAGAGAAAAGAAAAGATAAAATGATAGAAAGGAAGGAAGGAATAAAGAAAGAGAAAGAAAGAAAAGAAAGATGGAAAGAAAAAAGGAAAAAACAAAGAAAAGAAAGAAAGAAAGCAAAAAAGAGGAGAGAGAGAGAGAGACAAGGGAAGAAAGGACGGTGGGAAAGAAAGAAAGGCAGGAGAGAAAGCAAAAAAGCCCACAGCACACGGTATTCCCAGGCAGTCTCCCATCCAAGTACTAACCAGGCCCGACCCTGATTAGCTTCCGAGATCAGACAAGATCGGGCGCGTTCAGGGTGATATGGCAGTAGACGCTGGCAAAGGCGCCTGGCTGCCCCAAGAGCCGAGCCTTGCCATGCCCACCAGCTTCCAGCTGGCACCACCAGTCCCGGGCCGCTGGCCTCGGATAGGGACCGCCGAGCCACTCTCCCGCGGTCTTCCCCCGGCTCCGGAGCTCCCAAGCTTCCACCACGTCAGACCCGCTCGGAACAGGGAGTGCTCAAAGGCGTCAGGGCCCAGGGCCCACGATCCCCAACAAGACCTGGCCGGTGGGCAAGACCGTGTGGGGGGTTGGGGGTTGGGGGATGTACCTGCTTGGCCCCGGGCTGGCACTAGAGCCGGCAGCCTAATCCCCGGCGAGAAGGGCTGAGAGAAACCCAGACACACCCCATCACTACCAGGAGCAAATCCACAGCCCCACACACAGACACCCGGTGCTCGCGTGCGGGAACCCACACACGCGCGCGTGCACACACACAGACACACACACACACACAAACACACACACACATGCATGCACACACAAACGTCTTGAGGGACAGCAAGGAAGAGATGGATGGAGAGATTGAAACCGAGGGAGGGAGAGAGACAGCGACCGAGAGAGACAGCGGAGGGGGAGAGGGAAAGAGACAGACAGAGAGGCAGAGAAAGAGAGAGGGACAGTGAAAGAGAGAGAGAGACACAGAGACAGAGGGAAGGGGACAGAAGTAGCGGGAGGTGCAGGAGCAAACACAGAAGAGAGAGGGGCAGGGAGCTAGAGAGCGAGAGCGATAGAGCCTTGGAGAGGGAGCGCCATGCTCCATTGGCCAGGGCCCTTTTGATCAGGCAGGGATAGGGTGGAGGGGGCTTGGGGTGGTCCAGAACAGGGTGGCCAGGCCGTCCATGCGAGAGGAGCAACGGTGCGCTGAGACGGGTTTTGTCTTGGATTAATTGCTTACTTTGGGGGTGGGTTTCGTAGGCTCCTTCCTGTGTTGGCAGCTCCCCGTGCTCTTGGTGCGGTGCGGTGGGCCCCTTGATTTGCAGAGTGCGCCCGCCCTTTTGGCGGGAGCCGTGGCACCGGGCGTGCCCACGGGGCCCAAGGCCTGGGTCTCTGGCGTGTCCTCGGGACTTTAGTTTACACGAAGTTGGTGGCAATGGGAATCCGGATGCACAGGGACAGCTTTCCTGGTGGCTGGCGAAACAATGTCCTTCCCCCGGATAAAGCAGCCCCTGTGTTCTGGAGTGGAGGTCTTGGCTGGCGTGTGTGGCACCCGGTGACCCTGCCCGCCCCTTCCCCCGGTTTGGAAGGTTGCAGCGGCGCCTGAAGAGTGGACTGAATCCCCTGCCTGAACCTTTGGGGTCCGGCCTCCAGCCCCGCCCCCCGGGATGGAGGCAGGCTCCTGGCTGGGCGTCCGGGAGGCGGAAGCGGTGGGGTGCTGCAACCCGGTGGTGCTTTGGTGGCGGAAACCCTGAAGGAGGTCTCTGGCTGTGACGGGGGTGAAGGTAGGCGATAAAAGGGGAGCAGAATCAGGGGAGGTTGGGAAGCATGGCGACAGTAGGGGGAAGGGAGGGAAGCGGGAAGCCACAAAACCCTACAGCAGGCCGGGCACGGTGGATCACGCCTGTAATCCCAGCCCTTTGGGAGACTGAGGTGGGTGGATCACGAGGTCAGGAGATCCAGACCAGCCTGGCTAACACAGTGAAACCCCGTCTCTACTAAAACTACAAAACATGAGCTGGGCGTGCTGGCGGGTTCCTGTAATCCCAGCTGCTCGGGAGGCTGAGGCATGAGAATGGCATGAACCCGGGAGGCGGAACTTGCAGTGAGCCGAGATCGCTCTGCTGCACTCCAGCCTGAGTGACAGAGCGAGAGTGGGTCTGGAAGAAAAAGAAAGAAAAGAAAAGAAAGAGAATGAGAGAGAGAAAGAAAGAAAGAAAAGAAGGAAAGAAAGATAGAAAGAGAAAGGAAGGAATAAACAAAGAAAGAGAGAGAGAAAGAAAGACAAGAAGGAAAGATAGAAAGAGAAAGGAAGGAATAAACAAAGAAAGAGAGAGAGAAAGAAAGAAAAGAAAGAAAGAAGGAAAGAAGAAAGGAAGAGGGAAAGAAAGAGAGAAAAATAAACAAAGAAAGAGAGAGAGAAAGAAAGACAAGAAGGAAAGATAGAAAGAGAAAGGAAGGAATAAACAAAGAAAGAGAGAGAGAAAGAAAGAAAAGAAAGAAAGAAGGAAAGAAGAAAGGAAGAGGGAAAGAAAGAGAGAAAAAAGAAAGAAGGAAAGAAAGTAAGAGAGAGAAAGAAAGAAAAGAAAGAAGGAAAGAAAGAGAGAAAAAAGAGGGAAAGAAAGAAAGAGAGAGAGAAAGAAAGAAAAGAAAGAAAGATGGAACGAAAGAAGAAAGAAAGAAAAAAGAAAGAAAGAAAGAAAAAAGAAAGAAGAAAGAAAGAAAGAAAGGAAGGAAGGAAGGAAGGAAGGAAGGAAGGAAGGAAGGAAGGAAGGAGAGAGAAGGGAAGAAAGGACGGTGGAAAAGAAGGAAAGGCAAGAAAGAAAGCAAAAAAGCCCACAGCTCCCGGTATTCCCAGGCAGTCTCCCATCCAAGTACTAAACAGGCCCGACTCTGCTTAGCTTCCAAGATCAGATGAGATCGGGGGCGTTCAGGGTGGTATGGCCTTAGACCCCGGCAGAGGTGCCTGGCTGCCACAACAGCCCGGTCCTGCCACGTCCACCGGCTTCCAGCCAGCACCGCCAGCCCGGGGCCGCCGGCCTTGGATCGGGACCCTCGAGCCACTCTCTCGCGGTCATCCCCCGGCTCCGGAGCTCCCAAGTTTCCGTCACGTCGGGCCCGCTCGGAACAGGGAGTGCTCCGAGGCGACAGGGCCCACGATCTTGGGACTCCGTCCAGTCCTCCCCACTGTCGCAGAGGTATTCTTTCGGATTCCTGGCCGCTCAGTAGCTCCTGAGAGGCCACCTCTTGCCCCACCCACCCAGAGCCTTCAGGGCTGGCCAAGGGCGAACAGCTGGCCCAGCCACACGTGGCCTTTTTCTCACAACGCCCCCACCATGGTAGCTTGTCCCGACCAAGATCCTGCCAGTGGGCAAGAGGGCATGGGGGGTTGGGGGTTGGGGGATGGCCCTGCTTTGCCCCAGGCTGGCAGTAGAGCCTGCAGTCTGATCCCCAGCAAGAGGGGCTGAGGTGCGCACGCACACACACACACACACATACACATGCACGCACACACAAACGGCTTGAAGTAGGGCAAGGAAGAGATGGATGGAGAGATTGAAACCGAGGGAGGGAGAGAGACAGCCATCTAGAGAGACAGGGGAGGAGGACAGGGAAAGAGACAGACAGGCAGAGAGAGAGGGACAGAGAAAGAGAGAGAGACAGACAGACAGAGGGAAGGCGACAGAAGTATCTCCACGTGCAGGGGCAAACCCAGAAGAGAGAGGGGGAGGGAGCTAGAAATCGAGAGCGATAGAGATTTGGAGAGGGAGTGCCCTGCTCTGGTAGGCAGGGTCCTTTTGAGCAGACCGGGATAGGGTGGAGGGGGCTTGGGCTGGGCCAGAATAGGGTGGCCAGGCCGTCCATGTGAGAGGAGCAATGCAGCGCTGATACGGATGTTGTCTTGGATTAATTGCTTACTTTGGGGGTGGGTTTCGTAGGCTCCTTCCTGTGTTGGCAGCTCCCCGTGCTCTTGGTGCGGTGCGGTGGGCCCCTTGATTTGCAGAGTAGGCCTGCCCGTTTGGCGGGAGCCGTGGCACCGGGCGTGCCCACAGGGCCTGAGGCCTGGGTCTCTGGCGTGTCCTCGGGACTGGAGTTTACACGAAGATGGTGGCAATGGGAATCTGGGTGCACAGGGAAAGTTTCCCTGGTGGCTGGCGAAGTAATGTCCTTCCCCCAGATAAAGCAGCCCCTGCGTTCTGGAGTGGAGGTCTTGACTGACCTGTGCGGCACCCGCTGCCCCTGCCCGCCCCTTCCCGCGATTTGGAAGGTTGCGGTGGTGCGGATGAGTGGATTGTATCGCCTGGGCGTTCCGGGAGCGGGAAGGCACTGCAAAAGGCAGGGAACCGGTGCCTACGCCTTTGGGGTCCTGCCCCCTGCCCTCGGAGGCTGGAGCCAGGCTCCTGGCGGGGCGGCGGTGAGGCGGAAGCGCTGGGATGCTG
>NW_012108164.1:63584-66006 GCF_000951045.1 Mandrillus leucophaeus | reverse complement strand
AAGGAAGGAAGGAAGGAAGGAAGGAAGGAAGGAAGGAAAGAATTGAGAGAGAAGGAAGGGAAGAAAGGAAGGTAGAAAAGAAATAAAGACAAGAAAGAAAGCAAAAAAGCCTACAGCACCCGATATTCCCAGGCGGTCTCCCGTCCAAGTACTAACCACGCCCGACCCTGCTTAGCTTCGAGATCAGAAGCGATCCGACGCCTTTAGGGTGGAATGGCCCGGTGGTCTCCCATCCAAGTACTAATCAGGCCCGAGCCTTCTTAGCTTCGGAGATCAGAGGAGATCGGGTGTGTTCAAGGTGGTATGGCCCAGAGGCGCCTGGCTGCCCCAAGAGCCCTGCCCAGCCATGCCCGCCAGCTTCCATCTGGCCCCGCCACCCCGGGAACTGCGGTACTGGGATTGGGACCCCCGAGCCATTCGCCTGCGGCCTTCCCCCAGCTCCCGAGCTTCCACCACGTCGGGCCCGCTCGGAACAGGGAGTGCTCCGAGGCGTCAGGGCCCAGGGCCTACGATTCTGGGACCCCGTCCGGTCATCCGCCCTGTCGCGCAAGTATTCTTTTGGATTCCTGGCGGCTCAGGATCTCCTGCGAGGCCCCCTCTTGCCCCACCCACCCAGAGCCATCAGGGCTGGCCAAGGGCGAAAAGCTGGCCCAGCCGCACGTGACCTTTTTCTCACAACGTCCCCACCACTGTCGCTTGTCCTGACCAAGACCCGGCCGGTGGGCAAGAGAGCGTGGGGGGTGGGGCGTTGGGCGATGGCCCTGCTTTGCCCCAGGCTGGCACTAGAGCCGGCAGCCTGATCCCGGCGAGAGGGGCTGAGAGAAAACCAGACACACCCCACCACCACCAGGAGCAAATCCACAGCCCCACACACAGACACACCAGGGCGCTTGCGCCCGCGAACCCGCACGCACACACACACACAGACACACACACACACACAGACACACACACACGCACGCACACACGAACGGCTTGAAGGAGAGCAAGGAAGAGATGGATGGAGAGATTGAAACTGAGGGAGGGAGAGAGACAACGAGCGAGAGAGATAGGGGAGGGGGAGAGGGAAAGAGACAGAATGGCAGAGAAAGAGAAAGGGACAGAGAAGGAGAGAGAGACAGAGAGACGGAGGGAAGGCGACAGAAGTAGCGCCACATGATTCTCAGAAGCTTGGGCTTCCAAGATGTTTAAGGAAAATAAAGAAGGTGTGATGTGGATCAAGTTTTCAGTGATTGTTTTAAATGCAATTTTAAAAAGAACTTCTAGTAATGAAGTATATAATAGTCCTTGATACTAAATGTTTTCTAGTGAAATAAACTATGCTTTAATAAGACAATGTTGCTCTAAGTTTGACCGCCTGATTCTTTTCTTCTCTTTTTTAGAGGGTACTGTTTCATTTATTGTGTGAGCCCCACAAATGTCTATTTTAAAAAGAGTATAGTCCCTGGCCGGGCGTCGTGGCTCATGCCTGTAATCCCAGCACTTTGGGAGGCCGAGGCTGGCCAATCACCTGAGGTCGGGAGTTCAAGACCAGCCTGAACGATATGGTGAAACCCCGTTTCTACTAAAAATACAAAATTAGCTGGGCATGGTGAAGCATGCCTGTATAATCCCAGCTACTCAGGAGGCTGAGGCAGGAGAATCGTTTGAACCTGGGAGGCTGAGGTTGCAGTGAGCCAAGATTGCACCATTGCACCCCAGCCTGGGCAACAAAAGTGAAACTCCATCTCAAAAAAAATAAAATAAAATAAATAAAAGATAAAAATAAAGTCCCTAATAGTTTCTCACAAATATTCCTGATTTATACTGGGGGAAGCAATGCATAATTGGAACATTAATCATTATGTTTTTGAAAATTAAATATTTCCTGCAAAACGATTCCTCTGCAAAATGCTAACCTGCCAATGAGCTTACCACAATAGATATTGCGTCATTTCACAAAGTACCTGTTCAAAAGTTATAGAAACCTGGCCTTCCATTTCAAATTCACTGCAAAGAGAGTACATGCAGTAGTCCTATTTACAATTTAATAGAGATAAGGAAAGGGCACACCTAGGACAAAGAGGGTCATCACCCTACATACAAGTTTACAGTAGTGCAACCACAATATATATTTACTATATTCAACACTTCAGAAAAAGGAAGAGGGAGGCCCTTCACAACACTAAAACAAAGGAATGTTAGTTTTATATAAGACCTACCAAAAAAAACAGGGAAACAAATAACACACATAGGCACTAGTCTCAAAGCTGCACAATGAAGAAGCAACGGGTGAAGATGGCCGAATAGGAACAGCTCCAGTCTCCAACTCCCAGCGCGGGCGACACAGAAGACTGGTGATTTCTGCATTTTCAACTGAGGTACTGGGTACATCTCACTGGGGAGTGCCGGACGATCGGTGCTGGTCAGCTGCTGCAGCCCG
>NW_012108164.1:43552-54674 GCF_000951045.1 Mandrillus leucophaeus | reverse complement strand
AGCACAGCAACATGGCACAAGTATACATATGTAACAAACCTGCACGTTATGCACATGTACCCTAGAACTTAAAGTATAATAATAATAATAATAAATAAAATTTAAAAAATGATAAAGACACTTGGGTGATCCCAGGCATTATAATGGGAGAGATTCCTGACTGACCTTAGGCATTCTAATAATAGAAACACTTGGCCAACCCCACGCATTCTAATGATAGAGACACCTGGGCAACCCCAGGCATTCCAATGGGAGAAACTCTTGCCAAACCCAGGCATTCTAATGATAGAGACACCTGGGCATCCCCAGGCATTCTAATGGGAGAGATTCCTGGTCCCAGATATTCTAATGAAAGGAACAAGTGGGCAACCCCAGGCGTTCTAATGAGAAAGACTCCTGGCCAACCCCAGGCATTCTCATGATATAGACACCTGGGCAACCCCAGCCACTCTAATGGGAGAGACTCCTGGCCAACCCCAGGCATTCTAATGATAAAGACACCTGGCAATCTCAGCTATTCTAAGGATAGAGACACCTAGCCCACCCCAGGCATTCTAATGGGAGAGATGCCTGGCCAACCCCAGGCATTGTAATGACAGTGGCTTTTGGCCGACATCAGGCATTCTAATGGTAAAGACATAGAATGCCTGTCTGACCTCAGGCATTCTAAGTATAGAACCACCTGACTGGCTTCTGGCATTGTAATGGGAGAGACTCCTGGTCAACACCAGTCATTCTAATGATAGAGACTCATGGGTGACCTTATGCATTCTAAGGATAGAGACAAGTGGCCAATCCTAGGCATTCTACTGACAGAGACTCCTGGGTACCCCCAGGCATTCTAATGATAGAGACAACTGGGTGACCTCAGGCATTCTAAAAATAAAGACACCTGGCTGACCCTAGGCATTCTAGCAGGAGAGACTCCTGGCCAACCCCAGGCATTCTAATCAGAGAGACACCTTGGTGACCTCAGGTATTGTAATGGTAGAGATACCTGAAAGAGCCCAGGCATTCTAATGGGAGTGACTCCAGGCCAAAACTAGGCATTATAATAAGAGACATTGGGATGACCCAAGACATTCTAATGATAGAGACACTGGGGCGACTTTAGTCATTCTAATGGGAGAGACTCATGGAAGACTCCAGCCATTTTAATGATAGAGACACCTGGGCAACCACAGGAATTCTAAGGGGACAGAGTTGTGACCAACCCCAGACATTGTAATGATAGAATTACAATTACATTAGAATGCCTGGGGTCACCCCAGGCATTATAATGAGAGGGACTCTTGGCCAGCCCCAGGTATTCTAATGATAAGAGACACCTGGGTGACCCCAGGCATTCTAATAAAAAAGACTTTTGGCTAACCACAGGCATTCTAATGATAAAAACACTTGCGCGACCCCTGGCATTATAATAATACAAACACCTGAGTGACCTCAGGCACTCTAATTGGAGAGACTCCAGGCCCACCCCAGGCATTGTAATGATAGAGACAATTAGGCGACCTCAAGCATTCTCACCAGAGAGACTCCTGGCCAGCCCCCAGACGTTCTAATGATAGTCACAACTTCTCGAACCCAGGTATTCTAGTGGGAGAGATTCCTGGCCCACCCCAGGCACTGTAATGATAGAGACATCTGTTTGACTCCAGGCATTCTAATGGGAGAGACTTCTGTACAACCCCAGGCATTCTAATGATAAAGACACCTGGGCAACCCCAGCTATTCTAATGAGAGAAACTCATGGCTGACTCCAGGCATTGTAATGATAGAGACACCTGGGCGACCACCAGCATTCTAATGGGAGAGACTCCTGGCCAACCTCAGGCATTTTAATGATAGGGACATCTGGGATACTTCGGACCTTCTAAAGATAGAGACACGTATTCGACCCCAGGCATTCTTAAAGGAGAGATACCTGACTGAACCCAGGCATTCTTATGATAAAGACATCTGGCAACCTCAGGCATTCTGAGGATAGAGACACGTAGCCAACTCCAGGCATTCTAACAGGGGAGATGCCTGGCTGATCCCAGGTATTGTAATGATAGTGGCTTTTGACCGACGCCAGGCATTCTAATGGTAAAGACACCTGCACAACCACAGGCATTCTAAGGATAGAACCACCTGACCGACTTTTGGCATTGTAACAGGAGAAACTCCTGGCCAACAACAGTCATTCGTTCTAATGATAGAGACACAGGGGTGACCTCACACATTCTAAAAATACAGACGCCTGGCCAACCCCAGGCATTGTAACTGAAGAGACTCCTGGGCGACCCCAGGCATTCTCATGATAGAGACTCCTGGGCGACCGCAGGCATTCTCATGATAGAGACTCCTGGACACCAGGCATTCTAATGATAGAGACACCTGGGTGACCTCAGGCATTCTAAAAATAAAGACATCTGGCTGACCCTAGGCATTCTAACAGGAAAGACTCCTGGCTGACCCCAGGCCTTCTAATACTAGAGTCTCGTGGCCAACCCCAGACATTTTAATCAGAGACACCTTGGCGACATCAGGCATTGGAAGGATAGAGACACCTGGCCAGCCCCAGACATTCTAACAGGGGAGACTCCTGGCCGACTCCAGACGTTCTAACGATAAAGACACCTGGGAGACCTCAGGCATTCTAAGGACAGAAACACTGGCTGAATTCAGGCATTCTAAAAGGAGAGACTCTTGGCTGACCCCAGGCGTTCTAATGATAGAGACTCCTGGCCAACCCCAGGCATTCTAATAGTAGAAACACGTGGGAGACCTCAGCCATTCTAAAGATGTAGACACCTGGACAACCTCAGGCATTCCAACCAGAGAGACTTCTGGACAGTCCCATACATTCTAATGATTGAGACACCTCGGCAACCTCAGTCCTTCTAAAAATAGAGACTCCTGGCATACCCCAGGCATTCTACTGATAGAGACTCCTGGCCAACCACAGGCATTCTAGTTATAGAGACACCTGGGCAACCTTAGGCATTCTAACGATAGAAACACCTAGCCGACCCCAGGCATTCTAACGGGAGAGACTCCTGGCCCACCCCAGTCATTCTAATGACACCTTAGAGACCTCAGGCATTCTAAGGATAGAAAAACCTGGTTGACCCCAGGCATCCTAACCAGAGAGACTCCTGTTTGACCAAAGGCATTCTACTGTAAAGACACCTGGTGACCTCAAGCTTTCTACGGATAGAGACATCTAGCCCACCCCAGGCATTCTACTGGGAAAGATGCCTGGCTGATCCCATGCATTCTAATGATAGAAGCTCCTGGCCAATGCCAGGCATTCTAACGATAGAGACACCCGGATGACCTCAGGTATTCTAAGGATAGAGCCACCTGGATGACCCCAGGCATTCCAAGGGATAGACTCCTAGCCAACCACAGGCATTCTAATGATAGATACTCCTGATTGCCCCAGGCATTCTAATTATATAGACACTTGGCTGACCTCAGGCATTCTAAGGATAGAGACAACTGGTTGACCCCAAGCATTCTAACAGAAGACAATCCTGCCCAACCCCAAGCATTCTAATGAGAGAGACTCCTCCTGGTCGACCATAGGAATTTTAATAATAGAGATGTCTGGGTGACTTTAGACACTCTAATGGGACAGATTCCTTGCAGACCCTAGACATTCTAATGAAAGGGACACCTTGGGGACCTCAGGCATTTCAACAGGAGAGACTCCAGGTTGATGGCAGATATTATAATGATAGAGATATCTAAGTGACCCCAGGCATTCTAATGATAGACACACCTGGGAGACTCCAGGCATTCTAATGGGAGAGACTCCTGGCTGACCATAGGCATTCTAATGATAGAGACACCTGGGCTATCTCAGGCATTCTAATGGGAGAGACTCCTGGTTGACTCCAGGCATTCTAATGATAGAGACAACTGAGCGACCCCAATCCTTCTAATGGAAGAAACTCCTGCCCCACCTCATGCATTCTAATAATGGAGACACCTGGGCGACCCCAGGCATTCTAACGATAGAGACACCTGGGCAACCCCAGGCATTCTAACGGGAGAGTCTTCTGGCCAACCCCAGGTATTCTAATTTCAAAAAGACACCCAGGCGATTCCAGGCATTCTAATGATAGAGACAACTTGGCGACCCTAAGCATTCTAATGCAAGAGACCCCTGGCCTACCACAGGCATTCTAATGATAGAGACAACTGGGCAACACCTGGCATTCTAATGCTAGAAGATCCTGGGAGACCCAAGGCGTTTTAAAGGGAGAAACTTTTGGCTGACCACAGGCATTTTAATGATAGAGACACCTGGACGATCTTAGGTATCCTAATGAGAAAATCTTTTGCCTGAATGCAGGCATTCTCATTATAGAGACACTTGGGAGACCGCAAGCATTCTAATTATAGAGACACCTGGGCAACCCCAGGCATTCTAATAGGAGAGACTCCTGGCTGACCCCAGATATTGTAATGAGAGAAACACCTGGACGACCTCAGGTATTATAATGAGAGAAACTCCTGGCTGACTCAGGTTTTCTAATGATAAAGACACCTGGGCAACCCCAGTAGTTCTAATGATAGAGATATTTTGGTGACCTCAGGCACTCTAATGGGAGAGATTGCTGGCCAAACCCAGGCATTCTAATAATAGATACACCTGGGCGACCCCAGGCATTCTAATAAAAGACTACTGTCCAACCAAAGGCATTGTAATGATAGGGACACCTGGCCTACCCCAGTCATTTTAAGGGGGAGACGGAGAGACTTCTGGCCAACCCTAGGCATTCTAATGATAGATACTCCTAGTTGTTCCCAGGCATTCTAATGATGTATATTTTTGGTTGACCCCAGGCATTTTAATGATATAGACACCTGGCTGACCTCAAGCATTGTAAGGATAGAGACACCTGGCCAACCCCAAGCATTCTAAATGAAGAGACTCCTAGCTGACCCCAGGCATTCACATGATAGAGACACCTGGGTGACCCCAGACATTCTAATAGGAGAGACTCCTGTCTGACTCCAGACACTTTAATGAATGAGACACCTGGCCAACCCCAGGCATTCTAACAATAGAGACACCTGTGAGACCCCAGGCATTCTAATAGGAGAGACTCCTGACCAACCTCAGGCATTTTAATGATAAAGACTCCTGGACCGCCCCAGGCACTTTAATGGGAGACACTCTTGGCCAACCCTAGGCATTCTGATAGTTACACCTCAGCGAACCCAGGCATTTAAATGGTAGAGATTCCTGGCTGACTCCAGGCATTCTAATGATAGAGACACCTGGGCTACCCCTGGTATTCTAATGGGAGAGACTCCCGGCCAATTTCAGGTAATCTAATGATAGAGACATCTGAGTGATTCCAGGCCTTCTAATGATAGAGACACCTGTGCGACCACGGAGATTCTAATAAGAGAGACTCCTGGCTGACCCAGGCATTGTAATTATAGCTACACCTGGGTGACCCCAGACATTCTAATGGAAAAAAATCTTGGCCAACCCCAGGCATTCTAGTAATAGAGACACCTGTGCGACCCTGGCATTCTAATGGGAGAGACTCCTGACCAATGGCACACATTCTAATAATAGAGACATCTAATAGCGACCCCAGGCATTCTAATGATAGACACACCTGGGTGACCTCCGGCATTCTAATGGGAGACACTGCTGGCTGACCCAGGGATTCTAATGATAGAGAAACCTGAGTGATCACAGGCATTTTAATGTGAGAGACTCCTGGATGGCTTTAGACATTCTAATAATAGAGACACCTGGGAGACCCCAGGCTTTCTAATAAAAGAGACTTTTGGCCAACCCCACACATTCTAATGATAGAGACACCTAGGCGACCCTGGGCATTCTAATGGGAGAGACTCCTGCCAACCCCAGGCATTCTAACTATAGGGACACCTGGGCGACCCCAGGCATTCTAATGGGAGAGACTCCTGGTCAATAGCAGGCATTCTAATGATAGAAACACCTGAGTAACCCCAGGCGTGCTCATGATAAACACACCTGGCTGACCCCCAGCATTCTAATGGGAGACATTCCTGGCCAACCAAGGGCATTCTAATGATAGACACTTGGGTGATCCCAGGCATTCTAATGAGAGAGACTCCTGGCCAACTTTAGGCATTCTAGTAATAGAGACACGTGAGCAAACCCAGGCATTCTAATGAAAGAGACTTTTGCCTGACCCCATGTGTTCTAATAATGATAGAGACACCTGCATGACCCCAGGTATTCTAATGGGAGAGACTCCTGCCGACCTGGGCATTCTAATGATAGGGACAACTGGGCAACTCCAGGCATTCTATTGGGAGAGACTCCAGGCCAACCCCAGGCATTCTAATTAAAGGGACAACTGGGCGACCCCAGGCATTCTAATGATAGAAATGCCTGATGGATTTCAGGCATTCTAATGGAAGATACTCCTTGCTGACCCCAGGCATTGTAATGACAGATGTTGGGGTGATCAGACCCAATACCAGGTCGTGGGTGCAACGAAGTCCAGCGGAGTCAAAGGAATGAGAAAAGACAGTTTGAGAGAGAAAGTAGTCTAGGGGGCCAATGCTACTATGGAGGCTGCAAAGTCCCCAAGCTCTGGAAGCCCAGACTATTTATTGGTGATCAAGCAAAGAAATGGGTGGTGAGAATGTGGGGATCAAAAGGGCAAACGCATGACCTACAGCTGTGATGGTTTAGCATTTCCTTTGAAGCATGTGGAACATATTTTGCTACTTGAGATGATGGGGAGCATGTTCTTCTAGTTTAAGCTAGAAGCAAGGAGCCAGCAAGTCTAGACTGATTCCAGAGGCCACGAGGGGTTTTATGTTCTGAGCCCTGGACATTACATCAGACATGCAAGCCCTGCCTCAGTTTTTTTCCCAACACTCAGCTCTTTCCCAACAGAAAGAGACATGTGGGAGATCCCACGCATTCTAATGGGAGAGACTCCAGGCCAACCCCAGGCATTCTAATAATAGAGACTTTCAGGTTACCACAGGCATTCTAATGATAGAGACACTGGAATGATTTCAGTCATTATAATGGGAGAGACTCGTGGACGATCCCAAGTATTGTAATGACAGAGACACCTGGGCGACTACAGAAATACTAATGGGAGAGACTCCTGGCTGACCGCAGGCGTTGTAATGACAGAGACACCTGGGTGATCCCAGGTATTTTTAATGAACGAGACTCTTGGCTGACCCTTGGTATTCTTATGATAGAGACACCTGGGCGACCTCAGGCTTTCTAATGGAAGAGACTCCTGGCCGACCACAAGCATTCTAATGATAAAAACACCTGAGCAACCCCAGGCATTATAATAATAGGAACACCTGGGCCACCCCAGGCACTCTAATTGGAGAGACTCATGGCCAACCCCAGGCATTGTAATGATAGAGACAGCTGGGCGACCTTAAGGATTCTAATAAGAGAGACTCCTGGCCGACCCCAGACATTCTAATGAGAGTAACAACTTCTCAACCCCAGGCATTCTAATGGACAGATTCCTGGCAGATCCCAGGTATTGTAATGATAGAGACCCCCCTTCAACCCTAGGCATTCTAATGGGAGAGACTCTTGGCTGACCCCAGGCATTCTAATGGTAGAGACACCTGGGCAACCCCAGCCATGCTAATGGGAGATACTCACGGCTGATTCCAAGCATTGTAATGATAGAGACACCTGGGAAACCACTGGTTTTCTATGGGAGAGACTCCTGGCCAACCCCAGGCATTCTAATGATAAAGACACCTGGCGATCTCATGCATCCTAGGAATACAGACACCTAGCCCACCCCCAGGCATTCTAATGGGAGAAACGCATGGCCGATCCCAGGCATTCTAATGATAGAGGCTTTTGGCCAACTTCAGGCATTCTAATGGTAAAGACAACTGTGCGCCCTCAGGCATTCTAAGCATAGAGCCACCTGGCTGACTTCTGGCATTGTAATGGGAGAGACTCCTGGCCAACACCAGTCATTCTAATCATAGAGACACACGGGTGACCTGAGACATTCTAAGGATAGAGAAACCTGGCTGACCACAGGCACTGTAACCAGAGAGACTTTTGGCCAACCAGAGACATTCTAATGATAGAGACTCTTGGGCAACCCTAGGCATTCTAATGATAGAGACACTTGGGTGACCTTGGTGACCTCAGGCGTTGGAAGGATAGAGACACCTGGCTGACCCCAGACATTCTGATGGGTGAGACTGCTGGCTGACCCCAGGCATTCTGGGAGACCTCAGGCATTCTAAGGATAGAGACACCTGGCCGAATTCAGGCATTCTAAAGGGAGAGACTCCTAGCTGACCCCAGGCATTCTAATGATAGAGACTCATAGCTGAGCCCAGGCATTCTAATAATAGAGACACCTTGGCCACCTCAGTCATTCGAAGGATGGAGACACCTCGGCAACCTCAGGCATTCTAAAAATAGAGGCATCTGGCCAACGTCAGGCATTCTAACAGGAGAGACTCCTGGCTGACCCCAATAATTCTAATGATAGAGACTCCTGGCCAACCACAGACATTCTAATTACAGACACACCTGGGCAAACTCAGGCATTCTAAGGATAGAGACATCTGGCCAACAACAGGCATTCTAATGGGAGAGACTCCTGGCCCTCCTCAGTCATTCTAATGATAAGACACCTTGGTGACCTCAGGCATTCTAAGGATAGAGAAACCTGGGTGACCCCAGGCATTCTAACCAGAGAGACTCCTATTTGACCAAACAGATGTCTGGCCATCCCCAGGCATTCTAATGGGAGAGATGCCTGGCCAGCCCCACAGATTCTAATGAGAGAAGCTTCTGGCCGATGCCAGGCATTCTAATGATAGAGACTCCTGGCCAACCCCAGGCATTCTAATGATAGATCCTTCTGGCCATCCCCAGGCATTCTAATGATAAATACTTTTGGCTGACCCCAGGCATTCTAATGATATAGACAACTGGCTGATATCAGGCATTCTAAGAATAGAGACACCTGGCTGACCTCAAGCATTCTAACTGAAGAGACTCCTGGGTGACCCCAGGCATTCTAATGATAGACACCTGGGTGAACTCAGGCGTTCCAATGAGAGAGACTCCTGGTTGACTACAGGAATTTTAATAATAGAGATGCCTGGGTGACCCTAGGCATTCTAATGGGAGAGACTCCTTGCCGACCCCAGGCATTCTAATGATAGGGACACCTTAGCGACCACAGGCGTTTTGATGGGAGAAACTCCTTGCCAACTGCAGGCATTCTAATGATAGAGACACATAAGCGACCCCAGGCATTCTCATGATAGACACACCTAGGCAACTCCAGGCATTCTAATGGGAGACACTCCTGGCTGACCCCAAGCATTCTAATGATAGAGACACCTGGTGACCCCAGATATTCTAATGAAAAAGACACCTGGGCAATTCCAGTCATTCTAATGATAGAGACACCTGGGCGACTCCACGCATTCTAATTGGAGAGACTCCTAGCCAACCCCAGGCATTATGATGATGGAGACACCTGGGAGACCCTAGGCATTCTAATAAGAAAAACTCCTGGCTGATTCCAGGCATTCTAATAATAGAGACATCAGGCAATCCCAGGCATTCAAATTGGAGAGAGACTCCTGGCCGACTCCAGGCATTCCGATGATGGAGACACCTTAGCGACCCTAAACATTCTAATGGGAGAGAACCCTGGCTGACTACAGGCATTCTAATGATACAGACAACTGGGCAACACTTGGCATTCTAATGATAGAGGCTCCTGGATGACCCCAGGCATTTTAAAGGGAGAAACTATTGGCCAACCCCAGGCATTTTAATGATAGAGACACCTGGGCAACCCCAGGCATTATAATGGGAAAATCTTTTGCCTGAAAGCAGGCATTCTAATGATAGAGGCAACTGGGTGACCCCAGGCATTCTAATTATAAAGACACCTGGGCAACCCCAAGCATTCTAATGGGAGAGACTCCTGGCTGACCCCAGGCATTGTAATGATAGAAACACCTGGACAACCCCAGGTATTCTAATGAGAGAGACTCCTGGCCAATCCGGGCTTTCTAATGATAGAGGCATCTGGGCAAACCCAGTATTTCTAATGATAGAGACATTTTGGCAACCGCAGGCTCTCTAATGGGAGAGATTCCTGGCCACCCACAGGCATTCTAATGATAGAGACACCTAGGCAACACCAGGCATTTTAATAAAAGAGACTCCTG
The DNA here is from genome assembly GCF_000951045.1 of Mandrillus leucophaeus. Lineage (NCBI taxonomy): Eukaryota > Metazoa > Chordata > Mammalia > Primates > Cercopithecidae > Mandrillus > Mandrillus leucophaeus. The sequence continues at coordinate 44,456 of NW_012108164.1, read as the reverse complement.
TCCAACCCCAGGCATTGTAATGATAGAGACCCCTGGGGGACCCCAGGCAATTTAACGGAGACACTCCTGATTGACACCAGGCATTCTAATGATAGAGACACCTGGCTGACCTCAGCATTCTAATAGGAGAGACACCTGGCCAAATCCAAGCATTCTAATTATAGAGACACCTCTGCGACCACAGGCATTCTAGCAGGGGAGACCCCTGGCCGACCCCAGGCATTCTAATTATAGAGACACTTGGAAGACCCCAGGCATTCTAAAGGGAGACTCCAGGCATTCTAATGGTAGTGACACCTTGTCTACCCCAGGCATTTTAATGGTAGTGACACCTGGATGACCTTAGGCATTCTAATGGGAGATACATTTGGCCAACCCCAGGCATTCTAATGAGTGAGACACCTGGGCAACTTCAGGCATTCTAATGATAGAGACACCTGGGTGGCCTCAGGCATTCTAATGGGAGAGACTCCTGGCCGACTTCAGGCATTCTAATGATGGAGACACAATGCAACCTCAGGCATTCTAATGGAAAAGACCCTTGGCCGATCTTAGGCATTCTAACAATAGAGTCCCTTGGGTGACCCCAGGCATATTAATGATAGAGACACCTGGGTGACCCCAGGCATTCTAAAAAGAGAGACTCCTGGCTGACCCCAGGCATTCACATGATAGAGACACCTGGGCGACCCCAGGTATTCTAATGGGAGAGACCTTTGTCTGACTCCAGGCATTCTAATGAATGAGACACCTGGCTGACCCCAGGCATTCTAACGATGGAGACACCTGGGAGACCCCAGGCATTCTAATGGGAGAGAATCTCTTCTGACCTATGGCATGGCAATAATACAATAATAGTGACACCTGGGCAACCCCACGCATTTTTTTTTTTTTTTTTTTTTTT